>NC_047661.1:120439532-120772032 GCF_011762505.2 Arvicanthis niloticus | reverse complement strand
GACGCCTACAGGACTTGTATGGCTTAGCTGTAGTTCTCACACTTTAAAATATCACAGGTAAAGAAATTAGATGAGGAATATGGGACTACCTTCTTCAGAAAAACAAAACAAAACAAAGAAAAAAACAAATTTGGCAGAAAAAAGGCCTGCGTGGTGTCTGCTCACTTGAGCCATGGCATATGGTCCTGCCTGTGCTGGTTTGGTAATTACTCCAGTGACCCTCTTGGGAATCCTCAGCAGTATTTATAGCAGCCAGGACTAAGGGAAGTTGACACTAATTTTATGAAATCTTAACCCTCTATGTTTGGTTTTTTGAAATGCAAAAAATAAACAAACAAACAAACATAAAGGCAAAACCCCACTGATGCTAACAGCTTCTGGTGCTGGTCTCTAGCAAACTGGAGTTTGGAAGCACCGGCCCCAGGTGCAGCAGCTCAGCCACCCTCCTGACACGGCAGCTGAAGGGATGAGCATGCTGAAAAGTAGGGATCAGATGAAGGATCCGGTGCCCCTAGTCAAATCTTTGGGTACCAACATGAGCTTTACATTCCTCTAGAGAGGAATTTGGGCACTTTTACATAATCAAGCAGTTGTGGCTGGACTGTGGGCTGGTTGATTATTAGTTCTGGCTCTACAAGATGGCCCGAAGAATTCCTTACAACTGTCTGTCGTGATATGAAAATCAGTCTGGTTCCTACGAGGTGCTTGCTTCTGTTCACTTGTCCTTAGAGATATTTGCCTCCATGTTGGAGGGTCTGTCCTTTGAGGATACGGTATTCTTGGAATCCAGGTCTTGTGTCTGTACCTTCAGCCTTGAAAGGGGATGAGATGGGTTGGTAGACATTCCTTGAATGATGCTCTTGCCTGTGCACAGTGAAGCAGGAGTTCCATCCACAATCATGGAGACAGACACAAACAAGACAGGAATGCTAGGCTCCATTGCCTTTATAAAAAAATAGTCTTGGGGGCCCATGTGAGAAGTCAGTATTTTTTTTTTTTTAAAGAAAGAAACCCTAATGAAAAATATACAAACATAACAGACAAAAAAAAAACAAAAAAAAAAAAAAAAAAAAAAAAAAAAACAAAAAAAACAGGTGGTGGGGAGATTTTTGAAGTTCTGGCTAAGAGATAATGGTTTATATGGCTTGGGATTATTTGTTTCTTTTTACCTTTGGATTGCATATTTTAATTCTCTAATCTTTGAAGCATATGGTTCTCTAAACTCACCTATGACTGTAGACTGTTTAAATGCCTTTGATCTGATGTATGCTTTAAAATAGATAAATTCTCATACTGTGTGTGTAATGTAAAACTTATGGTGTTGGCAGTCATTTGGTCAGGGCTGATGATGCATCTTGGTGTAGACAGCTGCTGAACACGTATGGTGGCCTGGGTTTCATCTCAGCACCACACACATCAAGGGTCATGGGTTTGGAAATTTAACTACCACCATATTGAACTCAT
This sequence comes from Arvicanthis niloticus, assembly GCF_011762505.2. Lineage (NCBI taxonomy): Eukaryota > Metazoa > Chordata > Mammalia > Rodentia > Muridae > Arvicanthis > Arvicanthis niloticus. The sequence goes on along the minus strand of NC_047661.1, from coordinate 120,770,568 downwards.
TTCATTCCCTTTTATTTGCATTAAGGATGTAAAGCAATTATCCCATTGAATAATTTATAAATTAATATTTTTAAACTGAAGAAATGTAATAAAAGTTTTTCTTAAACTCTTTGTACTAATTGCATTTAAGGTTGTTCCAAATATGTTGTGTTTAGATGTCTACGTTTTCCTTAGGAAACAACTCCTGCTTCTCTCACATCTTAAGCCATTTTCTTGCTGCTGTTCTTCCTCCTTATGAGATTATTTCCTTAATGTTAATACAAAAGTCTCCCTCTCCCCCTGGCCACCCACCTGTTTAGCCTTTCCTACTCCAGAGGCAGAGCAAGCAGTAGTTGGCTGCTTCTGATGCAGATAAGGCTGTGTGAGGCCAAGTTGGGCATCGAAGTAACTGGGATTATTGGCATTTTCCTTTCCTTTTTGTCCCTTATAGTTCTGGATACTGAATCCCAGTCTTGTACATGCTGTTCAGATGTTCTTCCACTGAGCTGATCCCCGGAATACAGCATTTGGTTTCACACTGACTCTAGTATTGTTTGATTCCTGCACTCCTGTGAAATGTATATTAGCATCTCATTGTTTGTATCTTCTGCATAATTTCTGTTCTCCCTATCCACTTCCCTGTAATGATCCATCCATCCATCTATCCATCCATCCTTCCTTCCTTCCATCTCTCCTTCCCTCCCTCCTTCCTTTTTTCCTTCCTTCCTTTCTTTGTAGTTTTTCTTCAGTAGCTCTCTTCAGACATGTTTAGTTCACTGTCCAGTTTATCCAATTAAAAAACTTTTTCTTTTAAGACAGGGTCTCACCATGTAGCTCTCACTGCCCTAGAACTCACTGTGAGGACCAGGCCTGCCTCTGCCTCCCAGGTACTGGGATTAAAGCTGCCCATCTCCACACCTGGCCCAAGTCAGTCCTATTTTCAGTCATTTTGTTTTTCCATATTAATTCTTGATTGTTCTTTCTCATCTGCTTCTTTTATTTATTATTTTGACATTCTCCTTCAAATGTTTTAGTCTTTAAAAACTTTCGTCCATAGTAAGTATGAATTGTGGTAAGCAACAGATGGGCTTTAGGACCTGGAGCCTTGGTGGACGCTGCTCTCAGACTTGAGGCCTGGCTGGTTGGGAATTGATTCTAATGCTTTGTCTTAATTTGGCTCCCAAAAGCTGAGCTTCCAGACCTGAGGGTCCTTCCCCCCCAGCTGGCTTCCATTGGTAATAAAGGAATTGCTGTACGGCCAGTGGGTGGGCAGGGAGACGGAGGCAGGACTTTTAGATTGTGCAGAGCAGGAACAGAGAGAGGGGTGGGGTAGGGAGGGAGGAAGAAGAGGAGAGTAGCCATGACTCGGAGGAAGAGGGATCAGAGTTAAGAGCTGCAGGAGAAAAATCATCCATCTATGTAGGCAGAAAGGAAAGAGGGGGAGGAGGGGAAGGGGGAGGGTAGGGGAGGGGGAAGGCAGGCTGCCCAGAAGGTAACAGGGCAGCAAAGATAAAATACAGATTTAGAAGGTGTTAAGCCAGGAATACCTGAGGGGTGGGTGTGCTAGCGGCAGAGGGGTTTAGAAGTGCCCAGCCATTGAGCTACCAAAGTATATCAAAATTAGCTGAGGTGTGTGTGTGTGCAAATCTAGAGGTCTTGGGAGGGTGCAGTGCAGGCACAATGCACCAGGAGCCAAAGTGGATTAACTAATTAACTGCTACACTGGGCCATATGTCTTTCATCTCCTGCCCCAGTTTCTGACTTCTGCAGATGATACTTCTTCATTGTTCCTTTCGGTGTACAGTCAGCTAGTACCTGGTCCAGAGGACCCAAGAGCCTAGCAGTGCAGCACGGGCGTTATGCTATACATAGGGAGTACGTACTACCATGTATAGGAATCAGATTGAAGTTCTCCCATTCCCACAGGTTTAGGATAAGATTCTTTATCATTTAATTCTAAAATTAAGGAAATAAAATTTCTTTCCTTACAAACTGGTAACTCAACCTTATCTTGCAAAACTAGTGCTTGCAAGTTAGTAAGCATTTTGAGTCACCGATGCAGCACATGAAATGGTAGTGGGCAAGCATCCGAGTGGGTGGTTACTTTTAACCAGCTCTCTGTACTGCACACCTCAATATGATAAATAACACTGTGATAAAGACCTGCTTATATAAATGTCTTATGTCTCTTCCATCACTAGGCATGGTATTAATTATTCAAGTGTGCTTGAAAAGTTAGAGCTAGCATGAAGAACTTTAGAGTTGTCTGCCTTTGGGTTGTCTTGTTAGGTTGTGGTGTTCTCCAGCGATGAAGGACTGTCTGAGAAATGCCAAGCCAGTGTCCTTCCAGAATGTAATAAAGAAAATAAACCACTTTCCCCATCTACCAGCTAAAAACTCTTAGCCTTCTGACACAGTTACAAACTTTATGTATTTTTCTGTTGATATTTACAAACTAACAGGTTTTTGTTAACAGGTTTCTCTAACCTGACAAGTAGAACACAAAGGTAGAGAGTAACTTTAGTAACTTACCCTTATCTTGTATAACTAAGCAATATAGGTGAACTGCCTTTGATGGCAGTTTGCTTTCTGAAGTCCTGAGTATACAGTGGTGCCGTGGAGCATCCTGAGTATACAGTGGTGCCGTGGAGCATCCTGAGTATACAGTGGTGCCGTGGAGCATCCTGAGTATACAGTGGTGCCGTGGAGCATCCTGAGTATACAGTGGTGCCGTGGAGCATCCTGAGTATACAGTGGTGCCGTGGAGCATCCTGAGTATACAGTGGTGCCGTGGAGCATCCTGAGTATACAGTGGTGCCGTGGAGCATCCTGAGTATACAGTGGTGCACTGAAGATGCTTTTCCCATAGATTACCTTCCTAAAAGTCCCTTCTTAAAACCCTTTTTAAACATTTACCCTGGTGTGTATAAAAGTGCCTTTCATATGTAGGTTTTTATTCTTAGTTTTACAAGGCATTGGCTATGTTTGTACCTCATCTAGGTAGTCTTTTAAGGAACAAAATGCCTTTCCAAAGAAAGCATCCTGATTTCTTCCCCAAGAAAGCTATTCTGTGCCACTGCCTTCTCCACTCTCCTGAGCTGTGTTTGCTGCTGGGTGGCTCAGCTCTTGTCAGGGCGGGCCAGAGAATCCTCATTCAAGTGTTGGAATAACTTAATGGTTTCTAAGAGCTAGAGTTGTAGTAATGTATGTTAAGTCAGGTCCTACAAGTACACCTTTACATTAGTATTTCTGAAATTTAGAATTATTATTTGAAACAGCAGTTAACTTAAAATTTATAAAAAAATAGCTTGATAAATTATTCTCTACTTAATTGGCTTTTTAATTTAATAGGTAATCAGATTAAATTTATTTACTGACAGCTCTTTTAATTAAAAGTGCTTTAAATCATAGGTAAAAAGACAGTTTCAACATTTTCTAACAGAATGGTTAAATCTTGTTTAGGTTATTCTATCAGTACACATTTTATAATTAATGTCTTAATGCAAATAAACATGATTAAAACAGTTTTCTATGTCAGCAATTTAATGATACTGAGAAAAGCTGGAAAGAAATACATGTTGGTTGTGAATCAAAATGCTAAATGAAGCCATCTATACAAACAAGTAATTTTAAGCCTGTCTTCTTCTTCTTCTTTTTTTGTTTTTTTGTTTTTTTGTTTACAAGGGATGGCATTAGCCTGTTATTTGTGGAGGATAGAAAATTACACAAGTAAATTAAGACATGGCACAAATACACAAATTTAGAAGCCTTTGCAGTGTTTATAAAAACTCTTTTATGTACTAGAATAATTTGTAGATTAAATGTTTTAATATTTACACACACACAAAATGCCAGTTAGCAGCATTAATTTTTTTTTTTCCCTCAGAAAACCTCCCATAAATAACTTCCCTAATGCCAGCTCAGTTGATAGGTCCTTGGTGTGGTTACTGGAGCAAAGCAGGACCAGTGAGATGCCATCACCACGATTTTATTAACTAGGTTTTCAAGTCTGTTTGATAGACATGTTTACTAATGGTCAACTAATGGTCAGTCGAATATTAGACATTATTCTAGTGATTGTGGACACGGGGGCAGCAAATGGGGTTAAACACTTATTCTTTTGAAACCAGCCCGATGGTAGCAAGGTGTGGGAACAGCAGCTGAGATATAAGGCCCAGAGATGTGGAATGGAAAATTCTTTAGAACTTGGAGCACGTAATAATTAATCTTTAGGCATAAAACAAATTTTAGAAGTTAAAAATGGATAAAGAAGATAAAAAGTAAAGATGTAGTCAACTTTGTGGGGAAACTGGAAGTGCATGAGAATAGTTGGCAGAGATGAAGAAGATCATCTGAACCACGAGGCTGTGTGATTTGGATTAGGAGTGGGGTTTTACGGTGGCCTCATCTTAGGTCATGTGTCTACTCCTAGACCTATAGACATGTGTCTGTAAAGATGGAGGATTTGAATGTATGGTTTTTTTTTTTTTTTTTTTTTTTTTTTACAAGTCCAATCTTACAGAAAGTAAGTTTTGTTCTGGCCTGACAAAATGGCAAAAATTAATCATACAGAGTTTTGTTTTGGGATTGGTTTAAATGTGTTCATTGTTGCAGAATTATTAATTGTTTGAGTGTCAGAAAAATATTCAAGGATGACCATCCACTTTCTAAAGAAGAACCAACGTTAGTTATTACCTTATTCCAAACTGTAGACATGGAAGAAAGTCTTCCAAACACATTCTGCTAGGTCAGAGTTACTCATAACTGGATGAGGGCACTTTTACACATAAAAAGGCCAGCTTGTTAGAAAATATTGGTAAAATGAATATATCTTTCAGAGGCTTTTATCAGCAGTACAGAAAGAACCACTAAGAATTCACAATAAGAGGCAGGCATAGTGGTACATATGGCTTATACAAGCACTTAGAAAGTAGTCAGGAGTTCTGATACAGCTCCCGCTGTATGGTGAAACATTATCTCCAGAACAAACAAAGCCTCAGTGATAAGATAACAAACAGTCCCCTAGAAACAAGCAAACAATCTGAAGAAGCAGTTCTTCTAAGAGGTCACACAGATGTCTGACAGGCATGGTCATTAGAGAGCACGAAATTAAAACCAGTGAGAGTCCACTCTGTTCGTTGGAATGGCTGAATCTCCTAATGCTGACCTGACATGAAGCAGTAAGCATCCGCCATTGCTTTTGTGAAGTGGATACCTCCACCTGTGTGTCCATCGAAGCACTGTGTACACTAAGGAATGGGAACAGCCTGTAGCCACGCTGATGAAGTTGTGGGACACTTGTGATAGCGTACTGTTGAGCAGCGAGAATGAAACGGTCATTACAGCAGTGTGAACAGAACTGGAGAGTGATATGTTAACGAATAAAACAGACTCAGAAAGATGGCACTGTAGTGTTCACATGCAGAATATGAAAGGGCCATTTTATAAAAGTTGAAACTACCATGGTAATCCTAAACTGGGGAACAACATATATCAATGTTCTTGTGACTGACAGAATCCTCCACTGAAGCAGCTTAGAGAAGGAGGCTCTGTTCCCTGAGTTCATGTCATTACACACGAGGTGAGAATGAGCAAGACCCGGCCTCTGTTTGTGAAGGAGCAGCGGCAGCACTTGCCCTTCTGAGCTGGGCTGCTTTGGTTTAACCCAACAATAGTATCCAGAAGGCAGGAATTTAAATCCTAAACTGCACCCTGCAGTTCTTTGAAGTGCACATTGCTTAGCTTCACTGAGCCACACATTACCCTGAAGTTATACATACAGTCACCCTTCACGAAATTAAGAAAAGTAATCTGTAATGGGATTGCATTGTTGGTTGTCTGGGTCTCAGCGAGGCCTGCTTGGGATGTTAATTTAAAAGGACCTTTCTGAGTTAAAGAAAATACCATATTTTAAATCTGGAGAAAGGGCTCAGTGAGTAAAGCATTACTAGGCAAGTTGAGGGCCAGAGTTGCAGTCCCCAGAGACCATGTAACATCCACGACAGTGGCAGCCTGCCTGAATCCCCAGCACACTGGGACCCAGTCCCCTCATTGTGGTGTGCTCCTGGTTCAAGGAGAGACCATGCCTCCGTGTATGGGGTGGCGAGTGAGCTATTCTCCACATGCAACCACACATATTCAAGGTGCCCACACACTTGCAAACAGACACGTGTATCCAAAAAACCCCACTGAAAAAATCCCATGTTTTAGATATCCTGTCAAACTCAAATCTATACACTTTTTATCATGTACACATTATACCTCAATGTGGGTTGATTTTAAAGGCAGCATGCTCGTCCTTGAACCTTGTTTTCTATTTATGTTCCCAAAATGTGAATCTTGGAATCGGTAGCTAGGGATTAGAGTTAAGCTCTATCCTGTTGGCTTACTTGCATATTTATGTAACTCCTCCGCTTAGTTCATCCTCTTGTTTCTAAGGACTTCAGGGGAGAAGTGACTTCCACTTGTGCATTTTAAAATTGTCTTACTTTCCATGTGATTTGAGAGTCACACTATGTGGAACAGTTTTTGAATTTCAGGTTTTTTGTTTTCAAAAGGGTTTTCCTATTTCGGTGTTAGACAGAGAAGTAATTTGTAGTCTTCAGAATACTAATTGACCACATAAAAAAGGCAATGTATTTTTTTTCCTATGATATAAAATTGGTTGTTGTGTTTTGCCTTAGAAAGATCAAAGGCTAAAGGCAGAAAGTAAAACAATGGAAGTGCTGTGTTTAAATAGAAATTCTGAAGCCAGGTGGGGCAATAATAATAATAATAATAATAACAACAACATTAATAATAGTAACAACAACGACAATAATAATAAATCTGAATCATGGGTAAGCTAGTCACTTAGGTTCTTTAAAGCCAAGGGCACAGGTTTTGATACACAGTAGCCCCTGTTTAATAAAACTTTGTTTTTGACCTCAAGATAATCTTCAGCTGTGCCAAATAAATTACAAATGTATGCTTTAACCAGAATCTGAGGGAGTTTCTTATTAAGCATTGTTTATTCTACTCCTTTTCCAAATAATACTTTTTGTTTTAGATTTCTGTATTTTGCCTGTGTGAATGGATGCATATGTACCATATACATGTCTGATGCCCATGGAGGTCAGAAGAGGGCATTGGATTACCTGGAACTGGACTTAGACATAGTTGTTAACCATTTTGTAGGGGATGGGAACTGAACCCAGGTCTTCAAGAGCAACAGTTGCTTTTAACTGGGAGCCACTTTTCTAGCCCTGTGCATTACTCGTGAGAGGAGGGCTGGGGAGGGAGAGGAGGAAGGTTATGTCTTAAAGCATTTCTAGCCTGGTCATGCCAGCAAACTCCTGCAGTCTCAGAACTCTGGAACCTCAGGCAGGTGGAGCTCAAGTTCTAGACCAATCTGGGCTCCATAGCAAGTTTAAGGTGCCTGGGTTACATAGTGAGACATAAATAAGGAAGGAAGAGGAAGGGGTTACAGATAGGAAAACATAGACATTTTGTCCTTAGGATGTATTACTGTGAGAATCTAACTCCCTTAGGGTGGAGTGCAGGACTGTTGACTAAAGGCCACCATCCTTGTCCTGGTTACTCTTCAGTCTGTAAGTTGGAGGGTTTAAAAAGGACCAATTTTCCTAGTTTTACTCAAAAGTAAAGACTTAAAATTTTATGAAGAATGAATGTATCTTAGGGATGTTTTTAGTCCTAATTCCTTGACCCATGGTGAGGTGATTGTGTTTTTGTGGTTGAGACCATTGCCTGTTGCATTGCCGAAGCTTCTGGAACACACCTGTTACACAGTCAGCACTGGAGACCTTCCTGGTGATAGGTTTTGATTGGGGGTTTGGCACTCATTGTAGCAGCTGCTACACTTATATCTAACTAGAAAAATGTGATCTGTTTGAAAATTTTAAAGTTGTTGCCATGGCAAAGTAACTTGCTTTCTTGTCTTGTCTTTGTCATTGAAATGACATATCTGGCTGCTTGTTCCCAGGGGGGAGGGTAGACCACTCTGTTGAGGAGCTTTCCTTAGGCTATACTGAGGGCCTGCTAGTGGGATGCAAGCTGGACTAGAGTTTTCTGAGACCACTGGCTTCAGCCAGGTGCGGGTAGCATCGATTCTTCTGGATTAAAAGCAGACACAACAAAGCAGGAACATTGTTAGAGAAGACTGTGAGTCTAATTGAACAGTACTTTTACCAAACCAGATGAATAACATATCCAAATTACATGCTATGAAAAGAACCTTATTTGAGTTACTCCATTGCCTGTACAACATGTGCCTACATATGAATTGATCCTGCTTTTGTCAGATTGTGTTTGTGGGTTTTTTTAAGTAACATGCTTAGTGTCTCTTTACTGTTCTTTCTCTTTCCCCCACCCCCACCCCTCATTTTTTTGAAAACCATGTGGTAATTAATAATCTGGGTGATATTCCTCCTCTGTTTTTCTGCTTTTTTTTTGTAGGCAGGTTCCATTTGTGTAGCCCAGGCCAGCCCTCTCAGTATAAGTGATTTTAAAAACATTTAACACAGATTTACTTTAAAACTTTTTATGTGTGTTTATTGATTTTGCGTGTGCACCTGCGTGTGTGTGTGTGTGTGTGTGTGTGTGTGTGTGTGTGTGTGTGTATTGTGTATTGTGTATGCCATAGAGGCCAGAGAGGGGTTGGGTCTCCTTGAGCTGGATTTACAGGTTGTATGCCACCTGATTTAAATGCTAGGACCCAAACTTGGGTCTTCTGCAAGAGCATCAAGTGCTCGTCACTATGGAGCCAGCTCTTATCAGATTCATAATTAAGGTGGACACTAACCACAAACTAAAGCCTACTCGTCCCTATTTGATTTTGTCATTAAACCATGTATAAGTACAGGAGACTTGTCTTACTCCTGGGAATGGCAGTCAGTTGACTTATTTATGCTTTAATTTGGGAGACCTCTGTTGAAAATGACTATTACTGTTTGCTTTAGCTATTAATGTGTACCGTGAGCTGTGTGCAGTATTTGTGTGTATTATAAGGCTTGATACGTCTTTGATGACTTCGAGGTATTTTCATGTCACATTGACTTGGCAGAGCTAAGACAGTACAGATTTACAATATCATAGCCTGAAAGGGTTCAGACATTGTGGTGACATTTACTGAGACAGAATTGTGAATCCCTGAGCCTGTGAGCATGTGAAAAGTTTTGTCCTTAAGGATTCTGACTTGAGGTTTCAACAGCCCTGCAATTAAGACGAGTCTTTTACTACATTCCCTTTCCAAGACAGTATTATAGCACTTAGCAAGCAGCATCTTTCTAATCTACCAACTGCTTGGTAATGTTTTCATGGCTCGTTATTTTTCTAGTCAAGTGCTGTTCCACTGAGCTCCACCTGAACACCTCAGCAGCTGGCCTCTGCCCCAGTGATGCAGAAGCGCAGAGGGTGGAGAACCTAAGAAATTGAAGCAGAACGTGCTGAATGCATGTGGCTCTAACACACATATAAAAGCCGATTTAAAAAAAATCATAGCAAACCAAAAATATTAGAGTTTTAGAGAATTTTAAGAGTTCTTCAATTCTTATGTTCTATGCTACTTAAAATATCTCACTTAATATCAGACACTGTTATAAGGTGGAACATACTGCAGTGTGTCTGTTCTAACTGCCGTCTGATCCAGCAGCACCACCTGAATATTCATTCAAAGGAAATGAAACTATGACTTCTACAGGACTGTTCACAGTAGCCAAAATGTGGAATCAACCAAAGTGTCCATCAACTGGTGACTAGATTTTTAGAACATAGCATGTAACACAGTGGAATGTTATTCACCCATAAAAATGAAATCCTTCAACTGCTTAGGAGAATGCAACTGCAAGACCTTGTATCAAATTAAACAATCCACACACTAAATAACAAATACCACAAAGCAGCAGTTATTTGTGGAAAGAAACTACAGACTCCATTCATAGACAGGAAGCAGAAATCACTCCAGAATGGGACACATTGTGGGAGTGGGTCATGGGAATGGCTTAGGAGCTCAAACAGATGTGAGAAATTGGTTCTGGGTGTACAGTTCCCAGCAGCCCCAGACACAGTTGAAATACAGAATGAAGAATACAAACCTTCTGAGCACATGAGAGCAGCAGAGGAGAGGACTCTGTCAACTGACCTAATTGATTATCATTCACATGTGGAGATTCTCTTGTTATAGTTAGTAAACATAAAATTGCATCACTTAAAGATAAGAGTAAAGAACCACAAATGTGTCTTCACTGGAGAAGTTTACTGCAGAAGATGAGGAACAGACATTATTCTCTGCCTTTTTTAGCTCTGAACTCTGGTCTCCACATGGCATTGATGGGAATTGTTCTTTTTCTGTCATCCTCCTAGCATCTGTGGCCAGGAGTCACATTTGCTGCACTTAAATAGACTAGTGTCTAAACCATCAGATATATTGTAGGTAAATGGTGAGTAAAATTTGTGGCTGTGGAATTTCACATGTTGCCAGATATTTAAATGTTGAACAGTATTATATTATAGTTACATAGAAACTATATAATTCACCGAGTGGGGAGGAATTCGAGGGTGGGGAGGGGGAAGGGGGGTAGGTGGGGGCACACCCTTGTGGAGGCAGGACGGGGGATGGAATAGGGGGTTCCTGGGTGGTGGGGGGAATGGGGTAAGGGGATAAAATCTGAAATGTAAACATAACATTCAATAAAAATATGAAAAAACTATATAATTAGAAATGTATATTAATATAAATTGTTTTAAGTGATATTGTAAATAAATATCATAAAATATGATCTTATCTTATTTCTCTTTTATCTAAGAGATGAAATTCTTAGGGGTTTATACTTAAAATTTTTAGCCATATTTACCTTTTAAAAATCATGGTAAAAGATTCATAACAAAATTTACTATTTTCAATTAGCTTTTAAGGCAGTGGTTATTGGTTTTAGTGAAGAAAAGAAAATACGGCTTTTAGTCCTTGGCGCCTGGTCCTTCATCATACATTACTTGTGGTGTAAGTCATACTCTTGGGGTCTCTGAAGAGAGAGTGAACCATTTCCCATCCATTCTTAAAGAATTCTCTGGCTGCAGCTCTGTTCTGATACTTATCTCGCTAATGTGTTTACATAGTAACACAGTAATAGCTTTCAGTGTTTATACATCACTTCCCATCTCGGTAGTGAAGCTATTTGAGAATTTCATTCTAGTGATGCGGAATGGTATGTACTGACTGCATGTGGTAGTGTGTCACACGGGACTGTGTCATGTACGTATGTAATGGACTCCTCTCATACAGCTCTCCTTCCCTTTCTCTCCACTCACCCTCCGTCTGGTCCCCTTCACTCTCTTAGTTTGGCTTCTATATTTATGTCAGATGTACATATATGATTTTCTGTGTCTTTATTATGTCTAGGAGTCGTACATGAGAGAAAACCTGCTATATTTGTCTTTCTGAGACTGATGTTATTTTTACAATGTTAATCTCCATTTGTATCCATTTTCTTGCAAGCAACATTATTTTATTGTTCTTTATGGTTGAATACAATTTCTGTGTGTATGTACATCATATTTTCTTTATCTATTTTTTTGTTAACTTTATCCACTCCTAAGCTGGTTCTACAACTTAGCTATGGTGAGTGTTAGCAATAAACACTGACTGATGTGTAAGTATTTCTGTGATATACTAACTTGAAGTCCTTTGGGTAAATATCCAAGGTGCTATATCTGAGTCGTATGGTAGATCTAATTTTAGTTTTTGTTTGTTTGTTTGTTTGTTTGTTTTTGTAAATCCACTGGTTTCCATATAGCTGGATTAATTTATTTTTTCACCAGGAGTGTATGAAGGCTCCCTCTGCACCACATGGTTTCCAGAGTTGCTGTTATTTCTTTTCTTCATGACTGGCCATTCTGACTAGAGTAAGATGGAATCTCAGCATAGTTCTACTTTGCATTTCACCCATAGCTAGGACATTTTTTTTTTCATGTGTTTTGTTCATTTGTACTTCATCTTTTCAGGGCTTTGTTCAGTTAATTACCTACTGTTCACTGGTGACATCAAGTACTTTGACCCAGCAGCCGTTATCACGTTATCACTTGTCTGCTCAGGAAGTGTCATTGTGCCATTCGAGAACTCTCTACCCATTGAACCATCACTCCCTATTTCTTTCCTTCCACTCTTGGTCAATACTTATATTCTGTGTCTCTGTGGACCTAACATTTGCAGGTACTCCATGGACTGGAATCATGCAGCACATGTCCTTTATACTGGCACACTGTTTTTAGGGTTCATTTATGTTCTAGTGTGTATCAGAATTTGGATGCTTTGGGTGAGGCGTGGGGGAGATTTTGAGACAGCATCTCACTTGCTAGCCCAGGATGTCCTGGACCTCTGGACATCCTCCAGCCTCATCCTCCCAAGTACTGGCATTACAGGTCTAAGCCACCATTCTAAACTGGTAGAAGTTTATCATTCTGATGCTGAGCGCTGCTGGATTTTGGGTTCACGCTACGTTTTGTTTACTATTGTTCCAACAGCAACATTTTTAACCCTGTAAAGTGGATAGATTACAGACAAGAAGCAGCCTCAGAAGTCACTTCATCGCTCCAGCCACCTCATACATAAGATTAGGCAGTTACTACAAGAATGTCAGATGATTGCCAGGAAGGCCTGGGGATGAATGTTTTATTTAGCATTAATAGCTGCATGTTGACCTAGTTGCCTGCTGTACAGTATGGCGGTCTTTGCGTTCATCTTCCCATCCTGCATTCTCTAGGAAGAGAGCTCTCCAGAGCATTCCTCAGTGCAGCTGGGAGGGCAGTGGCTGGGGGTTTATGTGTGTACACATTCAATAAAAGGGAGAGAAATAAGGTGGAAGGCTCACTCAGCCTAATCCTGTTTTCTTAGGGGATTTAAGTAGCTTCCCATGAGCTAAATGTTTAGAAGAAATAGGTTATCCTGTGCCATTTCTTACTTGGAGTAGTTTATCTGATTGAATATAGCTATTTTTAAGTATCTTGTAAGAATTTACAAGAGATTAAAGGGTGCCAGGAATTCCCTAGGGTCCTAAATATTGGCCTCCTGTCATCCTTTTTACAACTTAATATTGGTGTTCATTAATTGCATTGGAGCTTGGGGGTGCTCTGGTGCTTCTTGAAGCAGTCATTGAAACGCAGAATAGAGCTGAAGCTTTGAGATTTCCAAGCTTTAGCCCTTGGTGCCTTCTCCTTACACACAAGACCTCCTGACTTCTGTGTGAGACTCAGTTCACACAGGTACAGTTTGGGTCTCTGGCAACCATAGGAAAGAAACCAACCACAAGGAAAAGAAGAGCCGACACCTGCTTCTGTTTCGTTGTTTGTTTGTTTGTTTTAAAGGAAGTAGCATGAATTTTTTTTGCTTTATGGCAGGCACTGAGTTTGGGAGTCCCATCTGCCGTGTTGAGATGATCCATACTGTTTGTCATGTAGTAATGAGTTTGGCTTCATTCTTTTCAGAAAATTTAAAAGGCCATTTCCAAGATCTTTGGGTTTTGTTTTTGTTTATTTGTGGTTTTTTAGCAGCAGACCTAATTTCTCCAAATAAAGGATACTTTGTCTGGTATGTTTGGTAAGTACTGTTTGACTTTAGAAAATAATTCTATTAAAGTGGGTTTGTAAGTATGGCTCTCTTTCCTTCTCCAGCTTCCTGAGTGCTGGCATAGAGGTAGGCAGTGCCATGGCTGCTTAAGAGAACAGTACATAAATGCTCTGTAATTCACAGTACCAGTGATGGTTACTGTGTAAGGCCCCCACAAAGGGAGGACCTCACCCAAGCCTCAGGAATTCGCAGCCACAAGACACCAAACTTGATGCAATCAGCAAGAGGTATATTTTGATCAACATGTTGAGGTCAAGACCCATGACCCACACAGGGGCAGTGGGGTTTGACCCCCGGGGCTTTGGAGACAGAGAAAATTTAAAGCCAAAACCACAAGGAAAAAACCACAACCCAGGGGGGAAACCACAACCCAAGGGGAGTGAATGGGGGCTATTGGAGACTACCTGTGGAAAGTCCCAGCCCATTATTCAGTTTGTGACAGGGACCAAGGAACAGTCATGGGGAACATTTTGTATAGGCTATTCTCAAAGAGCCTATTTGTAATCAACCATCTATCTTGTGGTCAGCCAAGTTCCTGAAACACAGAGCTCACGACCAAGTTGACCTGCACTCTTGGCTCTGCTCAGCCTGCTAGGAGTTTTTGAAAATTTTTAACCCTTTCAACTGGACCTTGTTTGCTGTATTCTAATTTCTTAATTTTAGGCTAGTTAGTCCTTCTGGTCGGTGTCTCACTGACACATTGTGTCCCCTGCTACCTGCCAGTATTTTAATCCTTATCCATGGGATATAATTATGTACCCCCAAACTGTTGGATTTTCAGATATGTTTTGTCTCCTGAAAAAAAATTAATAGCAGATAAGATTAAAGTTCTTAATCAGGGCTTTGGTAGTGCCAAGTTTGTTTCCAAGGGTCTGAGAGAAAGTTTGAGAATTTTTTTTTAAAAAATGGAAACGGGAGACTTGTGGTTTGCATGGGTGATCTAGGTCAGGCCATGGGTCTGATTGGTTCAGCTTTGGTTCTGCAAAGGCTGCTGGAGAAGGTGGCATGGCTGAGCCACTCTGGAGTAACTGTATCCCTGAGGTGATTACTTCTGTTCCAGTGTATAGCCCACCCATCTCATAGGTGATAGCCCTCATCCGGGAACTGATCTGTCCCACTAGGCCTGTCAGGAATAGTCCTTTGTCATAAAGATATTTACAGATCAGTCTTGTCATTTATGGACTCCAAGGGAACTGCAAGAAGAGAAAGACTTCACAGGAAAAATGTTTTTAAACAATGGAATTGAGACTTTGGTATCGGGACACTGTCCTCTAGCTGATTCTAGACAACGGAGGCATGCTTTTGACCAGCACTTGACCTTGTGTTTCTTGTACCCTTTCTCTCAGGACCTGGAAGGTGTGTACGTCTTACCTTCGGCCATCAGCCAGATGACATTATTGAGATGAAATCTTGACTATCTTGATATAAATTATAGTGCTATCAGAGTACATTGGATTCCCTAGTTTTATTGTGCTTTTTACTGTTAATCTTTTAATATAGTAAGCAGCATGCTCACTTGGGATAGTATTAACTCTCATTCTACGAGGGTGATTATTTTTATTCCTTCATGCATTCTCAGATGCTTAGAACAGTGTCAGGACCTTCTTTCTCTATGTTCTGTAAAAATCTGCAGGAGTGAGCACATATTCCTGAAGTGCTTTTTCAAGAATTGGAAATGTCAGGGTGACCTATTGTCTATAAGTCTATTAAGATTCTTGTTTCTAAGCATAATTTCCATTGACTATCACTTTACTATAATCTTTACTCTTCATATAATTGCTTATTAATGTAAATAGCTCACCAGAATATGTTACGAGTATTCATGCTAGAGGGTCTGCTTTAAGTTTTACATCTACAGCAACAAACTGTACGTAGGTAGACTCTGCAGTCAGGTCTTTCTGCTGAACAGAGTGGGGTCGCTTCTCAATCTCTGCACATGTGACACACAGACAGCCTACAATTTCTCTTCATTAGTGGAGAATAGGAATGTTTCTTACTTATTATAAATTGCCCAAAAATAGAGCAGTTAAACATACATTTCAGGAGATTTTTTAAAGTACATTATTAGATGCAGATATCCTTTAAAATTTGTTTGCTTACTCCAGAGTAGACATAGACAACATCAACTCATTTTATAGACAAATTAAGTAGAGCATTGTTCATTTGAGGACTGCCTGTCTAAATTGTAGACTTTTAAAAATAGAAACTCTTAGTCGTGTTATCTGCTGAATATCTGCATACTGTTTCAGGGGTTAAGAATGAATGATATTGGGGAAAATCTCAACCTTATAACCTTTGAGCACTGTTGATGGAAGTTTGGCATTTCGTCATGTCATACAGGACTGAGTTGTTTGCAGGAAATGCTTGTCTCTTATTCTATTTCACTTTCTTTCACCAATTATATATTGTATAGTCAAGGGACACTTTGCCTCATCTTTATTCCTGAAAAAGCTGGTTGCCCTGGAAGCAGTCCTTTCTGTATAAGCCATAGAATTAATGATCAGAAACAGGTGTGTTCCAAACCTCCCTGAAGTACCACATGATCAAATAATGAAGCATTCAGTGCTGAGAGCTATATTCCACAAACTACTCAGAGAAGGCAAGAGCACCTCTGTCCTCTCCCTCACCACTGCTTTCAAAGCCAGGTAAGGCTGACCTCAATATTGAGTCTCTGCGAATGTGGTTGGCACGGAACACTTTGTTAAGAAAGTGTCACACGGTGTTCATTGTGCAGCTAAGGAAGGGGAGAGAAAGCACCAGTGGGCTTGTGAAAAGCAAAGTCTTTCTTTATTCCCACCACATAAGCAGAGTCGCTGATCGATCACAGCTACCAGACAAGGACTCTGGAGCCTAGTAGGGGTTGAAGCAGAGTTTATAAGCATAAAACCTGCAAGTACCTGGGCCAAGTTACAGTTACAGTTTTTACCAATCAGAATTCGAGGATTAGGGACTTTTCCAAGTGTTCGATCATTGTCGGCTGAAGTTGAACATAAATGTTTGTGCCCAGCCAATCAAATTAATCAGTTCTTTCTGTTGCTAGGAGCAGGTGTTATGCTCTGGGGAACTATTGTTGCTTAGAGAGGAGTTGGTCAGCTAAGGTAAAATGGAGTCTGAAGTCAAAATGGTGGTGCATAAGGCAAGTTCCTTTCATCTGCTTCCAATAAAAGTTTGTACTTCAGTCTGGTTTCACCAAGTAGCTATCTTATAAAGAGTCACAGTAGGACTCATGTAGTAAGAATTTCAAAATTAATAGTTCTGCTTTATATGCTTCAAGTCCATTAAAAACATCTTAACTTTTAATCTTTCCAGACAGGTTTTCAAGCTCCATTGCACTGAGTGGACCTTGCTCTGTGTGTGCCTGTGTGTGTGGTCCCGTCCTTCCTCTTCTCTATGGAGACCTTGCTCGTCTCTTTCCCTGGGATATATCAATACTTCCCCTTCTGCTCTCTGCCGAGAACTAAAGATTATTATTGGGGATCCATCCCTGCAGCTGTTGCAACAGGTAACTCATTGACTCGGCTTCTGAGTGTGTGTTCACTCAGATGAGCACACACAGCCAGGCCTTTCGTAGCCTTGCCACTGCCATGTGGGCCTTTTTGATTCTAAAGCCACTGAGTCGTTTGTAATTACCCAGATTGCTAAGAAGAGTCACTTCCCTACTGCCTCAGATAAAGATTACCAATTTCCATCACCACAGCTCCACTTGCAGTAGGGGTCAGAGGCTAAGAGAAGATCCAACACTTTCTTTTTACATTATTTCATTCATTGCATATTCTGTCTGTCTGTCTGTCTGTCTGTGTGTCTGTGTGTCTGTGTTTCTGTGTTTCTGTGCATAGTACACATGGAGATCAGAGGAGGGTATTGGATCCTCTGGAACTGGAGTTAAAAATGAATTATGTAGGAGCTATGAGTATGAACCTGGGACCTCTGGAAAAGCACCAAGACTCTAGACTGCACCAGCTTTCCAGCCTCTGCAAACACATCGAATCTCTCTGTAAATTGTGTCAGATAAAAGCTGTGTTAATAGTACTTCTAAAAAGGAAGCAATTTATTTATCAAATATATATATATACACACACACATATACATGTATGTATATGTGTATATATATGTATATATATACATACATACACATATATATACATATATACATATATACATATATATACATATACATACATGTGTATATATGTGTATATATAATATACATATATATACATATATATACTTGATAGTGTTGAAGGAAGAAATGCCTTTGTTTTTTATCCAGTATAGATTCATTAAAAGACAGTTAATGAGAGAAAAGCATACAGGAAAGAAAATGCAACACAGGAGCTTCTTTGTGAATTTCTTCAAAGTGGCTGAAACTGAGTGGTTTTGTTCTAGGTTTGACTGGGCAGGCTAGAGAAGGCTGTCCTAGGATAGGTATGAACACAGGGCCACGGACAGGCATTTACCTGATCCCCTTGGCTTCCATTCCTCTTGACCCTCATGTCTGTGGAGATATGGATGGCTACTCCCATCCTCTGTATAGGTGTCACCCTTTAGCTGAGGGTCCTTTACTTGATGTAGGTAGAAATGACAAGTCGGTAAAGTATTGTTTCTAAGGTGTTATTAGCTCAGCCTCAGCCACTCATGGTAGGTAGCTCCTTAACAGCTGGTGGCCGGTGGTTGTCTAGAGGTCTTCCGGCGGCCAGAGCCTTTCATCCCCTGCGGTTCCTGCTGACCAGTCTCCACCCTCTGCAGGCTGCTCCTGGTCCTCCGGAACTTTCCAGCTGCCCTCTGGCTGCTAGGTGTGCTTGGGGCCTGCAACCCCGTTATTATCTGACCTTTATGTAACCAGTTCAGCTCACTCTGCCTTAGATAAATGACATTTAGGCAGTAAAACCAACCTGGTACATAAGTTTAATTGGCGCCTGAGCTGTAGAACAAAGAGAGGCAGTGGACAGAGGGTGGTGTCCTAGACTGGCCTGATGGGAGTGAGCAAAGGACTCCTTGTCTGGACAGCCATGCCTAGGCTCCTGGTTACTCACTACAAACCTTCGCTTAGCTGTATCAGTATGTTGCCTGTCCATTGACATGGGTTGGAGAAGTCCTCCCCAATAGTGTGGTAACTTATGCAAGGAGGGTGGCCACATCCAGGGCAGCCAAGGGCTAGGTCATCTGCAACATTTGTGGCTGAAGCCAACTCCTAAAAGGGAGGTTTTCCATCTCTGTTCCAGAGATAGAAGCTCTTGCTAGCTATGGCAGCTACAGTGTTCCTTTGAGTGGAGTGAAGTCTCTCTGGTGCATGTGTGGCTAGCTTAGTCTTCCCCAGGGCCCCTTTAGCTAGAGCCTAGTGTCTGAGTAGCTGTGGGACTCTTCAAGTAGGAAAGACAGCTGGCAGACAGCTCATGGGATCACCAAAGAAGTGACTGCGAGATCAACAACCCCTGGGGCTTGTGCAGATGGAGCAGGATTGAAGTTGTGATTGCCACCGCCTCCAGTGCCGCTGAAAGAGTGCCAGTGGCAGTGTCACGGCAGTGCGACCAAAAGTGCAAATGTGCGCATGCGCACTCCTTCCCTTAAACAGTGGTGACAGGGAAGAAGGGTTCGACAGCTCTCAGTCAGGCAACTTGCTCACTTTCACCAAGTTTTGACAGCTTTAATCACTTAAAGGAATGACAAGAACATTTAAAAGTGCCTGTAACTAATATTTAATGTAAATTTTACATATTTTACCAGAAACATTATCTAGGACTTACCCCCTAGCTAAATGTCCTTTTAAAAAGGTATAGAAGTCGTCTCATTTGTCACAGGTAGAATACCTGTGAGATGCTCTATGGAGCCTGTCACAGAGAGTCACGGAACCTATGTGCTATTTCTCAGATTCCTTCAGGTTAGGTGTTTTACATACAAGTTGTCATGGTTTCATCTGGCTTTCATTTCAAAAGTCTTTTAACCTCCTTGATAAGAGGCCCTGTTATCATATGTAGGCTGCACTGGCTAGCTTCTTTGTAGTTGGGTAACAGTTCGGTTTCTTTGAGAGAGTGTCTCCCTTTGTAGGTCAGGGTGGCCCAGAACTCTGAGATGTGTCTTTCTCCATTTCCTGATTGCGGAGACTAAAGGCATGCTCTAACATGTCTGGCGCTGGGTAGTTTTTTGTCAACTTGGCACAAGCCACAGTTGTCTGGAAGAGTAAACTTTGGATGAGAAAACACTTCCAGAAGATTGTTCTGTAGGATTGTTCTGTAGGACGGCGTTTTGAATAGTGATGATGTGGGAGGGTCCATTCCACTGTGAGAGGTGCCACCTCTGATGATGTGGGAGGGTCCAATTCACTGTGGACAGTGCCAACTCTGATGATGTGGGAGGGTCCAATTCACTGTGGGCAGTGCCAACTGATGATGTGGGAGGGTCCAATTCACTGTGGGCGGTGCCAACTCTGATGGTGTAGGAGGATCCAATTCACTGTGGGCGGTGCCAACTCTGATGATGAGAGAGGGTCCAATACCCTGTGGGTGCTGCCACCTCTGAACAAGTGTTGGGTGGTGTATGGAGGCCCGGCAGGAGGAGCAAGCCAGTGATCTGGCAGTGCTCTTCATAGTCTCTGAATCAGCTCCTGCCCTGACTCCCTCAGGATGGGCTACAGCTATCAGCAAAAGTAAACCCTTTCCTCCTCCAGTTGATTTTGGTTGTGTTGTTTTATCCCAGCAACACAAAGCAGACTAGAATGTAGACATCCTTAAGAGATCTAAAACCTAAGTAGATGACCGGGAGGCAAGGGAGTTCCTCTCTGTAACATTCTTGTCCAGTGTTAGGAGTCAACATTATTTCCTCTGAAGAAATGTAGTAGTGCTTTCTAGGGAACTCTTACTCATATGTCTGCCAGGACATACATTATAAGGTTTTTATTATCTTTATTTTTAGGTAATTTTAATTTTGATTAGAATCTACCTTCTTAGATACAGATACAACATACAAATACTAGATAGTTTTATCACTAAGATGAATGCTTATTTTACATAACCCATTTAGAGTCTATGTAGATAATGTCACTGTGTCTTTTAAAATAATTTCAATTTTTTTAGAGATTATTTTATTTGTATTAGTGTTTTGCCTACTTGTCTGTATATATGTGTGTGTACCTGGTACCAGCAGAGTCCAGAAGAGGCCGTTGGATTCTCTGGAACTGGAATGAAGAATGTTTGTGAGCCACTGTGGAGGTACTGAGAAAAAAACAGGTCCTCTGGGAGAGCAACAAGGATTTTTAACTGGTGAGCCATCTCTCCAGTCTAAAGTCATTGTATCTAACTACTAAAAAAAAAAAAGTACTATATTGATACTTAACACTGAGTAAATGTGATGTTCTAAAACAAGATGTTTTAAAAGTCCCTTCCATTTCTGTGAGAATTTGTATCTGTGAAGCATCATCACACATTTACATAAATTCATATTTGCCAAATTATACCGAGAGGGAAAACTTAATTGAATCATTTTACAATCATATAATCTATTCAATATGATTGCATTTGCTCATGATGCAGTTTGGTAAACGGATGATTGTTGCAATGAATGATAATGTCTGAGATAATGTAGTTTTTCTCTATTTGTGATTTTAATGTTCTTCAGTTAGCGCATGTATGTGGTGCACGGCTCTCGTCTAGTGAGCTGCTGTGCTGTGGGGGACTGTATATCTGCAGTGTTTTCTGGGACACACATGAACTACATCCTCTAGGATGGCACTTGGAGTGCCCAGAGGAAGGGGCCCTCGGGTCAGTCACACAGGATGGTGGGGAGGGCTCTGTAGCACTGACAGAAGGCATCAGTCCTATAGTTGATCACTGACCAGTTTTGTAGCCATTTATTGAGGAAGAAAAGGCCACCCCCAGGTGTAACTAGACAGAGTTAAATACAGCTCTTGCACGCGCGCACACACACACAGGACCCTGGGGTGAGCTTTTGAAACCTCAAAGCCCACCCCAGTGACACATTTCCTTCAACAAGGCCACATCTCCTAATTCTTCCTAAATAGTTCACCAGCTGGGGACTAATCCTTGTTTTCCTTGAAAACCACCACAGACATGAAGAACCAAAACAGCCAGCACATTGTTTGAGCAGGACAGGATGCACCTTTGTTGTCTTTTCTGGCTCCCTTGTAATTGACCAAACAGTGCAAAACAGTTTTTCTTTATTTTTTCTCTATTTATGTACTGTAGTGCTAAAGATAACCCAGGGACTTGCATGCATGGGACCAGCACTCTGCTGTAGCCAGACTTTTGGCTCCTTTTTCTGTTCCTGTTTCTACCGTCCTTATCCCTTCCAATCCTCTAACTCTAGGTAGGAGAGAAAAAAGGCCGGAGGGGAAAGGGGGCGTCAATATTGTTAAGACTACTTCCTGCTGGTTATGGGTGTTGAGTTCCTTGGGGGAATTTTGATCTTCATCATCAGGATATATCCAACCAGCTACCAGCAACAACAGCAGCGGGGACAGCAGGTGCAGCAGGGGCAGCCCCCTCTTGGGGCTTCAGTGTTTCTATGACCTTTCAAGAGTCCCTAGAATTCTAAGCGTCATACATTTGCAGAAACTATCTGCGGTTGGCAAAATCATGCCCCTGCCAGAACACAAGGCAAATCCTAGTCAACTGCTGTGGACAATCTGAAGTGACTCCATGTCCCACACCTGGAATTAAAACAAAAACACATTCCTATAACAATTCTATGTAAAAAAGCAAAAATCTCACTATACTCTGTCATGGAGTTAATAGCCCAGCCTGGATTCGTTTGAGTAATGCTGCCATATTTGACAGAGAATACATTCTTAAGTCTCTAGGGTAGATGTTCTCCTAGGGTTCCATCTGTTTCCAGGAGCCATGATTCAGGAACTCGTAATAGCCAGCACGTTTCATGTTTGGAGCATAGGGTAGTGAGACTATGTCTGTGTGGCACCAGCTCTGGAAGTGGCTTCCTGTAATCTAACACCATAAGAGGGCCTTGGCAGGAGCTGGGCATTTGGTCAGCCTGGGAGTCTCCCAGCTCCTTGATCTACACCTGCCAGGGAAAGAAGCTGCACTTTACTGAGAACAAAAGGCAAAGCTGGTTTTCTTCTGTTAGCCATTAGTGGGGTGTGGGCACTACAAAAAGGGAAACACTGAGCAAGAGTGACTGTGAGAATCCAGAGATGCCATTTGGTAGCAAACTGCAGACTCTGTGTTCTCAACATTGATCTCAAACTGCTATTACTTAGTTCTCAAAGACGCTGACTGGAAGCCAGCCACCCCTGAAGTTCCCAGATAGACATGGCATAGTATCTGCCTAGAATCCAACAGGCTCTGCACTTACTGACAGATACTATCCAGCTGTGGCCCTGACAGCTGCTGTTCAGCTAAGGGGATTTGTACTCTCCCATCTAGAGCTTTAAATAAGGACACCAGAGCTGTATGCATCGCTGCTCAGATGAACTGGCCATGCGTTGGTGACCTAGACCCTAGGACTGAAGAACTGTCACGGTGTCTTTTTCTTTCATTTCTCCAACCTAACATAGTGACTGGTATTCTAAGCACCAGTGAATGAGTGGCACTGCCCCATTGGTTTGAGATTTCACCGCAGTTTATTTTTAACACTCAGGAGCCCAGTGAAGAAAAGCACCAGAGACAGCTGGCCAGTCCAGACAGGGAAATTGTTTATCTCTGACTGAGCTAATGTTGAGTCATACTTGCCTAAAGATCCCTCATGTCAGGTGCCTAGCTGGGATTCCCAGTCTTCTGGGTAGAGAGAGAGGCTCGGGAGGGAGAGAGGATTCAAGGTGGACAATAAATGCCTTCACTTAGATGAAGAATACCAGGATGAGCAAAGCTGCACAGCTCTCCTGAGGAGCGCGTCCTCCCCACACCCACTCCCACCCCACCACTCCCAATCTCGCAGCGGAATCCAGCTCCAGAGGAAGCTTGTTGTCAGACTTGGCTGCATGTCTGAGAGATGGTGCTGTGTGTGTGTGTTGTGCTCTGAGGTGATGGGCAGCCTGCCCTTGACTTTGCTTTTCCTCAAGTCAGGGCTCAGGTGGAGGTAGTCTGAGATCCCCAACAAGAGCAGTCATTCCCATGAGTCCTTTGATACCAGGCTAACTCCCCTAATGTGAGCCAGGTCTCTTGACACTCAGTTCCTTCTGTGGGATATACAGGCCACAGTAGAGGACAGATTGAGAAATAACCAACCCTATTAATAGGCTTGTGACACAGAGGGGTGTCCCCAAGCCCCCATGATGCAGGTACTCTCATGGGGAATTTCTCATGGCTTCAACAAATAAACAGTTAAAGGGAACATCCATTTACCATACTGGAGTCTGGACCTAGGAGGCCCCTAGGAACTAAAAGGAGGAAGTTGTATTGTAGGACATATAAAAGACTCAAAGAGCAGAGAAGCAGACAGTTTGGGCTGAGTCTGTGGCACCGGGTGGTTGCAGTGGTCCCTAAGGGCTTATGAGAGAATGTGGTGGTGAAGGTGGCGTGCATCCTGCTCCCCTGGCTCCCCAGCACTAGGGAGACTGAAATTATGAAGTGGTTGAACTTAGGGGCCTCACTCATCTCCAGCCTTTCAATGGCTTTCCTGGATGCAGTGCAGAAAGACTGACATTTTAATTCTTCTATTATATAGACAGTGTGAAGACTCAAAGACAGGAATTAGATTTAACCCTGTGGGATTGAGCTGCTAGAAACTACAGGTTTGTCTAAGGAGAGAAAATTAGATGAAAGGTTTTGGGGAGACGTAGTGCTTATTGTGAATCAGATTTATAATCTTACAGGTTTTGTATATTTTTAAACATCTATTGGAATAATTAAATATGTCAGTAACCATGCTGGATAAATCCTAGGGGAAATGACAGGCATGAATATAGGCATGCCTCCTGTTTCATCAGGGCTCACCGTGTACTCAGGGATAGTAAATGAGGACCCAGGTCAGCTTCCTAGAGAAGCAACGCCGTGAGGAGCAGCCGAGGCCGTGCAGCCTGGCTGGGAGCTGTGTCGGATTCTGTGCACGATGATGAGGAGACACCATGGTGTCATTCTTGAAATCTGAAGATGAATTATATCAGGTTTTCTTTCCCCAGAAATGAATGAAACATACAGAAAATATTTTTTGGTACTTTAAAAGCAAACACTGAAATATGACCATTGCTTACACAAGAGAAACCTGAAGGAGACCAAAAGGAGGAGCTACCTGTGTTTCTCAGGATTTTTCCGAGTGTGCTGCCATTACATCGTTTCTACCCATCCTCCTCCCCATCACCTCCTCCTGAGCCTCCCTCTCCTTTAATTGTTATTGTTTCATGTGCCTGTATGTATGCACACGCACATGTGCATGTGTGTGTATGTGTGTGTGTGCACGCGTGTGTGCAAAATCTGCTGAGTCTATTTGGTGATGCTTATATTCATATGTGTTTAGAGCTGACTGGCTGGGATTGTAGAAGTTATGGGGGCCACCCCTTCTCCCTTCCCCTCCCCCTCCCTTCCTTCCTCCCTCCTCTGTCTCCGTTTATCCTGTAGCTCTTTATCTTGATGTGGGACCCTGTGAGATTTTCCCATCACATGAGCTGGTGCCGCTGTCATTATACAGGGTCTTACTGAAAGTGACCGTATTGTTGAGAACACAGTCGCTTCCCTGTCATTTATGGAAGACTCTGCCTCACGTCCGACATCCTGGTTCTCTGGCTCTTACAACCTTTCTGCCTCCTCTTCTACCTTATTCCCCGAGCCTTACGTGTAGGAGTTGGGTTGCAGATGTACCAACTGGGGTTGATCACTCCATGGTCCCTTGTTCTCAGCATTCTGGCCAGTTGAGGATCTCCATAACATCTCCCATCTGCTGTGTCTCGAGAGGCTGCTGTGACAATAGCAAGAGCCGTACTCAGCTGCTTCTCAGGCTAAGTGTTTAGAAGCCGTTAGGAAAGTGAAGTCCATGACTTTACCAGCCTTGGATCACAGTGCTAGACATGAATTCCCTCCGTTGAGCTTGCCTTAAGTCCAGTTAGAGCTGTTGCTTAGCCCCCAAGATAAAGGTGCCTTTGTTGTACCTTTTGGGAGGGCTGCTGCTCATTGTTTTGATCCATGGGCTTTACAGTTGGTTAAGGCTATTAGTTGCTTTTCCTCCTGGGCAGCTTGCATAGCACCTTCAGATGCTGTGAGAGCTACTAAGAGCAATGGTTGTAACGCTGAGCCGCACAGGAAGACAAAAGCAGAGGGAACGTTTTAGAAGAAATGATAGAAATATGGCCACAGACTGCCTTTCACATATAATTGCTTCACAGGTCTGTGTAGCCCACCTTGACCAGAGACTATCCTATCTGAAGTATCCCCTAAAACAAATATAAGCTTCTACAAATAAGTCATACTGTCCTGGACCACAGTGCATAGTTTTAACCAAGTAGTCTAAGAATAACAAGGCATATAATGACATAGACAAGTGATCAAGAACTTGCGAAGACAAGTAGTGAAGTCAACTCCACAGACACCAGGTGCTGGTTATTAGATACAGGTTTAAGACAGCCGCATGAAGGAATCATGACACATACAAATATCTTCAAAGGTAGTCATCAAAATAACAGGTTTAGTAACACAAATATACATGGAAACCATAATAACTAAAACTGAATGAGCCTTCTGGCTTGGCCTGTGTTGAGGTGTATCAAATGAATATTCTTACTTAAACATAATTAAAGCTAGCCCTTATTAATAGAATTGATCTGTGAAAGGCTTAGGCAGCCACTGAGATAGGCTACACTTGCGGGACCTGGCTTCCTGAGAAAGAGAAGCTTCTACAGTGATTTTGCTATTTATTCATTTTGACCTTCTCTTTGAGAGATTTTGTAACTCTTAGTGCTGGGGGGAATCTAAGTGAAAATTGTTTTATGTAGCTCGGAGTCCAGAAGGTTAGGAATCAAAGCTTGGTGCTGCAGGGGAAAGAACTCTTGGATTTGAATATTTTACACATGTTTACATATAAATTCTTCTTCAAGTATTTTAGAACTCCAGGCCCAGAACAAATTCCAGCAGCCCTGGGGGAAGATACCCATTGGAATTTGTAATGGTTGGGTATTTGAAAAGTTTTTGCTACATTTTTGTTTTGCTGGGGCCAGGAGTGGGGACCAAATGCTTGAGAATCAAAGACATCATTGAGAGGTTGTCTCCTTCCACCATGTGCTCCCAGAGACTGAGTTCAGATCTCCAGGCTTGGTGCCGGTGCCTTTACCCACTGGTCTCTCTTCCTTGCCCTTCATGATCAGGTACTTTGTCAAGCAGTTAGGCAAATAATTAATACAGAGTTCAAGTGCAAAGCTAGTGAGTAGGGGCCGGAGAGATGGCGCTGTGGTTAAGAACACTTTCTACTCTTACAGAAGACCTGAGTTCAGTTTCCAGCACCTAAATGGCAGCTCACCAGCTACTCATACCTTCAGTTTCTGGGGATCTGATGCCCTCTTCTGGCTTCTGTAGACATCCAGTATATACATAGTGTGTATACAGATAAGCAGGAAACACATGTAGGCATACAAAGTAGAAGTACATAAATCTTTAAAAAGAACGAATAGTGGAAACAGCAGACAGCACACTGCAGTGCGTATCTCAGGACACACGACACACATTTCCAGGGTATGCTTGCCTGTATGTTGTCATTTTGTTCCTATGGGCTAAAGCTGAAAGAGAATCTTCCAAAAAATACAGTCTAGGCCAGGGAGTAGGGTTGTTCAAAAATACATGGAAGAGTTAGGATGCGACCTGAACACAATGTTTTAAGTGTTGGAGCTTATGCAAGTGAATACATCCTTCGTCTGTTATCAGAATGAAACAGAACAAGGTTCTTACTGACTTTTCAGTGCTTGGGCTGTTTTTTGTACAGGAGGCTAACATGTCTCACAAGTGGGAAATATCCTTGTGTTTGTGTACATATAGATAGTTCTTTAAGTCATAGCTGTGTTTTATCTTGCTAAAGGTCTCTAGTATCTATGCTTTTATATGGATCTGTCTTTTAAGTGGTTAGGAAATTTGATGTAAGTACTAAAGTATCTTCAGGGTCGACCATTACACTTAGCGTGTCCATGGGAACACAGAGCAGCCTGGGAGCATGCTTTATACAGGTCACTGAATTTCCTTCGGAGTCACTTTTAAAGTACCGTCTCGGTATGCTTGTGTAAGTCGGTAAGTGCGCTGCACCAGAGAGTGGCTGGGCAGCCAACAGAGCAAAGCTGATGAATTGCTCTTGTGTCAGATTCCATGTCTGTTCTTCCTCCCTGTGTACAGTAATTTTAGCAAGAAAGCACAAGTTACTGCTTTTTATGAGAATTATTAACTCAGGATTTTTTTTTTTCATGAGATGGGTGCTATTGAGTTTATTTTTATATTTCTGTTGCCATTCACACATTCAGTGAAGCCACTGAATTAGTTTTTAAAAACTAATGCCCATTGGGACCGGCAGGCTGGCTCAGTGGATAAAAACGCTTGTTGCACAAACATGACATCCTGAGTTCCTTCCCTGGAATCTTTGATAAGAGGAGAGAGAGAGACACTCGAAAGCTAGCCTGATGTGTATGTATGCCAGGGCACGTGCGCCAAATTAAATCAATCAATCTCTCTCTCTCTCTCTCTCTCTCTCTCTCTCTCTCTCTCTCTCTGCCACTCCTTCTCCCTCACCCCTCTTCCGCGCATACACACACACAAATTCTGTATGTTTGAAAAACTAGTGCTCTTTAAGCCAGATTTTAACTTTTCTCTGTGTTTATAACATATCTGTTGAATTGTTCATTAAAATTCACAAAAACTAGTATTTTGTTACTTCTTTACCAAAACTCAGCTTAATATCCGGGTCATCATTTAGAAATTCAGGTACAACTTTGGACTGGCCTTCTCTGGCTGTCATCTGGAGAGATATTAGAGATACAGACCCTTGAGCCCCACCGAGACCTATCCATACCTGTGTTTCAATAAGCGTAAGTGATTTGTGTACGCAGTAAAGTTGGAGAAGCATTGATCTAAACTCCGGCAGCCTGTTCCCTAGTGCGTGTATTCCTCCAGCCCTTAAAGGTAAGGGGCCTCCTGCTCTAAGGAGTGTGCAGCAATGGCCACAAGTGGAATCTTGTTCAAGTTTCCAAGGACTGTCTCAGGCTCGTGTGAGCACTCTTCTTGGAGGATACCATTACTCAGTTTCTTCCTGATGGTTCTACCACGTCAGCACTTCCATCCTTGGCTCTGGCTTATCTACTCTACTTACATCGTCAGCTCTCAGAAATGTGCTCTGTACTGCTGCAACCTTAACATATGACCTGTGTGGAGACTTAATGTCTCTATTTGGGCCTTTACATTTATGATACTCGTCATGCCAAAGAATAAAATATAACATTGTCTTTGCAACTGTGGTGTCTCCCCAGCTCCCTCTTGGTAATCATTACATTATCTCTGCTAGGCCTAATAAAGTCTCATTCTCTAGGAGTCTTCTAAAAACTTTCCCTCTATGCAGTCATTTCACCTTCCTTCCTTTATAATCTCCTTTATGTCTTCTGTATGAAATGGAGTAGCTTTTACATAATGAGAGTTCATGTTTCCAGGGCAACTCTGTTCCCACTATTTCTATTTCTAGTGGTGGTTTCTGAGAATAAAATTTGTAATTGGAATGCGTCTTATAAAAGTAAAATATTAAATCACTAAGTTGAAAATAGTTATGCCAATAAGCACACCATTAAATAGTTTGACTGAAACATTAGTTTTAATGTTTCTGTGTTTTACAGTTAATTTAACCATCCTAAGTAATAATTAGCCTTTAACAAAGTTTAGCTCATTAAGAAACAAAAAGCTGAATGAAAAATCTAACAATGAAACAGTTGCTATAAAGTAGCAGTCTCTTTAAGTGCATAAGAATTGGAATTGATGGGATTATGTTTTATGGTATAGTATCAAATGTATACTGGTTATTTATCATTAGTATCTTTGTCTTTTGGGGCAGATTCTTGCTATGTAGCTCAAGCTGGCCTGGAAATCACCAGGTTGAGGCTGGACCCAACCTATAATAATTGCCTGTCTTAACCATTTGAGTTACAATCATATGCTACTGTATCTGCCTCTATAGGCCATTATTTCATGACATGCATTAATTTATACAAGTATAAGCCTAAAAAAAAAAAAGTCTTAGACCTGAGGACTATAACAGACCACATTTTCTGCATGTCTGTGTGATAGGAACGTGCGCAGCAGCTAGGTGTCTTGCTGTTGCTGTGTTGTGTGCAGAACTTCCAGCTTTTGAGCTTTAGATTAGAAAATCAAAAGTGTTCAGCTAGGACAGGTAAGGCTACTTGCTGGTGCCAAGCTTAAAGACTTGAGTTCAATTCCTGGGCCCTACATGGTGAAGGGAGAGAACCTCCTCCTGCGTTCTCCACCTGTCCCCTGACTCCTACGTGGGGATGGAGACCCGCCACACACACTGCTATAAAGACTCTGTAAGCAGCGGAATTGCATTGGTATCTAGCGTGGGATGAGAGTGGAGGCTAGGACTAAATGGCACTTGGCATCAGTGTAGGTGGGGTAGCTTTTACATAACGAGAGTTCATACTCCAAAAAACAACCCGAAAGCACAATGTACACGGTAGTTTGCTACACTAGATCAATGGGGACATGTAGAATTGTGTACCTAAAGCTAAGGGAGTTTGCCAAGTTTGACAATGGCTCTGTGTGCTGCAGCTCTGCAGCACAGTGGCGATGTACTCAGCTCTGCAGCACAGTGGAAATGTCCTCAGTTTTACCATGGAGAAAACACTACCCTGTTGTACTGTGGGGTTACTACACACAGTTTTAACAGATTTACTGACAGTTTCTGTTGAAGAGTAGCCATAGCCCTGTCATTTTAAATGTATTCAGATTCCAGTCACTCAGGATCCGAGTTGCAGAGTTAGCATTACTGTGTCCAGCACTCGTTTCCAGGGCTTCCCCCTTTGTTCAGCAGGGCCCAGCAAAACTTACATTTATTCAAATAGAAGGAACCTTGATAACCCAACTATACTGCTCTGAAAAGGTGAAATTATTTGTAGAAAGTGAAATAAAGAATACTTCATATATCTTTATATCTTCGTGCTGATGTAATCGGTGAGCCACTGAGAAGCACCATCTGCAAACTCTGTGGGCTTTGCCATGTGCAGACATTCCAAAATGCCCATTCATCTCTGCGCTAAACTTTATTAGACTCGTAAGAGTCAACCCTCTGAGAAGACCATTTGAGACGTTGTTTACCTTGTTCTTGTACTAATAAGGGCTCTCTGCAAGGAAACTAATTTCAGAATATCTTTGGAATGTTCCAAGATAATGAAGAGAAAGTACCTTCTGTAGCTGAAGAACTTGAAATGAGAGAAGCTTCAATATAACGTGCAATGAGAAGACGCTAAGGAAGGAGGCTGCTGTCCAGCTCCTGTTACTGTGCTTGGAGAACATTTATTTCTAAGTCTCTTGGTACATGATCATCTACTTCACAACTACTGTTTAGATTCGGAAATCTTAAAACCTGTGCATCTTACAAAATCTCTCTCAAGTGTTTACACAAAATTCTTATTTTTTCTCTTCTCCTTTTTTTAGAAATGAATATCATATTTTTCTGCCAAGTGGCTTGTTTAGTATACTTGTTTGGCCACTAACAGCCCTAAAACTTTGCTTTTAAAAAATGATGTTTTAATATGTATGTGCCTGGGTGAGTATGTGTGCATTGCGTGTGTGCAGGAGCCCGAGGAGCTCAGAGGGCATCCCGGTCCCCGCAGCTAGGGTTAAGGTGATTGTGAGCCGCCATAAGGGTGCTGGGACTTGGGTCCACTTTTGGCAAGAGCAGTAAGTACTCTAAACTTCGGAGCCATCTCCAGCCCTGAGCCCTCGAATTTTTATTTGGCCGTGATTTGGAAAAGGGTCATCGAGGCGCTTTCGGAATCATTGTTCAGTATGGCGTGTAGACCGCAGCAGTCGTCAACATTTTAGTGATGGCACTCACTAACTAAAGTCTGTCATAAGTAATGTTTAGCATGTACAAACAAATGTACGACACACATACTTAACCATCTTTTAAAGCAGAAGTGGGGTTTGGGGTTTGTCTACTTTTGTGAGTAAGGAGTGTGAGACCCAAGCTTTGGGTCCAGCCCAGTCTGGAATGGCTCCTTAGCAAGTGCTGGGTCAGATGAAGGAATGACCTTGTGCGGGGAAGCATGGTGTTACTGCCTCCATGTTCTAAAGAGTGTGCTGGGAAGCACGTTCTGGTCCTCCACCTGAGCAGTAAAGGCACCTGTCTGCTGAGCCTGCTCTCTAGTTCTCGACGTAGATTTCTGAACTTAACTGTTTGTGTTACCATTGATTCATTTTGTCTAGCACAAGTGGGAATGCAGCTTGCGGTCCAGCAGAAATTGCCAGTCTCATAGCTTACTGTTTAGTCTTCTGAATTTTGCTCACTGCTGTTACCTTTATGTGAATTGTTGACTTTGTAATTTTTTTTATCAGCAGCTAATCCTTTATGTTTCTTAGCACTAGACTTCTTAGTATGTGGTTAAAGAGAGTGTTTATGCTACTAAGCAGAATTCCTGAATTATTTTTTTTTCATTTATGGATTTGTAACATCTAGCATAAAGTACATATGTGGTGTATGTCGTTGTTTGCTTAGGAGATGATTGTCAGGGGATGAATCACTCAAAAATCTTACTACATGTATGTGTTTATTTGGATGGAGGTGTGCCATAGCACATGTGTGGAGCTACCCAGAAGTTCATTTCCCCATTTGCTGTGTGGGTTTCAGGCACCAGGCTTTCCCCTCAGCCATCTCCCTGGTCCCCAACGTAATTTGTAAGCTTTTACAAAATGAATACTTACCTAATACCAGTGTCATCACCTGAAAAATGAAAAAAATCAAATTAGATGCCAGTGTGTACTCCCCGAACTAATTCAATAAGATTGGTAAGCTAATACAAAATAATCCTTCCCGGCAGCCCCACCGGTTTGTCAGTGGTAAACAGTAAAGGTGCTTTCAAGCCTCAGCTGTTTCAAAGAATATTGAGAATCAGATTGAGGCTTAGATGGCATGTAACTTCAAAGAGTACAGATTCCTGTTTCCTATTGTTTGTAACACTAACAGTGGTCCTCTAAACACTTAAGAGTGGGACTGTGAGTGAAGAGCAGGTTGTTCCAGTTGAAGGGACGCCTGAGAATGGGCAGCTGGCCGTGTGTGGCTCTCCCTTCCTGCTGTGGGCTAAGCTTTCAGTCTGATCCAATCTGGCTTTCCATAAGGATGGCAGTTGATGTTTCTCAAGATACTGATCATGTCTCTCCAGTAAGCCTTGTTCTTTGTACTGATATCAAATGTACTATGTCAAATCGCTATAAATCTTGAATTCAGTAGCATTTTTTTTAACTGTATGAATTCTTTTTGCCTGCTGAGAGGAGGAATTGTCTTCTGTGTATGTCCGTGTCTTAGTTAAGGTTTCTTTCACTGTAATAAGACACCATGGCCAAAAGCAATCTGGGGAAGAAAGAGTTTATTTCCACTTACATCTGTCAGGTCACACACTCCATTGCTGAGGCAAATGAGAGCAGGAGGTGAAGCAGAGGCAGAGGGAGGGTGCTGCCTATGGGCTTGTTCGCCCTGCCATCCGTAGCACTCAGCACCACCAGTCCAGGATGACGGCTCTCACAGTGAACTGGTCCCTCCCACATCAATCACGAATTGAGAAAATGCCCCACAGGCCCATGTGGTGGGGGTATTTTCTCCATTGAGGTTTCCTCTTCCCAAATGACTCTAGTTTGTGTCGAGTTGACATAAAAGCAGCCACAGACTTGGTTTATCATTTTACTCGAGCTGTTCTTGTGTTACGTGTCTGATAGGCTCAAGGAATTCTAGAAGACCCAGTCCTGTGGATAACCTACTTCTGTCATTTTTTGAATGTTGAAATAGGTTAATCCTGATGCCTTTTGAAAACTATAGCCATTCATATTCATTACATATACACAAAATTAATGTACAGCAGTGTTATTCCATACAAACCTAAGCTATGCTATGCGTGTATGGCGTGTCCCTGACTTCTCACACACACAAAATAAAATATACAATTCTTTACTTTTCAATGTCTAGCAAGTCAATTTCATGTCTGCTCTTCAGAAAATTACATTATTTCATTGTTTGTTGTGTATATATACCATACTTATGTTTTTAATGTAAATCATCTTTTGACAGGTTATATAGGCTGATTCTTGGCTGTTGTGAATAGTATCACAGTAAACAAGGCTACACGGGGCAGTAGTGGTTGGAAAAAGGATCTACAGTAAGACAAAAGTTGAGTGATATCAAATCCAGAGATTAAATAGATGACAAAATACTGATATTACACAACAATGATACTATAGCAGTGGTGGGTTCAGTAGAGATTGAAAGAATTTATTTTTCTAGCATTCGTTAGTAAATTGGAGAAAACTCTGGGCAAAGAGGAGTTCAGGAAGGTGCACAGACATTGCGAGGGTGAGTCTGCAACCCAGGAAGAGCTGTGTAGAAGCCTGAGTGGCGGCGGCGTGCGTTCCTGTCCTGCTGCGTCTTGTGCCTCGTTACTTAGATTGTGTGAGTAAGATGCACACGGCTGACAGTGCTCATCCGTTCGAGCCATTGCAGAGGTCAACCAAAACCTCAATGGTCTGCAGGGGCTGTGGAGAGCCTGGCATGCTGGTTCTTGTTCTCCACCCACCTACACTACAGTCTTAGTGTGTTTGCACTTCACGAAGCACCCCACATGGGATGCTTTGGAATGAGTGGAATTACAGAAAAGGGTCCATTTCTACTGTGATTTAGAGAGCCTTGTGTCTGTCTGCCTTTTCAGTGTTAAAAAAAAAAAAAAATCCCAGTGTACACTTTAATAAAAAGAAACATATTTTTAGGGCCTTAAGATCTTAGTATGAAAAAATAGGGCTTAATACTATTTGATGTTAGGTACAAGGTGCTACTCCTGTTAAGTTGTTAGGAAGACACAGCCAAATCTGTGCATCAAGGTATCAACACAAAGAGAGCACAGAACATTTGGCAATCTAGGAGACCTGGTCGGCATATCTGGAAGGGGCATGCAGATTGACTGCTGTTGGGTCTGTTATCGGGGAAATTGTATGCATTAGAGGGACCAAGAAGTGAGCCTACACACACATGACTAATAGCAAAATGGTCAGACATTTTAGCTCCTATCCCCGGAAAAATCAGCTACCTGATCCGTACTCAAGTGAAAATTCTTACTGAAATGAATCAGATTTTGTATTGATATATTATATATGAAACTATTAAAGCTTAATAACATAGTGACTTAAATATGCTGTGATTATTCCAGCTAGAGTTTGAGACATTTTAGTTAATTCTCAGTATTAGAAAACTGTGATCAAAAATTGATCTTCTAGTGTTTGCTATGCTTATTATTCCTTTTTTAGCGATAACTGTTGCTCACTTCTGCGTTATAGACGTGTCACTGTTAAAGTATATTACTATTGTTTTTATGGGTATGCATGCATGTCTGTAAACCACCTGTGTTCCTGGTACACATGGCGATCAGAAGAAGGTGTTTGATCCCCCAGAATTGGAGTTACAGACAGTTGTGAGCTGTCATGTTGGGGCTGGGAATGGAACTTGGGTTTTCTTCAAAATCAGCTGGTACTTTTACCCTTTGAGCTGTCTCTCCAATCCTTGGAACTGGTTCTTAAAACAAAACGTGGGTGATGCTATCTGTGGGGAAAAGGGTTGAACTCACTTTTTGACAATAACAGCTTTTTGGTCAAACTCTGCATAAGACACAGCTGAATAACCTTGCAATTCCTTTCTACTGTCCTATGGTTACAAAGAAATAGATTAAAGTCACAGAGAATTTTGAATTCAGTGATATGTTAGAGATGACTTCTAGATGCTAAAAAAAAAGTGCTATATTCTAGAATACCTTTTTTATGTATATATCCTGACATACAGCCAAATAAGATCCTGAGAATTACATGTATTTGTGTATGTGTATATGTATATATTTTATATCTACCTTTAGTCCTCCCCCCACCCCCGCCAAGACAGTACCTCACTTTGTGCCCGTGGCTAGCTTGGAACTTGCTATCCTTGCTGTCCTGTGCCTTAGCTACCTAAATGCTGACTAGAGGTTTGTACCACTGTATCTGGTTTCTACCTTTACATTCTGTGGGTCTTGGGTTCCTAACAGGTATATAATTTGTGGGCCTGGACACTACCCCACGGTGGTTGGATTTGGCCTCTGGGTATTCTAGA
This sequence comes from Arvicanthis niloticus, assembly GCF_011762505.2. NCBI lineage: Eukaryota > Metazoa > Chordata > Mammalia > Rodentia > Muridae > Arvicanthis > Arvicanthis niloticus. The sequence continues at coordinate 120,734,705 of NC_047661.1, read as the reverse complement.
GAATGCACAAAGGCACATCAAATCAAGCACTGCGAGAGAGCTATGCTGATACCATGTCCTGCCACTGTAATGGGGTAGTTTAAATGTGATGCAAGTAACTTCATCTCTTTGTCCCCATAGTTAAGTTCTATTCAGATTGTTTTGTTTGGTGCGTGTGTGCGTGCGTGCATGTGTTTTCCCAAATACTTAGCACTTCTGACATCACCAGCAAGACATAGCCTTACAGTTAGGTTTTCCTTACTAAGTCATGGCTTTAGAGTTTTTAAATCATATGTTTTAGTGGGACATAGTTTATCACTTATGCACAATGCTGATACATTCTCTCAATGCTCATATCTCTCTCAGTTAAACCGTGCATTGATTCTGTTTATTGTTTTCTATATGGCTTTTATATTAATTTAAAAAACTCTCAACATTCTCAGCAGTCATCTTATCTTTCAGTGGAATGCAATGTTATAAATCATTTCTATCTAATAACCTTATTTTAAAATGAAAGGAAAAGTTTGCAACTTTTAATTGTAACATGGCAGCTAGAAATGTATTAAGATTTCTGAATTATAGAGAAGAGAAACCAAATAGCAATAGAACATTACCTACATCAGGAATTTCAGATACTGCTCTGGCTATCGTCTTCCTGATGATGATTTAAATAGAGTATCAGATATCACAGAAACCAAGTTTAGCTTGCCTGAATTCTTTCCTAAATATGTGTATTGACAAAAAGCTTATGACTATTCCAACAACTCATATGCAGAATTCTGCCTTCTTATTTTTTTCACAGCTTATGATCTTAGAACAAAATAATGTATGACATGTCGAAATACATATCCTATTAGTTAATAGCTCATATTAGAAATTTCATAATTAGACAGTGTGTATATAGCATTTCACCAGAAATGAAGGGTTATATGTATATGCTGTAATATTCTGAAATATAATCAATTGGCAAAATGACACATAAAAGTGGTGTAGTTCATCTGTCCACTGTCACTATCCAGAGGCTCCCATCAGTTCTCAAGTGATCATGTCAGCAGCAAGGACCCTTTAGGACAGCTTAGAACTCTTGTCTTACAAGCCCTTAAAGGGCGAGGAAGGCCAGAACTGAGTGGGAGAGCAGGGCTTGGTGTGCACAAGGCCCTGGGGTTCATCCCAGGTGTTATTACATAGTTGTCACAGTTGTGTGTCAGGTAGGTGAACTTAGTAGGAAGCAATGCGGATAGAATTTAATCTTTGAGTAGGCAAAATGGCTTTATATTCTTCTGTGTAGATGAAGAAGGCTTGGCAAGTCCTATTCAGCTAACCCTTTTCAGCTAATAAGTAAAAACTTTAACCCTGGGTAAGAATTCTCTAGCTCCCTAAGTACCACTGCTGTCCATAATGTGCATCGTGGGTACCCATCCTCAGTGTGCATCGTGGGTACCCATCCTCAGTGTGCATCGTGGGTCTTGTCTTGTTTTTGTGTCTTGTCTGCATTGTGTAGTCATTACATATTGTAGAAACAGCATCAAGCTACTGTGAACTGAGTTCACGGTGTTGTGTGCATCTCTTTGATTGAGATGGGGTGTAATGTAATTTACACAATGTTCTTGCTGTCTGTAAAAAGATGGTGCTCTAAGTTCAGTGAGTGCTTGTGTCAGCTACACAGGCCTAGTGACTAACTGGGAGGTCACTGAGCGAGACTGTACTGCACTGTTTGAAAGCACACTTTACGCAGCATGTCTGTGTCTAGAGACTGGTCTACTTGTGGATTTTAGCTCCAGCACTAGAAAAGTTCTCTGCATTCCTTTTTGTATCATGTTTCTTTATCTGGTTTGGATATCCTGAGTTTATTTATAATTTGAACAGTTATTTCTTGATTTTGTGTGGTCTGCGTTTATTTGGTTAAAAGCAATTGGTCTGTCTATGGAAGGTAGAATCTTTCAAAAGTGCTATAGTATAAAACTGTTGATTCATTGGGCAGAGTCTTTGCTGTTGGTGATGTTTTGAATCCTAGATTGTTCCTACCTGAAAAAACTCGGCTCTCCTGAGACTGTCAGATAGTAAACACACACTGTGAGTGTTACAACAGAGGTCTGTAGTGGTTTTATATATTATTAATCCAGGTTCCATTTCAGCTATAAACTTTTAGAATTTGATAACATTACTTATAACCTCACACCTCAGCACGAGCTGCTCAAAACCACCTCATTAAGAGCTTGGCCGCTTAGGTCTGAGACAGGAATAGCACGTTCAAGTTTCCAGTACATTTGTCTCCCCACTGCAAAGGGGAAAAGTACTTCTCTTGTGTGCACAGATGAATGAAACTGTTGTGCTTGAGTTTACAGGAGTCATTGCGATAGGAGAGAGACTAGGGACTTGATCTGTGGTGGGCCAGGCTCCCTCCCTCGCTCGCTGCTGCTCGCCCATCTTTCATTGACACAGAAAATCCTGCTTCTTGTCTTTTAGGCAGTTTCCTCAGCTTAAGGGAAAAAGTCTCAAATAATTGGAGTATGTCGAAAACAAAGTTGGGGGCATCAGAGTAACCTCAAAAAGCCATGTTTTTAAGTATGTAATTGGGATTTTTGTTGGTATTTCAGTTGAAATGATGCAAACACATTTCAGATGTTCTGATTAAATGATAATGCTGGGTTCTGGTGCAGGGTTGTTGACACAGGTTGGCGCTTGAAACACTCAGTCTCCTCCCACAGCTGAGTTCCTCTATTCCAACCTCTTCTGTGCCACTGCAGAACACTGTCAGTTAATCCAAACTATTTGGGGGAGATTATCAGGGTCAAAACAATAGTTTGAGGTTTACTTTTGAAATCAGCAGTATATGAATATTACAGTCTATCATAGAATTATAAAAATTGTTTTTAAAATCTATTACCATGTCTTTGTGGGTGTGTGCACGTATGCCCTGGCATGCATGCGGAGTTCGGAGGACAGTTGTCTGGCACTCAGTTCTCTCCTTCCATCTTGGGTTGTAGGAATCAAACTCATGTCACTAGGCTTGCCCGGCCATGTTTAGGATGTGACAATAGTGCCATTTCTTCTGGTAGTTACTTTTCTGTTACTGTGATAAAAACACCACAAGCAAAAGCAACTTAAAGAAGAAAGGGTTTGTTTTAGCTTGTGATCCAGAAGAATAGAGTCTATCACGGTGGGGAAGGATGGCAGGAAGCTAATTACACATCTTCCACACACAGTAAGCAGGAAGAACTTTAGTGAGAATTTTGGCTTCTTTTAAAACACAGAAATATAAAAAAGTTTTGTTTTAATTTCAGGTGGAGGATACGGGTCTGCTTCAGATTGTTGGCTGCCGCTGGCTATGATTTGCCTCTTGTTCTAGCAGGGGCATGATTTTGCCAGCTGCACATAGTTTTACACGTATGTGATGTTTAGAATTCTGGGGGCTGTTCAGAGGCTATCTAAATGCAGGAGCCCTACAGAGGTTGGCTGGTTGGTGGTTGGATGCTGTTGGCTGCAGTTTGTTAAGTAGTTGTGCACAAAGAAAAGATGAAAAGAAATTCGATCTCCTGATGGCAAAGATCAAACTTGCCCCAAGGACACTACGAATCAGCATGAAGTCTTCTAAAAACGTCACCCCCTTCCCCCTCCCTCCTTTTTTCTTTTCCACCTAGTGTTGGGGGTTGAAAGGGCAGAAGAAGAGGTGTGGAGAAAGGTGGAAGAAAGAAGAACCCACAGAGGAGCCAAACAGAGCAGGCAGGCCGCGAACCCTCAGTGACACAGCTTCCCAAGCAGCATCCACTGGGGACCAAGATACAGGACCCCCTGTGAGACCTTCCTCATTCAAACCAGCACTCTTAAAACCTGTTCAAGCTCCCTCAGATTTGTAACAGAAAAATATTCCGATTAATAAACATAAAATTCTTCTGAACATACAAGAGACCCCAGGTCTCCCCCATATGAAATCAGATTTCTGTTTAGCCAGCATTTACTTTTTGTCAACACTGTGGCCACAGTATTCTTATGACTCCTTGAAAGGCTTGACCGTGTAAACATGTCTGCTTGCTCATCAGGAACAGAGTTAAGGCGTGGCACACTGCTCCGTCATAAGACAGCCGTCCGTCTTAGCTAACAGGATCAGCAGACTTGAACTCTTAATCGCATACTGAGCACCCTCTCCGAGTGAGTAGACGGGAATTCTCTGTGTAGTAGAACTGCTGTCCAAAACCAGAGGTAGTTTGTCAAAGTGACAGATCTAGGTCTAAGATACGTGCTTTGAGAAATTGATGTTCTAAGTTTCTTATGTGTGATTTTGGAGCAGAAAGCACACCTAGAAGGGATTTGTCTGAGAGCTGAGGAGGGTTAGCCTGAAATCTGACTCAATCATTTTAAAATCTACATAGTAACACGATTACCAGAGTTTTCCTTCGATGTGTGCAGTCATTCAGTCATCACTAATTGATTCCTCCCACCACAGTATTACCTCACAATGCTCTGAGCTGGAAGCTGCTGCTGCTGCTTCTCAGTGTCTCACAGCTTCTCCTGCTCCCATGCTTCTCAGTGTCTCACAGCTTCTCCCCCCATGCTTCTCTGTGTCTCACAACTTCTCCCCCCTCCAAGGCTGCTCAGTGTCTCACAGCTTCTCTGCACTCCCAGGCTTCTCAGTGTCTCACAGCTTCTCCCCCCTCCCATGCTTCTCAGTGTCTCACAGCTTCTCCCCCCCTCCCATGCTTCTCAGTGTCACACAGCTTCTCCCTTTCATTGTAGGGTCACTTCCCACCAGCATTTCACCTCACTCAGAGCAGACTTTTCTGTCACTGTCAATGTCCGTTTTGTGAAATGACCCTTCCAGAACATCTGTACAACATGCCTTTATTCATCAGAGCATTTCTTCACTGTTTTTTGTGGGATTCTTTTTAGGACATTTGAAGGAAATGAACAGTGCATCTTACTCAGAGTTACAGTCATTTCAAGCACTATATTTATTGTAAACCCACTGAAGACATTGTTTATTTTTATATATAATTGCACATATGAGAAAGCTCTCAGCTTTCTTTGGGAAAATCCTTATAGACGTTAGGGGTATATTTTCTCAATTTTGGTTATAAAGATAGATACTTGGGTGTTTGGAAATTGATTTGTTTTTCTTCTGCCTTGGGCACTTGCAAACTTCACTTTTAATAGCAAATATGTTGACTTTTAAGATAGTTACTTTCTTTTTCCCAGTTCACCTTTTTTTTTTCCTTTTTATTGCACCTATTGAAATATGTTTTGGAAATAATCTCTTTGGAAAGAGAGGACATGTGAAAAAGCTCTGAGTATTTGAAAGTAGAGGAGCTGGAGGCAGAGAGGCCCTCGGCAGACTGTAGCAGTACAGGAGGAAGGCTCTGCGTGGCCCTCGGCAGACTGTGGCAGTATGGGCAGGAAGGGTCTGCGTGGTGGGTGGCAAGGGTTCTCTAGGGACGAAGGTTTATGGGTCTGTGCTCAGATGACTTGAAATCTTCACGTTACATTTATGTATCTGATTCTCTCAAACCTGGATGAGGAACAGAACTGAAAACAACATTACTAGATTTGGTTTCCTACAGACTAAATTTCTGGTATGCATCAAGCTGTTATGTGGGGCTCTGTTTTCTCTTAACCTGTTAATGCAGTAAATTATACCAGCTTTCCAATGAGTAAATAATTCCTAGGGTAAACATCATTCCTAGATGTAAACTTTGCTTCCGTTAGGCTTATTATTATTAACATTGAATTTAATTTGATAATATCTCACTAAGTATTTGTGTTCGTTGAATTATAACTGCATTTTTGAGTCTTTCATTGTACTGTATGAGTCTAGTTACTGATGTTGGAATATTGCATTATTTCTCATAAAATATACCCCTCCCCTCCTTATATGGTTTGACTCTTTCAAAGATCGAGGTGGTGGATCCAAGTACTAAATTGTTTGGATCGCCCTTTTGGAGAGGAATTAGCTCTGTGGCTGGTAGAGATTTCGACCCCAGATTAATTTATCAAATGCTTATTGTTTTTTCACAGCTTTCTCTCTTTGGGGGGATGGATTTATAACATTTTCCTAGGAAGTTGATCATTTTGTATAATTTGGTGTATTTAAGATGTCTCCAGAGTCTAGAATTTAAGAGAGGGTAGCCTGAAGATGGAGAATTGGTCATCAGCATGGGAGGAAGTTTGATCTTTAGGCTAAAGCTATAAAACTAAGAGCACAAGGCACAAGAACAAAATGTGTGGGAAGTGCAGACGCCCTCGCCCTCACTTACATTTCTTGTGCTGTAGGTTTTCCATTATACTCATAAACCAACTGTTGTGAGTGTTGGCTCAGCACGCTGGGCAGGAGTGGGGGCCGAAGGGAGGTGCTCTGGTGCTCAGGAGTCCAGAAGAACAGACATGTTTAAGGTGTTGATGACGAATCTGTACAGTAACTGATGGTGTGCTCGCTCTTGTCTCACTGTTGTGAACAAATACCTGCCAAGGGCAGCTTAAGAGAAAGTGGACTCATTTTGGCTCCCTGTGCTGTCCCAGCATTGCTGTCCCAGCCTGTCCTGGTAGGGAAGGCATGACAGTAGGAGTGGCTTGCAGATGAGGTTGGTGCTCAGAGGAGGGGGTGGGTCAGGAGGCAGAGAGGAGCTCAGTCCCCGTCTCCCCCCACTCCATCCGTCTCAGAACCCTAGCCTGACCCAGAGGCTCTGCTTACATGCATAACAGGTCTTAGCCGTGGTAGTCTCTCTGAAGTACCTACAGGTGCCCAAAGATGTGCCCCAGTTGGGAAACGAGCAGGGAACTTTTTGCTTATGTGAAGACTGTGCTCTTACCTGTCTGAAAATAAGTCTCAGAACACAGAAGAACAGACTGCAGACAGAGTCTTTACCTTTTGTGATATTTAAGATCAACAAAGGAAATATGGTTTCCTTCATCGTAAAGTTAGGGAAACAAAGATTTAGGAAATATTTTAGCTAAAGTTTTCCCACACTTACCTTTTTAATTCTAGATGAATGGCTCACTTTTCCGAGGCCTAGCTGAGTTTGCCATCATCAGTTCATTATCTGTCCCCATCTGACTGATCGCTCATTGTCCACCTTAGGGAAGCAGAAGTGGACCCTTTACAATATTGTCTCTTTACCGTTGGATAAAAGAGGACGGACACTAGAGTGTGTCACTGAAGGTGGAGGCAGAGACTGTCCTTCCTGATATCAGGTGCTGCTTCTGCCTCTCCCAGCTTCCTCTGGTGCCCAGGAGTTACCAGCACTCAACATCATCTTCCTCTGTACCCAGACTTCTTCTATCCAAACAGCAGGCTGCCTCTGCTTCCCCACTAAGATGCCTGCTCCATCACCTCATGACTAACCTTGGGAGGCTCCATTTTAGTATTTTCTCTTCCTGCAGAAAGCTGCAAAGCATTACAATGAAGGCATTTATATTCTGAATCACATTACCGTCACTTTAGCTTACTAGATAGGATTGTGTTTCTAGTTGGTTGCAAATGTTGATTTTTCCTTTTCAGTTTGCAAAACTGTGTGACAGAAAATCTGTAGCTAAATATCACTTTATGATTTCCATCTGTTGAAGTACAATGATGTTTATGGCACAGTCCAGATTGCAGTGTCATAGAAATATCCTATTATAGCAGATAGAATTTAAAATGATCATTGTACGTTCTAATGAGAAAACATTTTTAAACAAGTGCTTCACTTAATTTCAGAGGAGAATAACTGAACGCGCAGCTTGATGACAGCATCTGTTCTTCAGTGTTTGTGCTGTCAGAGTGAAAACCTGCCTGACTTTAATAGAAACCCATCAGCTTGCTGCTCGAGTTGGGACCCATAGTGGGAGTGGGGCAGGCAGAGAGAGTATTGTTAAAGTCAACGGGAAGAACCTTACATTTTTATTAGCATAGATGTTACCTTCCATTCTTTCTGGAGGAGGTGTAGGGTTGGAGATATTATTTTGGCCTACGACAGTGTAGTTTTTGACAGATTTTCTTGTGAGAGAAGGTTCACATATACCAAATAAAAGAAGTTCCCATTATCACAAATACCTCTGGTCATGTCAATCTTGCTGGCTTGAAACTGAAGGAATGGGAAAGGGATGGAGGGATCATGCTCTATGAAGTGCCGTGTTGGGATGTTAGAGAGTGCTTTCCACAGAAGGCTCGCCCTTGTGTCTGCACAGATGCTGTTATTTTTGTGGGGAGGTGGGTGAGGGAAAAGGCACCTGCCACCAATACCAAGCCAGGTTCTGGACCTACATGGAGGAGATGAACAGCTCCTGAAAGTTGTCTCCTGACCTCTGTGGATGTGTGCGCATGCAAACTAAATATGTAAGTTTTTTAAAAAGAAGACGGTGATGTCCTGCTTGTTATAGGTTGTCCAAGATCACACAGCGCATAGAAGGTAGACTGTCATGCTGTGAGACGATTTATGGGACGAGCTAGTGGACACAGGCTCTACACTATTGCTTTGAGGGATTAGAAAGAAGAACAGCTGGGGACTGAATTCAGGGCCAATGGCATAATCATTGAGCCTTGTAATGCTGAGCCATAGCCACAAAACCCAATAGGTTATCTTAGTTTGAAAAAAAAAATAGGCTGATTAGAATAAGTGGGAAATATAGGATACTTGTATTTTTAATTTTTTCCTTTAGATTTATTTCTGTGTATGAGTGCTTTGTCTGTGTATATATCTGTTTACTACATGTCCGCCTTGCACTTGTGGCAGTTAGAAGGTGTCCAGTCCCCTGGAACTGGAGTTACAGAAGGTTGTGAGCTGCTGTGTGGGTGCTGGGAACTGAACCCAAGTCCTCTGCAAGAACAAGTGCTCTTAACCGCTAAGCCATGTCTCCAGCCTACTTGTAGTTTTAAAGATAATTTTTTCTTACATAAAAACTTAAAATTAACATGTATGCTGCCAAGTTTTATGACCTCTCATACTATGATTTTAAAATCACCAACACAGCTTCTGTGGTTAGAGAACACAGGTATTCTCATTCTTGAGAGAGTACAGTTTTGTGGAAATAAGACTTTCAATGTAGCGAATCAAACTTGAAATATGACTCACTTTTGCTGCCGTAAGTTTATCATTTGAGTAATACTGCAAGTGGGGTTGCGGTGTGTTGAGGCTAGAGCAGAGTGGACCTTTAGAGAGCGAGCTGCATCTGTGATATAGAAGGCACTATCATTAAATAAAAACAAAAAGAGGCTGTGTTCCTATGGGCCAGTAGGCTACAGCTGTAATTAGGAACAGTGTGTACTTTTATTTTTGTGATACTTAGTATTGGCATGGTATTGGCCATAAAGACAGACAGGTTGATCAATGGAATTGAATCAAAGACCCAGAAATAAATACACCTACAGACACTTGATTTTTTGACAAAGAAGCCACAACTATACAGTGGAAGAAAGGAAGCATCTTCAACAAACAGTGCTGGTCTAACTGGATGTCTGTCTGCATGTAGAAGAATGCAAATAGATCCATATTTGTCACCCTGCACACAACTCAAGTCCATGTGGATCAAAGACCTCAACATAAAACTGGATACACTGAATTTGATATGGGAAAAAATGGGGAGAAAATAGCCTTGAATTCGTTGGCACAGGAGACAATATACTGAACAAAACACCAATGGCTCAGACCCTAAGATCAACAATTGATAATGGGACCTCATGAAATTGAAAGGTTCTGTAAGGCGAAGAACACTATCAATAGGAAAAGACACCAGCCTACAGACTGGGAAAAGATCGTCACCAACCCTACATCTGACAGAGGGCTGATATCCAAAATGTATAAAGAACTTGAGAAATTAGACATCAGCAAACAAAGTAGCCCAATTAAAAATGAGGTACAGAGCTAAGCAGAGAGTTTTCCATAGAGTTGTCTTGATTTTCATTTCCCTGATGACTAAGCATGTTGAACATTTCTTTAAATGCTTCTTGGACATCAGAGATTCCTTACTGTGTGGAACACTGAGCATGAGGAGGTGCCAGTTTGGGAGGGGCAGGTTAAGAGGATGATATTAGGAATGGTGAGTAGAGGCTTAGTCAGAGGAAGAAGCTAAGCCCCAATTCAGCGGTATCTTTTTATATCTTTCCTTGGTCATGATTTTTTTTTTCATAGCAATAGAAAAGCGATTAAGACAACAAGGTTTAAGTGTAATGATTTTATAAGTAGAATTGAGTTAGGCTACCCACCACTTTTTTGTTTTATGCTCAAAAGAAAACTGTTTTAGTAAAAAATGAAAGCAAATTAGTATAGTTTTCCTTGCAGGTGCATAAGGAGCAGAGTAATTCAGCAGTTACAAGTACTGGGTTTGTTCCAGCTGTGGTTTGGCTAGTGTTAAGGGTTTGCAGAAAGAATTACAGAACCACAGCATCCTTTTTGTGACCAGGATGTACTGGCTAACTGCTGGTGATTATTGATTCAGGTCAGAAAAAAACATAAAAGTTGTTTGGTTTTTATGTTTTCAGAATCTTTGCAGATTGGAAAAGGCACCCTCTTTCCATATGATATTAATTTGCTAATAAATAATCTCCCTTAGTTGAGGTTTTGCTTTCCTGACTTTCAGTTACCTTTAGTCAGCTTGTCCCAAAATGTTAGGAACCCCCAAGAACAGATAATTCTTAAACTGTGAGTTGGGCTCTGTTGAGTTTCACACATCCCAGTCCATCACACTTAGGTGTGAATCACAGCACTGTGCATGTTACCTACCCTTTGTAATATAGAACCCCATCTCCTTATCATATCAGCTAACTGGTATTGACATGCTTGTGTTCAGGAAACCCTATTTACTTCATAGTGATCAAAAACACAAAAGAAGGGAATCAGGAAATTATTCTAAATTTTATTAACCAACAAACATCCTGCAAATGATTGAGAATATTAGATTCATGAGGATGTGTCCACTGTCATGGAATAACATTTAAAATAGATACTATGTTATAAAACTTTCGGTTTGTAAGCCCCTTTGTATTTGAAGATACTAATATGTCTTGGAATTGTGTGATGGCAAGTCTGTTTATTAACTGTGAGTACTTTTATTTGTTCCAAGTAAAATTGGGCCTAAATATTAAAATGATCATTTAACTGAAAGTCCATTCTAAATATTCTACATTAAAATTTTATTTGGCTTAGCTTTCTATGATTATACATTTGGGACCTTGTTTTATCAATATGATAGCATATACTGGTTATTATATGAAATTATCTCACAGGAAGTGTTTTTAGGTTATTCTAGATTGTCTGTGATCCTCACTCTCAGGCTAATGTCCAAAGTACTCTGGATTTTTCGTAGCCACTGTTCTTCTTACAGTTCACCTGCTTTAAGGCCTTATTTTTAGTAATTCATGTTGTTTCCATCCTCTTCTCACTGATCTCTGGTTTTGTTCATTTAAGATGATTTAGCAGTGTATGTGTAGTCTAGGCAGACATCAGACTTGCTGGATAGCCCAGGCTTGCCTCAAACTCGAAATTCTTGTGCTTCTGTGTCCCAGTGACAGGATTGTGTAATGCTCTTTTTTTAACCACTTTTGGCAGATCTGTTATTGGTCCGGTGATGATGGACCCAGTGGCACAACAACACAGACACACCCGAGGAGTACATGTAAAAGGCCGTGTCATTAAAGTCAGTGCCCCGGGATGGTCTGCATGAACAGCTGGTTTCAGTTGACCATCTGTGATTACTGTCCTTTGTAAAAATAGTTTTCTTCCTTTCATCTGACTCATTGCTCGTCTTCCTTCCTAAACTTCATTTTATAGTCATGATGGGGCTCTAGAATGAAAAATAATGGTGATAATGACATTGTTTAAATACTAGGAACTGAGCTTTTTGTGCACTTAAGAATCATTACAGATATGTTCAGGATATAAATAGGATTATAAAGTGGATCCCTGTATATCTCTCACAAGCTGTACAGTCATCAACTCACACTTGGTCATATTTTACCTGTAATTTTACTTGTTTGTGGGATATCTCAGGCTTCATATCATTTTGTTGTAATTGTTTCTCAAGGGAAGAAAACCAGAGCAGGTGCAGTTCAAGAATCCTGTTGGATGCTCACAAACACAAAGGACTGGGGAGTCTTTGTAGGCATGAAGGTTTCCTTTGGAGTGCAAAGGCTCTCACCTGGTAACTATTCTAAGATGCTGTAACATCTTCCCTGAGGACTACCTTTCATGATACCAGAAAGTGCAGTGCAAGCTTCCAAGGAAGGGAAGCAGCCAGTAGTCCTTCCCAGCGATGATGCCTATTGTGAAAAGACACCATGGCCAAGGCAGCTTTTACAAAAGGAAACATTTAGTTGGGGGCCTTGCTTACAGTTTCAGAGTGTTAGTTTGTTATGGCAGGGAGCATGGTGACAAACAGGCAGGCCTGGTGCTGGAGAAGTAGCTATGAGCTACATTGTGATTTGCAGGCAGCAGCTAGGGGCTAGCAGCCCAGGGCCTGGCATAGAACTAAGTATGCCAATAATCTGAGCCATGGGGCCATCTTTATTTGAACCATCACACCTTTGAACTATAACAATGACAAGTGCAACACGATATCCTAAGGGGACAGTAGTGGCACATGGACCTTGGCATTAACCAACAGGTCTGTCTGATTGGACTTAAGGCCCGCTGTACAACCAGTGACTGAGAAATCATGCCTAGTATTAGAAACCTAGCCGTACCCAGGGCTAGTGAGTCCTATTGTGGATCTGGAGGAGAACCAACCACTACCACTTTACTAAACCAAGATAATTCCTAACTATATTCTAAATACTTATCATTATACCCACAGATAATTATACTCTCACCCTTCATCAAAGAGACTTTTCTTGCAACAGATAGAAACCATTTCAGAAAACCACAACTGATCAAAATATCAAAATGCAGAGAACGAGGTGATCATGTGGTACCCAGCCCCAACTGACCGGTGTACAACATACCTCCTGTCCCTAGGGCTTAAGAAAAGTCATGGGAAAAAAAGTCATGGAAGAAGCAGAGAGAAAGATTTCAAGATCCATAGGATCAGGGTGTTTGCTGTGAGACTACATCTAGAAATTGTAGAAAAGCTACATACATCGGTCTCGCCAACATGGCTCCTAAACATGACTTGAACACGAGCCATACCAGTAGACATGCTGACATGGAAGGAGGAAATCTGAAGAGGCTTCAGTCCTGGACAAGGATCAGTAATAATGATGAGAGCCGGAGAAATACTATTCCTCATCAAAGAGCCCCCAAGCCCCCACACCCTCCACTGGCCATCCAATACCACCAAAGACAGCTTGAGAACATACACATAAGTAATATCATACAGACTGAGCAGGTTATGATTATACAGTTAGGAGTGTGTGTGTGTCTGTCTGTGTGAGGGTGTAAGGGTGCATAAGAAGGGCAGAGGGAAAATGGTATAGTTATATTTTACCTTGAAAAAAAAATAAAGATTCTCTGTAGAATGAGCGAGCTCACGAGCTTCTGGAGTTCATCTTTCTCTGATTTTTAATGTGTTATTTATTGACTTTTTTTTTTTTTTTTTTTTTTTTTGAGACATGGTGTCACTTGCAGCTTTGGCTGACCTGGAACTTGTGTTCATCCTCTTGTCTCTGACACCTGAGAATAAGGATAACAATCGTATGTTATCACTTTCTGCTACAAGTTTTATTTAAAACAGTTGATTTGTTAGCTTGCATAAAGCTTTTATTTTGTTAGGTGACTTGTACTGATAGCAAATTACTGTCACAGTGAATGTCTTGAGTGTAATGGTGAAAGGCAAGAACGGGAGAGAGATCAGTCTCACTGCCTGCTGTTTGAGATACATAGTTACTGAGATAGTATTCACTGACTTAATGAGAGTAATATGTTTCGAATTGTCAAACATAAAAAGGGAATAGTTCTTAATCACATGTAAATCTAAAAAAGTGAGTCACTACCCGTCCCTTAATGTGTTTCAGAGTATTAAAACAAAAATAGAATTCATATTGGGAATAGCTGAGATATCAGTGAGGGAGGTCACAGTAAACTATTCCCCAAGTGAAAGTATCAATTTCTCTATCATAAACACTGATACATAGAGGGAAAAGCAAGGGCACAGTGTCTGCTTGGAGAATTGGGCAGGAGGGGTGGCACAGAGGTTAAGGACACTGAATGTTCCGCAGAGGAGCACCCACACAATGCCTCACAACATCCGTGAGCATACATACATGTGGTACACGTGCAGGCAAGGCATTCGTATAGTAAATAAAGATTTCAAGTTGACTACAGTTCTTGAGTTCCATAAACATGCTAACCTGTGTGACTGTCCAAGGAACTACACTTCCTGAACTATCTGTAGTGTGTCAGCCTGGTACAGACTCTTAGAAGTCTGAATCTTATTTTGAAATGATATCAAGGTTTAAAATGTTTCATTTCTGGCTCTTGAGATTGATATAGTATTGGTGTTTGTATTAATCTTCTCCCTTTATGATAATGTAAAGAATCATAACTTTACAAAGGGGCTGAGTAGTGTGCTATCTTAACATGTTTTAAAAAGCTGTGCAGTTATTTCCTTTGCTTGCAGTGAAATGATCTTAGTAGGTAACTAGTAATGGTGGTTGTCATGGTGACTCACATCCTCTGTAATGGATTCCCATGCCCTCTTCTGTGTGTCTGAAGAGTGCAACAGTGGACTCACATACTTAAAAATATAAATCTTTTTTTAAAATGGTGGTTGTATGTTGTAAGGGATGCAAACTTCGCAGATGGAACCAGACAAGGGAGAAACTTCCTTAACACACACACACACACACACACACACACACACACACGAAAGAAATGATGGTGAAATCTCTCATACTTGTGGGTTGCCTTTGCATGGATTTAATTCACTTGTTTCTTTCGCTTAAAATGATTTTCTCATAGCATTATATAAGTGAGTCCTTTATCATTGTCTTTTTATTGGCATGTTTAAGAGTTGTCTGTGTGTGCACATGATACAGAGGTCAGAGGACAGCTTGGAGAACCTGGTTCTGGTTCTCTCTGCTTTAACTCTGCATGGGTTCCGGGGAGCAAGGTCAGGCGTAAGTGTCAAGCACCTTTACCCATCAGGGCATCACTCCAGTCTGCACCTTTTACTCGTAATACAGAAATATCACTTTTAGTATTCGTAAAATGAGACTTGAAGGTATGAGCAATTTTCATCAAATAATTTTATCTCTAAAATTTAATTTAAGATTACTATGTTATACTTATACATATTTCTAGGTCTTCTTAGTCCAGCCACCAAAAATTAAGAAACTGGGACTACTTTAAAAATAAAATGAGAGACTGGAGAGATGGCTCAGCAGTTAAGAGCACCTGCTGCCTGCTCATCCAGAGAACCTGAGTTCAGGCCCAGCACCTACAGCAGGCACCAACCCCAGTTTTAGATCTGATAACCTCTGTCCTCTGCAGGCACCTGCACACATGTGCACAGAAACGTATGCAGACACATATGCAAATATAAAGTATACAGAAATAAAAACAAATAACTTGAAAATAAAGTAGCTTCCAAAAGTAGAGTTTTGTATTGGAAGGCAGTGGATGTCATGGCCTCTCCACTGCCTGAGGAGCTTGTTTTTAGATTTGTCTTAAATGAACAAACCTTAGCACAGACTTGAAGTTGATGGGAGTATCTCCTAGTTACAGGAAAAGAAGGATTAAGAGTGCACTGTTTGAGGTCCTAACATTCCCTAGAAATGTTGATTCTTGGGTATTCTTGGACCATCAGACCAAAAACCAGCTCCCGAGAGTGCGATCTGCCATTTCTTGGGCCATGAATGAGTAGCTAGTGGGTTGGGGAGGCCTGCGTCTGCCACAGTCACTTCAGTGACCTTGATGGAGGCTCATATGGAGAACCTCTGCCCTGGAGTGTGGTGCGTTTGAAACTCTGGTGAAATACAGAGCTTCCAACATGCGCACTAATTTCCAAACAGCTGCGGCATTAAGTTTGAGCTAATGAGCCGAAGCCCAGCTGGAATCGAGTCCTAGTTACTCCTTATTCTTGTTACTTACTCGTGAATGGAGGGCCAGGTGCAGCTGCTGCACTGTGAGAAGAATTCAACTTTGTAGACAGGCCTGGCACTCCCTCCTCGATTTTTGAAAAGGCTTTAATCTTCCCCTGGCATTTATCTCAACAATCAAAGTACATATACTTAATGGGAATTTGTACTTGTGGTAAAATTTTACAACAATCTTTGAATCCTTTTGCCAATATAATATCACAATTAATATTTTAGCTGGATTACAAAGCTTTAATTGAATCCCCACTGTTGTGTCTTTCCACTGGTGTTTGTGCTGTTAACAACTTTTTAAGTGTCTTCCCAGCGTGATTTATTTTGTGCTTCTCGTATCCTCATTTTGTGTGCAGGTGGGGTGGTTCACTGCCGGAGCTTCAGGTTGGTCATGTGCAGCGTGAAGTAATGAGGGTTTCTGTGCCTTCGAAGAACATTCTAAAGCAGCATCCCTGAGACACAGAACAAGCCTGTGTGTTACATGGGTGCTCCTCTGCCATCCCAGACTAAATATGGGTGTTGAATCGTGGACAGCATCATAAACCTTGTATTCCAGATATGAGCAGTTGTGGTGAGGGAGGTAGAGGCTCGGCCCAGAAATTGTTGGTCTCAGAACCCTTCTTGAAGCTTCTGTTCTGACCCCACCTCTGGGAACTCATTCACAACTTTGATATCAGCTGTGTTGTGAGTGTCACTTGTCTGTCTTTAGGTCAGATGTATCCTGAGATGTTTATCTTCAGAAATTCACATGTTACCATCCAGATATTTCTTGGCTATGTGAAAGTTGCTTCATCTAAACCCCTTAATCCAGGTTTCTCCTGCTCACCCAGAGAATTTGTGTGGGGTCTGATTTACATTAAGAAGCTGTTTTTCTTTGTCTTGAGCACAGATGTTTGCATAGGGCCTCCCTCTCCATTACAGTGCCTTTCTAGTGGAATCTTCCCGTCCTCAGATCTCATGTGTGCTCTCAGTAATGAAAGAGCAGAATTCCCTCGGCTCCTAAGCATCTGCTTAGTCACCTGTTTGTCCACAAGCTTCCATCTCTAATCAGGATTATTATCCTTGCTGCCGCCCCAAGAGACAAACTGTCAGTGCCACAGCCCGGCATTGCCAGCGCTGGTGCTGTGTTTTCTGGAGAAACGGCCCTGTTCTCAGACTCCTTTCGGAAGCAGTGATTGACACTGCTTTGAACCTGCTTCGTGTGCCCCTGTGAGGATTCTGTAACTATATACTAACTGTGCATTTCACTTCATAGTGTGCTGACTTTCAGGAGGATTGTGAGTTCCAGGTCAGCCTGAGCTGCATAGTGAGTTCCAGACCAGCCTAGGCTAGAGGTGTGAGACCTTGTTTAAAAAGAACAACAAAACCAACGTGAGAAACAAAACACATCCGGGTTTGGCATTTCCAATGCTGTATGACAATGGTCCAGCCGATGCCTCAAGCCTCACTTCACTCTTGCCCCTCCCCCATGCCCGGGCTTTCTGACCACCACTTGCAAGGCTTTGCTCATGCTGGTCTTCATGCCTACAGTGTTAGTTCAGACCTGCTCCAACCTGTCCCACCCTGTGTCCTTTGCTTTGCTTTTCTCGGCCCTCTCCTTCTGCAGCCTTCCCATTTTTGCAGCTTCTGTCATGTGCTATAGATGTTTTCATGGACAGTATGTCAGTGTGTTACCCAGGCTGCCCTCAAACTCCTGAGCTCCAGACACGCTCCCCACCTCAGCCTCCCTGGCTCTCGGCCTCCCGGTGCGTGCGGTTGTGCTGGCTCGTTCACACTCTTATTATAAACACGTCATCAGACTTCTCCAAAATAGGTTTGTCTCCAGAATCTGAAACAATAATAATAAACCTGGTACAAAATGACTTGATTATAAATGGTCACAATGTTGTCATCACTTAAAGCTGCAGAGCACTTTGACTACTCAGTTCCTGGAATTGCTACAGTAATCCTGAGAGCAATCTTCAACACAGAGATAGATTTTAGCAGGCAAGTTTGGAGTCTATGAAAAGGATTTAACAGAGATGTGAGCATGGGCCTTGAGATCAGAGAGAGGTCAAGAAGTGTAGCTTCTGAAGCTGCGTTGTCCCCAGACCAGCTTGTCTTCATATGACTGCACCCACTCACTCCTGCTCGGCTGTCATGGGCCCACTTCTGGTTTTGTCTTGCTTTGCTTCGTGGAATTCAGTGTTTATTTACTCCAGGGAGTCCCCATTCCATTTGGCTTTATCCTGTGGCCCTCAGTGTCTATATTAACAGGACCTAACAGCCAGACCCCACCCGACCTCCCGGAAAGCTCACCCTTACTGAAGACCTTCTGCTGAGCCAGTCTACCTAGGTACAACTCCAGAGATGGAGACTTCCTGTTCTTCACGGTCACTTCAGATAGTTGACGATGTGTTCATCCATTGTAGATTTTCTAACCGGTTCTCTCTGTGTGCAGCGTGATGATCTAGTTCACACACATTCTACATGTACTCCGGTCTTTAGTGTGTGCCTGAGATGTTGAATATATCTGTGCCATTGAATACAGACATCATAAAACTGCCCTTTATTGTGATTTAAGAAAACAATTACTACATTTTAATGGGAATAAAGGCCTCAGTGTCCACTGAAGATCTGAATTCTGGCAACTTTGTACTTACTGTTGAGTCCAGCTTTATACAAATTATCGTGTACAAAATTCTTTTAAAAATTAAACTAATTTGTGTTCAGTTAAAGCTATGGAACTGTTCCTGGCCCATGGTGTAAGTGTCGTGTGCTTCTCGGCTGCTTCCCGCTGCTGTTGTCCTGTAAGCATTATAGTAAGGTTACTATTTATTAACTTCCGCCCATGTTTTATGCCTTCCCTCCTTGTTATTTAAACCATTCCCATCCTTTGAGGCTCAGTTGACGCCGTGTGTTTCCCAGACCACCCCTTCCGTTTTCTTGGATTTGATGGTATTTTGTTCTCCTAGCATTTGTTACAGTGATACTCACTCAGCTCTGTACAAGATGGTGACTGAAGTAGAAACACTTAAGACGTCCCTAAAATTGGAAAAACAATTTGAGATCCGATAGCTTGTTAAAGCTTGTGAAAAAGAAACAGAATAGCTGGACTGGACTTTATTTGGGTCATTGAAATGAGGAAAGATCAGTGCTTGAAGTCAGCACTTGATTCTTACAATGTTTTACATTTTAAAAATATGTATGTGGCACAATTGCTGACTGGTAAAGAGGCAAGGGTGGATCAGGAAGAATCTTCCCACACACAGTGTCCCCTCTCCTGTCCATGTAGTGATCCGCCACCCACTAGAGAAAACACTGACGTGTCTCCTAAACGCTTGTGAGGCCACTTAGAAAATTGTGCGGTTAATGGGTTATTAAAGTGGTAGGAATTTAAGAATTATGTTGCATTGGCTTTGTTTTTTGTTTTTTAACAATAACTTTTTGAAATAATGATACACTAGCAAGAAGTTCCAAAAATGATACAGCATCCTTTTTTTTTTTTTTTCTTTTGTTCCTAGAAAACAGCTGAGTACTGTCCCATCTGTCTCACTATAATAGCCACAAAATGCTTGGCAAATCCCAAAATAAAAAACTTTCTGTAAGCAGTTTTTAAAGAGTATACCTCTGAACTATGTCTCCCAGTAGTTGGCCGTAAAGTTGTACCCCTTTCTTCTAACTACAGTGAGACAAATACAGATTTTAGCCGGTATAATGTGGAACACAGACTCTGGGGTCAGATTGACCTGGAATTGTGTCCTTACGCAGGTAATCAGCTAGCGGGCACATCCTTGACATTCAGTTCCTGATTAAATGGAGCTAACAATGGGCTTCTTGGAGTTCATTCAAGAATAAAACATGAGACAGGTACAGGACAGTCACAAACCCAGGATCAACCTGAGCAAAAGCAAAATGAATAAACACATTTTATAAATTTTTAGTAGTTTTGGTTTTTTGATATTATTAAAATGAACTAATATTTTAAGACCTGTAGTTTGTACTTTTTTATTTTTGATATATTCTTAAGTGAAATTCACATAACTTAGCCCTCTTAGAGTGAGCAGCCCACCAACATCTAGCGTGTTGAATGTTGACTTCCATATGTTCATCCCCCTGAAGGAAACACTGTAACAGACAGCTTAAGAAGTGCTCCCTGTTCCTCCTCCTCCTCCTCCTCCTCCTGTGGCAGCCACCAGTCTGCATTCTGGTTTGATGAACCTACCTATTGTAAGCACTTCATTGTGACCTTTAATATCTTATCCTTTACACTTATTTTGAGATGCATGCTTTATTCTTTTTAAGGAGAAATAGTATGTTCTATATACGTACAGTGACTTTATCTGATGATGAATTTCCAAAATGTTTTCATCTTTGACTGTAGAGAAAAGTACTATTGTATGTAAATATTTGCTTAAATACCATCTTCAGCTCCTTGAAGCATTTACATAGGGATGGAATTGTAAGTCATATTCTATACTTAAAATTTTGAGAAATGTGAAAATGTTTTCCATTGTAAATGCACTTACAGTCCCATCAGCTATGCTGTGGGGGCCCTGGGCTTTCTCATGAACACTGTTGGATAATAGCTGTCCTAGTGAACACAAGGAACCACTTCGATGTACTTTTGATCTGCATTTCCCCATGGCTGTTTGAAGCAGCTCTCCATTTGCGTATCGTCTTTATTAAATGTGATTCTCGCGAGTGTGTTTGTGCTTTCGAACTCCCCTCTACTCCTGTTCTGCCTGTTTCTCAAATATCAATACTTTGTTATGTTTTTATCCACTTTAAATGTATTTTTAAAATTCTTTTTGACACTTTGTTTTCTACTCTGAGTTTTGCTCCAGACCCTTGGGCTTTGTTGTGTGTTTCTGTTTTCTGCATTCTTACGTATTTTTTTCTTGACTTTATCCTAGAGTATTTTGAGTTTAGTGTCTTTGCATAGCTTTTTCCAAGTATGTCTTTCATTATGCAAACATCATGTTTCCCTTTACTGATACAATTTTACAAAGTCACAGGAAGTGTGGGAGCCACTGGTCCATTTAGGCCTTTTTTATTCTCTGTAACATCCTGTTACCTATTCGCTATGCATGAATTTTGAACCAAGTTCTATATTATAACCTTTGCTCTAGTTGTTTAAATATGCTTTCAGAAACTCAAGAGGAAAGTTGATTGTTATTCAGTTTTACTCTCCTTTTTTACTTTTTTATTTAACTTTTTGAGAATTCATACATGCGTGCTGCTTTTACATCACATTACCTCTTCTTCTTCTTCTTTTCCTCCTCCAACTCCTCCTGTGTTCTTCTACTTCCTCCTAAATTCATAACCTCTTATTTAATTATTATTTTGATACACAGAACCTGTGGAGTCCGTTTAATGCTGCTCATATATGTGTGTTAGGGCTGTCAACTTGGAATTAGCTAACCAGGGCTCATTCCTGGAGGGAACTGATTCTCCTTGTCTCCTCAGCCATAGTTGCCTATAGCATCTAGGAGTGAGGCCTTCGGAGAGTCCCCATGCCCGACTGCAGGACTTGAGTGATTTTTTTTTCCCTGAGATTTCAAAGGTGTAGCTTCCCTGTTATATCTGGAAAACACTATCTGACAGCAGATGCCCTGGTCCTCTGGCTTTAAACATTTTCTACGCATCTATGTTGGATGTAGGGATAGTTACAAATTTGTAAGTTGGCGTTGGTCATTTGTTCTCAGTATTTTGACTAGCTGTGGATTTCTGTAGTGATGAGAGGTGAGAGCTACACATATCTTTGGTTATCAGGATAAGTGTTTAGAATGCAATTAGGGATTTTACTTGTTTAGGAAGGTGTCAGTCAGTACTGAGTTCTTTTCTGTGGCCATGACTTTAGTCAGCTGTGTGATTGGCTGGGTTTTTGGTACCAGACATGACTTGCTCCTGCTAAGTTTGTCTTAAGTCCAATTTGATGGCTATTGGTTACCTCTAAGATAAGGTGTAAGTGTCATTATTGTGCCTTTGAAGACACCTCATGTTGGTTATTGTTGTGATCCATAGGCTTTACAGGTGGGGAGGTTTATTGATTTCTTTTATCCCCATGGCTGCTTGCATACAATCTTCAGATAGTATAAGAGGTAGTCTTTAGAGAAGGGGCTTCCTGCATATCTGGCATGGCCTTGGTAGAGACAAAATGAAGTGGTTCCTGCTCCAGGGACAAGGCCAACAGGTATGGACCTCCAGTTTGTATAATAATGTACATATTGTTATGTTCCTCCTTTGAGGAGTGTCTTCCATGTTAACATTAATGACTCCAGGATAATCAGAGACAGCATGATTCTGGGAGGCAACGGTGTGGCTAAGCAAAATGGTAAACACTGGGACCTTCAGGACAGCCCTTAAGGCCGTGGAAAAGAATTCTAAAAAAACATGAGTTCAAAAACACATAATTTCTCAACTATGCAAAATATAAAGATGCAGTATGAATTTTATGGGGGCTTCACAGATCTAAAAGACAAAAGCAGCTGCACTGTGAGCCAGCTTGTCAGAAAGATAAGAAAGGAGATTTGGGGAGTGGCTATTGCAGGAGATCACACACAGCTAAGTTTTTCTTGCAAAGACAGATTCCTGAGTTCAAGGTCAGCCTGGGATAGAGGAAATTTAGATCCTGGCCCAGAAAAGGTAATTTCAGGGAAGGGTTCCACCACCAAGCTAGTTCATCCTCTGTGCTTTGTAAAGGCAGACAGATCTGTGAGTTCTTTTGCAATGTTTTTTTATAATGTGCTTGGCTGTCTCCTAAGAATCAAGGGGCTGGGGGTCTTAAGATGCTAATTCATAGGATAATCAAGAAGGAACCTGGAGTAAACGACTGGATGGATATATAAAATAAAATACTGGGCTTATGATCTGCAGGAGATGAGCTGTCCAGAGAATTTTTTAGAATAGCAAGAGACAACTGCTTGGAGAAGTATCTCAAGCAGAAAATAGAGAGCAAGCTGTCTGGAGATCTCCAGAGAAAGCAGAACAGAGAGAGAGCAATCTGGAAAGCTATATCTCCAGCAGAAAATAGGACCCCAAGATTGGACCCACGATTTGACTTCAAGTCCTTTTGCCACTCTCAAACACCCTTCTCTCAGAACCCCCCTCCAGGCCGACCCTGGTCCTTGGTGGCTTCCAGGTCAGTTCAGTTCCATTTCTTCAAGTTCTGTGTCCAGATTGTATGGTGTCTTCAGCAATGGGGTCTTACCTTCGGTTTGGGGAGGCAACCAAGGACAATAACAGTAACCTGTATTGTTAGACAAGTCTCTTGGAATCCCCTGACCAACAACTCAAAGGGAGGTTTTCCATGCCTAGTACTATTTTTTTTAAAAAAATATTTTATTATATTGATATATAAGGGTATTTTACCTGTGTGTGTGTCTGTTCACCATGTATATACACTGCTCACAGGAGCCAATAAAAGGTGTTGGGATCGCCTGGATCTAGAGATACAGACAATTCTTAGCTGCCATGGAAGGGCTGGGACTTGAACCTAGAGTCTCCATAGGAACAGCAAGTATTAACTGCTAAGTCATCTCTCTAGTCCAGAACTGACATTTTGTTAGATAGTCAATAGTCTTCTACAGTAATTACAGTTTTTGCTTAGCTGTTAAATTCTCAAAAAAAATCAATTGAAGGAAAATCCATTGTATTTTGAATATTTTTGCTGTCTTCATTTTTATTGTTGTTTCTGTTATTTTTTTAATTTAACTTTTTCAATTTTTTTTTTAAAATTTATTGAACCAACTGTTGTGTGTAGACACAGTGGGGCATGCAAGTCTCAGAGGACAACTTACAGAAGTTAGTTCTCTTTTGTGTGTGTCCTGGACATTGGACCAGGGTCGTTAGGCCTGGCAGCAGGTGCCTCTGCCTGAGCCTCTTCACTGATGCCCAGTTTAGAGGACTTTTAGAGCCAACCTTTTAAGTTAGTTCTATCAGTGGATATTTCAAACATGTTTTTTTCTTTAATACCCCTAAAAATTATCATCCATTTTACTCTTGAAAACCGTGTTCTCCGGACACAGGGTTTTTAGCCACAGTTCCGTTACTGTGCATGCCCACTTTGTAGTCCCCAGTGGGAATCATGTGGTTGATAGTTCTCCAGTTCTTTTGTGGATACGACTGCATCTTCTCAAGTTGCTTTCAAATTTTTTGGCTAATTATGCTAGATGGATGACTTTGAGCTTTATCTTCTGGGGTTTCTTGACTCTAAATGTCTGTCTGCTGCCAGATGTTGGTTTTAGCCGTGGTTTGTTGAGTCGTTTTAGCTGTGCTCTTTCTCCTTTATTCCTTAGACTGCTGCAGCAGTGTCAGATCACAGCCCAGGTGCCCATAGCACCCTTGGTCCCCTGCTCTAGCTCCTGCCTCTGTCCTCCATCCTGCTACTGAGCCTGTTCACAAGGCTTTTACTTCAGTTACCGTACGATAGCTCTCAAATCTCCACTTGGTTCTTTTGGTTTGTTTACATTTTTATTGTTTATCTTACATGTGTGGGCATTATGCCTGCATGTATGTCTGTGCCACATGCGTCCTGGTGCCTGTGAGATCCAGAAGAAAACAGTGGAAAGGATACTTTCTTTATATATGACGGCTAGGTCTGAGGCAAAATTAAAGGCATGCACCACCATGCCTGAGTGTTGGCAAATTTTAATCAACTAAGAAGTAAGTAAATTCTAAATAGATTTTTTAAAAAAGGTTTCCATAAGATAATTTATTTTCTAAGTACATTTTACTTGTGAAATCTCTGTATTTTAAAAAACTTTTCCTGTTGCTGTGGTCAAATACCTGACAAGAAGCCATTTAAAAAAGGGTTTGTTTTGACTTACTGTGTGAAGGAGATGCATTCCACCTTGACAGAAAACCTTAGCAGCTAGATAAGAGACTGTTCCTCAACCTTCCGTAACTTTTCAGGATTGTGCCACAGTTCAAACACAAGAGCCTCCTGGGGACCTTTCACAGTCCAGTCACACAACACAGGAGTCTGCTGTGTGTTTAAGGATTACTTGAGGCAGTGGGAACTCCGTTAGGAGATATGGTGACTTTGGAACTGTCGAGTATACTTTGAGCTCGTTGTTCTTTTGTTCTTATTTTGCATCTTTCTGCAAGAAAGAAGTTCTGAATACTTTAAAAACTTTAAAAACAACCCTTTAACAACCATTCTCCCTCAGTTCTGGGAAGGGAAAGTGCTCTGGGCTGAAGCTTATTGAAATCAACTAGCTTTTCATCGTGAACTCAGCCTGACTCGTTCTTCAGTTCTTCGTTTTCATTTTCTTTTATGTTTTCCTCTCACCTTACGATAATCAGAAGTTAGGTGTTCATAATTTTGTTACGCTATCAAGAACTTAGTTAAGAATGGCTATACAAAGTGTATAGACGAATGAACGTCTGTATAGGTGTAGACTTAGGGTGTGGTGGATAATATTGGTGTGCGATTTTCTTTATTATTTTTAAGAGGTTTTTGTAGCAAAGTTTATAAAAATAAAATTTTAAAAAAGGTAAAGAACTTTCAGCTTTCCTTTTCTTGCAGAACGGGCAATTGCAAGACACGAAGTCCGAGAAATTGAACAGCGCCATACACTGGACGGCCCTCGGCAGGACGTGCCTGTGGATGAAGAGGAGGACATTGTCATCATTTATAACAGAGTGCCCAAGACTGCGAGCACCTCGTTCACCAACATCGCCTACGACTTGTGTGCAAAGAATAGATACCACGTTCTTCACATCAACACTACCAAAAATAACCCAGTAATGTCATTGCAAGATCAGGTAACTACCATGCAGGGGATATACAAATACTTTCTGATATCTCCTCAAATTTGGTATTGCAAGGGATAAAGTATTTGGGGTGGGGGTGCAAACCCACTGTTTTGTTTTGTTTTTTTTTCAAATTTAATGTTTTCTAATGCGACACATTTTCTTGCATCTTGTCTATTATCAAAAATTAGTGGAAAAAGTGAATTGATAAATAGCTAGAAGTTTTAGGCAGCGTTGTGATATTCCTCAGTATGGAATCTCTTTTTTGTCCTAAAGCGGTTGCTTTGTACAGCGAGCAGCACCAAGACCTTCTTGTCTAGAACACTCTGGGGAAGTAGCCTCAAGCTTTACATGGCATTCTCCAAATGTCAACCTGTAGTTCAAACCCCGCTCCTAATCAGGAGTGGCTTACGCGGGTGTCCTCTGATACAGGATGTGTAAAGTTTACTGACCTCGTGTACAGAAGCCATTTTCTAAAAGCAAGCCGTGTTCCCTCTCCCTGTCCTTAGCATGATGTGTTTACAGGGCTTTTAATTCAACCCAAGCAGCTTCCTGTGAATGCAAACTGAAAACTACTACAGTTTTTAAGTTATTTTTCAAGTATCTCTATCTTCTATATTATACTTTTACCTTGATGTCATATGTTTGTTGTGCTAATATGTAATTTTCAGCTGACTGATAGGAATTTAGGATGGTTTTACTGTTTTTCTGTGAGCAAATAGCTCCAAGTTGATGTCTGGCTCTGGTAAGCTGTGCTGTTGTGCAGAGCCTCCATTTACAGGACAATAACTCAGGGTGCTCAGACACCCTGGTTCACTGGGCTCCTCGTGGGTCAGCCTCAACTCCAGCAGCTAGTCAGCACGACACATCTCGGATACTACTATGCTAAACTACTTACAGGCTTAGTTACTTTTCTTAAAGTTCAGAAGCAAAGCTCTAAACATTTTAGTCTGATTCAGAGCCGTCCAGTGAGATGACAGCAATGCCTGTCAGCCGTCCTTGCAAAGTTGTCAGCTTTCAAATGAGACTTTCAAGTGCCTCATTTACCTTACTGAACAAGGAATACATACAAAGATCGTGCCACTTTCTTTGGGAGAAATACCAATAGAGTAAAAAGCCAGCACATGCCTTTCACGGAGCCTTTTATGATTTCCTTGGGAGTCTAAGACATAGAAACAGAAATTAAGAAATGTTAAAACATCAGTGTATGATAATCTCACTAAGATGTTTTATGTGACCTAACCCAAAGATAGCACATATTCGTATTATAAAACTTCCTGCAAAACAATTCTCCTTGTCTTTTCTAAAGTTCCAGTGTCATGACAACCAAGCAGGACATGGCGCTAGACTGAAAAGTCAGACTGTGGAGACTAAGGGGCGCAGACAGTAGAGATGTCGTGTGGTCTGTGATTGTCCTTGTTCATCAACAGTACATGGTGTGGTTTATTTAAAGAATGAAGTGTGGATGTGTACCATTCTCAGATATTTGAGAACAGTGAGTGTGTCTGAACGCAGAAAGAGAGAGAGACCACGTCCTGCAGTATACTAACAGAGTCTAGGTAAGAGTTTAGGGTGCTGGTTCCATACTGATTCTACTTGTGTAGTGTAAAGGGTGTTTACAGGCTGCATTTACTGCCCTCTATGTATGCAGGGGTGTCTGCCTCAGCCTCCCGTCTGGAAGGAAGCAGCTGGGACAGAGCAAGAAGGGGTTTTGAAGGAGACTAAGAGAATATACAGCACAGGAAATTAAGTGGTTAAAATGAAGTGACTTTTGTTCGTTAGGTTTTTGAAGTAGCCCTTAATTTAGATGATTAAAAAGAATTGTCAAGGGTCAGAGAGTTGGCTCAGTGGTTAAGAGCACTACCTGCTCTTCCAGAGGACCCATGTTTGATTCCCAGCACCCACATGGTACCTCATAGTATCTGTAACTCCAATTTCATGGGACCCAAGTCCCTCTTCTTGCATCTGTGAGCACCAGGCATACATGTGGTACACATGCAGACAAAACATTCACACATAAAAATAAAATGGAAGCCAGGCGTGGTGGCACATGCCTTTAATCCCAGCACTTGGGAGGCAGAGGCAGAGGCAGGCAGATTTCTGAGTTCTAGGCCAGCCTGGTCTACAGAGTTCCAGGATAGCCAGGACTACACAGAGAAACCCTGGCTTGAAAAAAAAAAAGTTTTTTTTAAAAAAGGAGTTAAAAACAACTTTATTTCAGAGACTATCTTGTGACCGTTCCTAGTAAGTATGTGGTCTTTCTTAAATCTGTGCTGTTCTCATATTTTTAAGTTGATTATATGTGACCAGTCTTGGTTTAAACATTTCAAGTATCTAGCCCAAAGGACCACATAGTAATATAAATCGTGTGTGTGTGTGTTTAACTTATCTCAAGCTGACTTATGTTCATTTTTAGTAGAGCTTATAGTTTGCTTATGTGCTGCAAATACTTCTCAGAGCAACAAGTTAGCTAAACATTTGGAACCTATAATGTGTAAGCTGAATATTGGTTAAATGCAGGTTCTTACTATGAAGGACCAAAATGGAGCTTCTTGTGAATTTTTAGAAAGCTTCCACTTGATGTTCATGGAGCAGTGATTTAGAACAATTCAGTATCAATATACAAAGATGCAGGTTAAGATCTTCCTGAGAAGTTTTATTTATCAGTAAATTCCTGTTCTTACTTTGCTACAGCATCCACATTTCTTATCCAGCCAGTAGGCCCATTCTGTGGTAGCCTTTGACTGTCGAATCAAGCTCTTACCTGGTAGATGAAACACCTCTTAAGTCATGGACCCTGCCAAGCCTTTCTCCCTTCACGACATCTGCTTTTACCTTTTCATAGAGTACATTTCTCCTTCAGTTGTTTTCATGTTATCTGTTTGGTGTTTTATGTTCAGTGACAGGCTCTTGGACCTTGTCTGGCCATCCTGTGTTATGTTAATTACCACTTCCAAGGTATTGGGACCACATCACCCCTAGTACTAGTCAGTTTATACAATTATCTTACATATTAGTTTGGCCTCTCCCTGTTTTCTTCTATTGTAGTGTAAGCCCCTTAAGGGTAGACATCTTGTTTGCCCACTGTATGCCTCATGCCATGTGCCTTGAATGGTGACAAAGGCATGGAAGACACTTGATACATTGTTTGTTACTCGAAGCATGTGTAAGCAAGTGAGCCACCGTAGATTTTGGTGGTAGTCCTTAGCTATCCCCAATACCATGGTTACAGCTATAAGCAAAGTAAACTCTGGTTGGTAAGAGTTTAGCTCTGCCTCTTGGCTGATTCAGGACTCATCCCCCAAAGCAGCTCAGATCTGAACCTCAGTCCCAGTTCCGTGTGCTGGAGGTCAACTCCTTACCTTTCTGTCTGCACACTTCTTTTCCCCTTACTGTAGAAAAATCTTCTCCCCGGTTTAGACTCAAAAAATATGCCTGTGGCTATATAAGAAATGTTTATTTAAAGTGAATTTATCAGTAGGAGTTGGTGTATAGTAATTACTCAAACTAATAATAGTCTTCATCTCAATAGATAGTAATTACAACATTGGAAGTAGGCCGGGGCATTCAGGAGTACTCCTTCTCCTTCAGATACTGGGAATGAGTCCTTTTGTGATTGCAGATATCAGAATGTCGAGTTGAACTTACTGAGAGTGTAGGCCAACATTCTTGCACTGGCACTGTCTTGGCTTTTTCCTTTAGTGTTGGTTCAGGTCTGATTCAACAAGCAAATAAATCATGTCCCACCCTCTACGCTGCTTCTGGTTTCCCTAAAGGTACACTGTGATTACTTGCTAGCCCGGCTCTGCTTGAGTTATAAAACCTGACAGAGGCCGTAGTTTAGAATCTGCTCCAGGCTAGCCATAAAAGTGTTATTTTCATGTACTGTATCTAACTACTCCTTCTGAACCATCCTTGAGAGCATGCTTCAGTCAGAGTGTCGAAACTGAATTCTCTCTTCTGTCTTTGCCAGTGCCCAGTGCTTTCAGCCTCCTAAAAATCATTGGATGCTCTTGGGTTTTATTGCCCTTCAACTGGCATATAAGGAAGAGTCTGTAAAGTGCACTGGTTCCTATGGGCCGAAGCTCCGATGTAGAACACCAGGAGGAAACAAACCGAAGACAAGCACGCAGTGCAGGAGCGAGAAGGCCAAAAATGACAGATGCAGCAACTGGCAGCCGAGGCTGAAGGAGGGAAGGTGGGGTGGAGACAGGGAGACAGTTAAGAGATAGAGGATAAGCATGAGCTGTGGCTGAGAGGGAAAGTGGTTCAATGGATAATTCCAAAGGGAAGCCTTCAGAACCATCATTCTGTAAAGGCTTTCTTACAGCATCTCCATGGAGACCAGCTTTGAAGAAGGGTGTGTGAAAGTTCTGGACATACATGGCACTCCTGCGTGTGCCGGGTGCTTTCCAGAGGAGAGAGTGAAGCCCTGCTTAGCCCTGCTGACACTGATTACCCAGGCTTCCTCTGTCCTACAGAGCGGCTGGGCCACAGCCTCGCCTCTTCTCTTCTCTTTTTCTTTTTCTTTTTTTTTTAATTTTTTTAAAAGTTTTATTGGATATTTTATTTATTTACATTTCAAACGTTATCCCCTTTCTCAGTTTCCCCACCCCCAGAAACCTCCCCCTCCTCCTGCCTTTCTGATGGTGTGCTCCCACCCATCCACCCACTCCTGCCTCCCTACCTTTGCATTCCCCTACACTGGGGCATCTAGCCTTCACAGGACCAAGGGCCTCTCCCCCCATTGATGCCAGATAAGGCAATTCTCTGCTCCATGTGTGCTCCTTGGTTAGTGGTTTAGACCCTGGGAGATCTGAGGGGTCTGGTTGGTTGACAATGTTGTTCTTCCTATGGGGTTGCAAACCCCTTCAGTTCCTTCAGTTCTTTGTCTAACTTCTCCATTGGGGACCCTGTGTTCAGTACAATGGTTGGCTGCGAGCATCCGCCTCTGTATTTGTCAGGCTCTGGCAGAGCCTCTCAGGAGACAGCTATATCAGGCTCCTGTCAGCATGCACTTTTTGGCATCCACAACAGTGTCGGTGTTTGGTGACTATATATGGGATGGGTCCCTAGGTGGGGCAGTCTCTGGATGGCCTTTCCTTCAGACTCTCCCCTTTTCTTTATTACAGCTGTTGTTCTCTCCAGGCTCTCCTCGGGGTGTGCTGCTTCACTTCAGGCCTAAAGCAACAGGACTGATTGATCATAAACTAAACCTCCAAAGTTAGAAGGCAGAGTAAGCTTCCCTCTTGTAAAGTGACTGATAAGGGATAGGAAGCTGACCAGCACACGCTGTGTGGACGAGATCCTGTGTGTCTGGAAGAGCTCAACAGTAACTAACAGTCTGGGGACTTAAAAGTAGTAATAATCCACCTGAAATTGCCTCAACTGTAATGTCAAATTTAGGTAAAGCTTAGAGTCCTACACAGATGCCTGTACTGGGTCTCTTGGTTTCACTCCTCAGTGCTTAGCAGCCGGACATGACAGAAAACAGAACCAAGCGAATCTCCCCAGTGAGCTCAAGTGTCTGTCTGTGGCACTGTGGCAGTGTGAGCGTAGAGGATTGAAAGTGGAGTTGTGATGGATGAATAAGTTCATAAGGAATCAAGAATACAGCAACAGTGCTTTGAGATTGCAGACGCAGAGAATTATTTACTTGAATGCTAAGAGTCAAACCTCGGTGTCTCACATGGTAGGCAAGTGCTCTGTGGTAGTTTGAATAGGTATGGCCCCCATAGACTCACATGTTTGAATGCTTGGCCCATAGAGAGCGGCACCATTAGGAAGTGTGACCTTGTTGGGGTAGGTGTGGTCTTGCTGGAGGAAGTGTGTCACTGGGGGCGGGCCTTGAGGTCTCCTGTGCTCAAACTGTGCTCAGTGTGGCACAGCACGCAGTCTCCTCCTTCTGCTGCCTGTCTTCAAGATGTAGAACTCTCAGCTCCTCCACATCTGCCTCAGCTCCTCTCATGTCTGCCGGTATGCTGTTGCGCCTCCCACCATGATAATAATGGACTAAATCTCTGAAACTGTAAACTAACCCTAATTAAATGTTTGCCTTTATAGGACTTGCTTTGGTCATGGTGTCTCTTCACAGCAATCAAACCCAAACTAAGACCCACTCTTCACTGATTTATACTCCCAGTCCAGTGGTGAAATTTTGATTGCTGAGGAATTGCTGTAGTAGTGAGAAAAATCTGAAATTTTCAATACCCAAGTTGCACTGGCATTTATTTGATTTTTGTACTATCAGGAACTAAACCCAAGGCTTTGCACATGCTAGAAAGAGATCTGTCCCTAAGCTACATTCTTCATCCTTAAATAATGTCTGGTCTTTTTTTTTTTTTTTTTTTTTTTTCAACTCCTTGTTTGTCTTTCTGCTGAAGTTGAACTGTGGTAAGTTGAGAGGCTGGGGATAGGGTTGCTGAGTTGATGGGACAGTTGCCTGTCATCTGCAAGACTGTGGGTCCAGTATCCTTCCCTAGACTACACATGCACACTAAATGCACACACACATAATTAGCTAGTTGCATAGGCAGATGATTGATGGTTTTCAGTGTCTTTATAAAAGTAAAGGCTACAGGATTTCCCTATTATTCTGCCTTTTCTTCTGTTCTTTGTCTCTGAGAAACTCCTCCTCAGTCCAGCTGGAAGTGCTTTGATTTGTGACTGTTTTAGAAATGCTTGCATCTAGTGTGCTTCAGGCATCTCTGGAGAGGTGGGAGTTACAGCGAGAAGTGGCAGTAGCCAGGATCCACTGCTCCTCTTTGTTTTCTGTACTGTAGTACTTAGATGATTATCGAAAGACCTGCTGGATTTCAGTGTTGTCTTCTGAAACAGCACAAG
This sequence comes from Arvicanthis niloticus, assembly GCF_011762505.2. NCBI lineage: Eukaryota > Metazoa > Chordata > Mammalia > Rodentia > Muridae > Arvicanthis > Arvicanthis niloticus. Next base: position 120,702,157 of record NC_047661.1, on the reverse strand, counting down.
GAGAACGTGGCCCATGAGTTTTTGCAGCCCTCAGACCTTTGTTGTAAGTACCACAATAGCAGCCCCACATTAACAGGTTAGGAGCTGCCTCCTAAGCCTACACCTTCTGAAACAATGCTCTTTATTTTGGTCCACCACTTCCTGAAGGCGTATTAGAAATGCAGAATTCCAGGTTCTAACTGTGTAGGAATCTGTCTCAACAGAAATTCTTACTGCTTTGTTTTGCACTTTGAAGTTTGAGAGGCCTACAGCAATCTAACCCAAAACCTCCTGGGCTTCCCTTCATGTTAAAGAACACAAGTCGGATGTGCCAATCAACCTCAGGGTGCTTCAGGTCCATATGGACCTTCCAGGAATGTTTGGGGAAAAAGAGGATGCCTGCAGTGTGCATCTGACTCCCACTCTGTGATTCTCTCATCACATGCTCTCTCTACCTGTATGCTCTGTCCTCTCTGACATTTGCCTTCTGCCGAAGCATTTCCTTAGAATTTAGTCCAGCACCGTTTTCATTTCCCTCCTAAACCACCCCATCCACACTAGATCTCAGCTTTAGAAAACAAAGCTGAGTTTCTGAGAAAGCCTCCAGCTTTGAGAATCGCCACCCTTTGTCTCGCCCAACGCATGTGTATATGGATTTGCTGCCTGCATATATGTCTACATGCCATGTGCATGGCTGGTGACCGCAGAGGCCAGAAGAGGGTGTCAGATCCCCTGGGACTGGAAGTACAGGTGGTTGTGAGCCACCATATAGGTGCTGACAACCCAACCAGATTCCTCTGAGACAGCAGCTGGTGCTCTTAAGCACTGAGCCATCTCTCCAGCAGCTCTTGACTTATTGGTAGAAATACTGTAGTTGGTTTTCATAGGACCAACATCATTAACAACAGATACATTTCATGTCATCATGTAGTTTGTTCTGCATTCTCTATATTTTTATTCTGCCTGATGCTTAGCTGTAGAATGAGTAGGAAAGACCACAAGCACCGCACACACACTTGTATGTATTTGGCTCATAGTGTTACTATCATTTACATCGGTGTATTGGTTAATAATGTGTCCCCTTGGCATGGAGGCAGATGTTCACATGTCTCCACCAGTCAAAGATCGTTTTTATATCTAGGTTGGGTATTGGGTTACGATTCTGATTGAGCATTACCAAACTTATAAATCCTTTGATTAATATTTTTTAAAAAATCGTATAAAAGCAAAAAGAAAAGGGGGGGCATGGGACAGGGGTTTTCTAGGGAGGGGAAATGTGGAAAGGGGATGGCATCTTAAATGTAAATAAAATAAAAAAAAATAATGTGTCCCCTTAAACCTAAACTGTCCAGAGCTTTTTGCCCCCAGCAGACACTAGAATGCGTGACTGTGTCTGTCCTGTCCCTAACCCACAGAGGCCTTCTGTAGGAAGCAGCTGTAATGGCTGCAGCTCAAGGTCCATGCTGTAGAGTAGGTCCGTGTAACTCAGATCTAAATGTAGGTGGAAGACTGATACATCATTGGAAGTGTAAGCTCTGACCCCCGGGACTGATGCCACAGTGCGCCTTCCCTGCAGTGTAGAATAGTGGGCCTTGCCATCCCTGTGTGTGTATCTATAGTCTCCAGAAGAAAGTCCTGACCAGCTGCTGTTGATTGTACAGATTTGATTTCCTCTGAGAAATTGTGTAGCTGCTGGCACACAGACTCTTTTAACTACTTGTTTTCTTTTTTAAAATTCTCAGTTCTTTAAAAATAATTAATGTACGCTTACAGGATTTTTTTCATGTTAGTTTTTTGTATACTTCCAACTCCAGTAAATTAAGAAGTACTTGGGAGCTGGAGAGTTGCCTCAGCAGCTGCACACTGCTCTTTGATAGGACCTCAGTTCAGTTCCCGGCACCCACATCAGGCAGCTCACAGCAGTCTAACCCCAGCTCCAAGAGAGAGCTAACCTTGTGGACACCTACAGTCACACGCTGCACAAACCCACACATTAAAATTAAAAGAAAACTTTAGATATTTCCGTAGTTTAAATGTTTTATCTGATCAAGCTTATATATCCACTTTTGGAAATCTTATAATCATCTTTAATTATTTTGTTAGTCATATTTTGATTTGTTGAGTCATAAATAAAAAAAGAATGACTTTTAAAAGTGATTGCTTTTCGAACGCTGTGTCAGAGAAAACATGTAATATGCAGAAGGAGCTGGTATGGTAGAACTCTGAAAGCCCAGGCCTTGGGAGGCAGCAACAGGAAGACCAAGAATGTGACATCACACTAGATGTGATGAGCAGGAGGCTAGCCAGGGGTATGAATCCCTGTTTGTAAAACACATGCATTCATACGCACACAGAATGAATTCCTTAGATTGGAATGTTGCTTTCTTTTTCAGTGTGTATTGTTGATAGGGGGTGTATTTTTGTCTGTGTGCTGGCTATTTTTATGTCAACTTGACATTAGGTTGGCTCATCTGGGAAGAAATCTTAATCATGAAAACACCTCCATAGAATTGGCCTGCAGGGAAGTCCATGGGCCATCTTCTTGATAGATGACTGTGTTTGCGGGCCCACCCAGTGTGGGCCGCACCACCTTGGACAGGTGGTCCAGGACTGTGTAAGAAAATAAACTGAGCAAGTCAGGAGGAACAAGCCAGGAAGCAGCGTTCTTCATGCCTCTGCATCAGCGCCTGCCTTGGTGCATTCTCGCAGTGACTTCTCTTGATGATGGGCTGTCAGTGAAATAAACCTTTTCTCTTGTGTTTGCTCTCAGTCATGGTGTTTTATCCCAGCAATAGAAAGCCTATTGAAGGCGGCAGGGTCCGCTAGAGGAACAGAGTAGGAAGGATGAAGGCACACACTTTACATTTATATCATGTGTATGCATTATAGTTAAGTGGAGTGGGTTGGAGTGGATTAGTGATCCATGGTTAAAAATACTTGTTCTTCAAATAACCTGAGTTCGGTTCCCAGCATCTACCGTGGGTAGGTCATGTCACCCATAACTCCAACTCCATACCCTACGGCTTCTGTACATGTGTGTACAGAAGCATGCAGACACATGCACACACATCCATATACATAACCTTATAAAAGAGAGCGAGGGTTAGACTGTCTTGTACAGTGCTGTCTGGGTAGTCCAACAATGGCTGCCTTCCCACTGGAGCTACAGAGAGCCCTGCACCTGCTCAGCCCACAAGGCTCAGTGCCTCAGGAACCCCAGCCTGTCTCTGCAAGTCTGGGGGGTCCCTGGGGAGCAACTCGCCTTCAGTTCAGGTTTGAAGCTCGACGAACCCAGGTGCAAATGGAGCAGCTACAGTCGCTGCAGCAGTGCAGACAGCTACAGGGTGAATGAACTCTCCAGCAAGGTACAGAGGCAGAGGGGCAAATACTGCCTTTGCCCAGGCCTCCTGCCATCTGCCTGAAGATGCTGCCTGTATCCAGTGTAGTCCCACTGCAGATAAGCCCATCCAGAAATCCCTTACAGCTGTGCCAGCCACTTACCTCTTACTGATTCTAATGTAGTGAAGTTGGCAATGATTTACCCTCATGGAGGTAAAGTATACCCTCATCCACCTACCACCCTGTGTGAATACACTGACGGCACCGCACTGCACGAGTGTGGGAAAGTAGCACTTAGAGACTGCACTGACTGTTCTTACTTCAAACCTGTCTTCCAGCTCCATAAATGCAGGCACTGGGTCCTGTTCCCAAGTGGGAGGTGGTTTGCTGTTGACACACTCCGCTTTCTTTACGTTGCAGTGAGGTAATGAGAATGTCTTTCTTTTTTAGGTGCGCTTTGTAAAGAATATAACCACCTGGAATGAGATGAAACCAGGCTTCTATCATGGACACATTTCTTACTTGGATTTTGCAAAGTAAGTAGCATCCAGAATGATGTATTGAAGAATGTGTGGTGTGTCATCTGCTTATGAGCTCCTTGAAGCGTTAGGAATACACTGGCAGGCTGCTTTTAGAGTGGTGATTTAAATATTCCTTCCAGTGCTTTACTGCCCTCTAGTGTTCATAAAATGACATGTCTCAAGCTAATTACACTTCACGTTCTGCTAAGGATTTTGTGGCAGTTTCTCACCTGTGCTGGAGGCCAGCTGTTTACTCCATCAGTGTGCAGTCAGTCAGATGGTGGTTCACCAGGTCACTGACAGAGAATGAACTCCCCCTCAGGTTTTGGTACCTTAATATGCTTTTCCTTGAGCCACGGTGTATCTGCTTTGAAAATATGAAGTATAAGGGGAGACTTTTTAAAAACTAAGAATTCTCTTTTATGTTTGAATGTGATTGTGTAAGTCACGGTAATTTTGTCTTAATTCCCTTAAAGAAAAGTTCAAAAGACTGCAGAGTACAAGCAGCGCTCAGGCATTCTGTGGCCCCCTCGGGAGCCCTTGCTTCTTTAAGGAGTAATCAGAAGATTGGTTAAAAGGAATAGTTGAACGTACGATCCGTCTGAACGTTGTCCGTGGAACACATGGCCCCATTACACTGAAACCTCACATCCAGATGCTCTGCTAGTGATACTGTTAACTTCAGAGACAACAGAAAATGACTGTCCGTGTAAGCATGCGCAGCCCCATGCTACCGTGCAGCTGTGTCAGCTGTAAGTGAAGCGCTGTCTCACTCAATTCCACTTTTTAGGTTGGAAAAGGGAAAGAACAGAGCGGTATACCATGGGGTCAGACAGTGGGGAACACTAGCTTCTCTGGAAATCATTTAATTTAAGAATTGCCCGACGATTACACACATAAAGTGTCCCATCCTGATTCCCCTCACAATCCCTAAGATCTTTTAGTAACATCATAACTTTCAAGTTAAATGTACACTTTTCTATAAATAATTCATGTTGCAATATTGAATGCATTTCATAGGCGGCTTTAAAATAAACTAAAAATTCTCTCTGCAGAGGCCCTGAACCAGTTTCATAAACTTCATTCATATGCATAAGTTCCCTGAGGGCTACATTATCCTTCACTGAGTGTTTGTTACCCTTTCACCTAAATGATTTGGGGCTTTTTTCTCTCTCTCTCCATGGCCTGGTTTCTAATATTGTAGGTTTTCATTATTAAAATTGTATATTGAGTGCTTTTGCTCTGGGCACAGTCTTGCATGTAGAACAAAGCTCTGGTGTTTACTGAGGTGCTTGGACTCGGATAAAGCGTTTTAAAAGAATAATCTTATTAAACACTGACAGCAACACGGGGTTTGAATATTTTCATAGTGGCTCATGTTACTGGAAATAAGTAATATATTATAAAAAAATTTAATAGAATAACAATTTTAAATAAATAGCTAAATGGAATCAATTAGAGGAAATTGTTTGATGTGTTCTAATGTATATATTCAGGAAATATTATAGATGTGACCATTCCTTAACTTGATAGTCATAGACTCCATGGTTGAGGAAGGAAGAGAGAAACATCGTATACCAATTGTAAAGTACCTTATTCTTCAGAACATATTAGTGAACTGAGAATGGTGGCGTACACCTGTAATTTTAGTTACTAAGGAGACTGGTGCAGGAGGATTACATGTTTGAAGCCAGCCCAGACAACTGATGCCATCTCACATTTTAAAATGAGGGTCTAGGAAGACCGCTCCATGGGTAAATTTGCTTGCGTGAGGATCCTGGTTTGATTCTCTAGAAACCATGTAGAAACCAGGCATGCAGCTCAGGCATTTACATGTGATCCCAGCGCTCATGTGGAGATGTGGGGGACAGAGGCAGCAAGATCCCTGGAAGCTCACCAGCCAGTAAGCCTGCTGGCAACAGCAGTGAAACCCTGTTCAAAGGAGAGGGAAAGGACTGGCCAACAGGAAAGGTTGTTCTCGGACCACCACATACCGCAACACGTGTACTCCTATGTTCACACACACAGCACGTGCACAACACAGGTAAATGATTTTTACTGTAAAAACAAGTTTCTTAAGCTATGGCTCTGTAGTAGAATAGTCACCTAGTTAAGATAGAGGCCCTGGGTTTACTCAGTCCCTGTTACTAACACACACGCACACACATACACACACACACACACACACACACACACACACACACACACGAGCACTGTGTGTGTGGTTAAGGGCACTGGCTGCTCTTCAGAGGATGTGGGTTCTGCCCCCAGCATCCATACTGTGGCTCACAGCCATTTGTAACTCAGTTCCAAGATTTGATGCACAGATATGGTACACAGACATTCAGTCAGGCAAAACACCTTACACATAAAATAAATAAGGTCTCAAGAAAGGACAGAGAAGGAAAAACAAGCTCCTGTGTTCTTGGCAGGGATAGCCTCTGCTTGTTGGAGCTCCTTAAGTTACTTACCATTATAGAAAAAATGATAAATTCGGGGGGTGGCAAGGGTGGGGGGGAAGGTTTAATTCTTCAATTTCCAAAGTGAAGAGATTATGCTTTACTGACAATTGAAAACATTTATAGCCATCCTATATAAATGTATGTTGTTCATCTATCAGGAGCATCTACTGAATAGGAATCATCCTAACAGATCAATCATCCTTGGTATCACAGCATCATCGCCTAGATCAACAGATGCCAGCAGGTCATTCAGTTTTTGAAACTAAGCAAAGGCCGTCTGCCACTAGTATGAACCATTTATGGCCAAGAGTTTCATATAAATATGTACATATGTACATCACAAAATAAGACATATGACTGTTCCTAGCCAGACTTAAGCAGACTAAATGGCTGGCGAGATGGCTGTGCTGTGTGGCCCAGATGCCATCTTTACTGTGCCCATTGTCTGTGCTAACCTTCTGCCTTCAGCCCTGTATGCCTATATAACCCTTCTGCAGTTAAAAGTTAATAGTTCATTACTATTTTCAGAATGAGTTCACAGATTACCTCATTAAAGTCTTGCTTCATACATAATAAATGCCACCCAGAGTGTTCACAGACAGCTGTACATTGGTTAGGGAGAGGTTGGTAATGGGCTGGGTCATGTTTGCTACCCCCGGTACATGTGTCCAAGACTAGGGAGACAGGGAAGAGTGCAAGCATTCTGGAGTGAGGTCTGGCTCACAGCTCATGGGAAGTAGAGGAGTTTCCCGGAGAGCTGTCTAAGGAACATCCTGTCTTCTTCCTCCTTGCAGCTTCTCACATGGCAGTCTCTTTAAGCTGAAGTGGCTCCTGTGTATCGCCAGGGCCGCTCTGCTGCGTGCTCTCTCACAAAACAGTGTGAGTGGCTGGTTCCCAGTCTGTCCACCCCAGCTAATCAATACCGAACACGTGTGTGCTTGGCCAGCCGCTCACACTTGTGATAAAGTCCCAGACAGAAGCACAGACAGCCACGGCTTTCTTGTAGCCTCTACTACTCCTAGGTCGTAGTGCTTGCTATACGTCTGCAGCACTCCTGTTTCCTCTTTAATCGGTGCTGGTTTCTGAAGCTCAGAAGACACCGTGCAGCTGGGGGTGAGCATTAGTAAGACACGCTCAGAGTTGACATTTACAGTAGCTCATAGGTACCGCAGGTGTCTGATGAAGGCTGATAGCACTGTACACAGTGGTCATCAGGGACACAAGAGTGTGTCACAACCCTCTTCGTTCTGAAACAGTAGCCACTCACCTCTGAAAAGAAGAATCATCGTACTTTTCTACTGGAATCTTCCAGTTATCTCACACATGATGCACAAAAATGAATGCTTAGAGCACTCCCCAAGGCCTCCTGGCCTCTCCTCGCCGCCTTTTACTCTGCCCATGCTGCGGCCACATTCTCCATTCTCCAAAAGCTGCCACTAGAAGCTTCAAGATCTTCATGCTTGGAAGTTCCCTCTTCCCAGAATATTTTTCCCCACCACATATCTACATGTGTCCCTTTTGTATATAACATCAGGGATGGCTTGGTGGAAGATGGCTCTGAACTGTGTTCTCTGTCCCTGGCCCTGGTGCCCTCCCGTTTCACTGACGTGCTGTCAGTATTTAACCATCAGAGATCACTGATACTGAATACGCACTGTCTGCCGCCAGGAAAATGTTAGCTCCAGAAAAGTAAGGTCTCCTCTTTCTTTTCTTACTGCCCTTCCCCATACACACTGCTGCAGCTGTACAATCTAAAGTACACACACACACACACACACACACACACACAAATGGGGCAAGGCTGTTGGAAGAAAAACCCAACCAAGAACAGCATTGTAGATAGGAGTGAGCAGAGTGGCTTATGGGAGTGGTGGGAAGGCAGGCCTGGCTGTGTGGACATACAGCTTCTGCCTAGAGTAGAATTGAAAACAGTGAATAAGGTGGAGTCTACGATGTAAGAGCAACCAATGTAAGGTGACTGAGGAGTTGGGGCGGAGCTGGAGCCATTGTTAATTTTGTGGTGGTAGGAATGCAGTCTAGGGCCCTGGCAAGCTAGTCGAGCTACACTCCAAATCCCAGACGTTTAGCTTTGATTTCGGCTGTCAGTGAGGTTTATTTCAGGTTTCTGAAGAGCAGGTGATCTAACACATGGTGTTTTAGGGAAACAGTTGGGAATTGCCAGCTGAGTAGACAGAGGAGGCCCTGGACACAAGCACATTGCTGTCTTCTGTCGGGCACTGCAGAGGTCAGGTTCGTCTTCCTTGGGATTTGATAGTGGTTTTTTCAGCTTCGCTACACTGCTCTTGTGCATTGGGCAGGCCATCTCCCTCCCCATTTTGCAGGTAAAGGCTATTGCCTGGCCATGAGTCCTAAGGTGTGGTTCTCATAGGCTGTTGTTTGGTTCTAGGTGGATTCTAAATGCAGTGTTGCTGCTGCTATTTCAACTAACATCTGTTATGTTCCTGCAGGGCTTGTGGGTAGTACTAGCCGAATGCAGAATGCAGCTTTCTTGGGAAAGCTGGGCAGCTACCCTCATAACCTGGGTGTAGTAAAAGCAGCTTCAGGCATGGGACACCTGTCAGTTTCCTTTTTTTTTTTTTTTTTGGTTTTTTCGAGACAGGGTTTCTCTGTGTAGCCCTAGCTGTCCTGGAACTCACTCTGTAGACCAGGCTGGCCTCGAACTCAGAAATCCGCCTGCCTCTGCCTCCCAAGTGCTGGGATTAAAGGCGTGCGCCACCACCACCAGGCACCTGTCAGTTTCTACAGATGAGATAGTAGGAGGACCTCTGTGGTAGGCCTAGTCGAGTCAGGCCCAGCAAATGTGGCCCCATAGGAGGGCACTCAGGGTTTTTAAAAGCTGCGTGGGGTTGGAGTTGTTCATGGTGTCCCCAGTGATGGGTGGGACATGTGTCAGTGTCTGAGTGCCACACAGGGCTCCCTGGGATCTGGTCTCGATCCTCCCTGTGCCTTCTAAACATAGGCTGTGTGCCTGCATAAACCCCTCAGTAAATACAGGCATAAATACATCACTGAAGCGTAGTGTGGCCGGACAGGGCCTGCCAGGGCCACACACCTCCCAGGTCTCCACAGGCCTAGTCCCTCAGGACAGACTGCCTCCTTATTCCTTGAGGGCATCAGTAGGCATGCTCTCTTGTTTCTTGAATTATTTTTATTTGCTTTGTTGCATCCTAAATATGAAATATTTCCCAGTCTTAACGTACTCAATTTTAATTTAGTTAATTGATTTTATTACCTCCATATACCACTAATACTTTAGACTTGTGCATATAATTTCAGGGCATGCCTGAACTAATGAAACTGCTGACCTCATCACTGGAATTCTGCTGTTTCAGATTCGGTGTGAAGAAGAAACCGATTTATATTAATGTCATCAGGGACCCTATTGAGAGGCTAGTTTCCTACTATTACTTTCTGAGGTTTGGAGATGATTACAGACCAGGATTAAGGAGACGGAAACAAGGAGACAAAAAGGTAATATGCCCGCTGTCGATCCTAAGTGTACTTTGTTTGATGTTGACATGTAGGAAGGCGCTCAGGACTGTACTGAAGCAATGGTGACGAGTAGCACACATGACTCTGTGACTGGATGTTTGTCTTCTTACAGTCCTGCTGTATAAGTTACTGTTCTCTGTGCTATGTCAAAGTACATGACAAAAGCAGTTTAAAGAGTGGAGGGATTGTTCAGTTCACAGTTTGAAACAGTCCGTCAGGGCAGGAGGCGTGTGGTGGGAGGGGTAGGAGAGGTGAGGAGACAGGACCCATGAGTGCTAGGCTCTACTTGCTTCTTCCCCTCCTGTTCAGGCCAGGGCACATACGTGCATGCGCGCGCACAGACACAAGCACTATGAGGTGCTGCTACACATGTTCAGTTATACGTCGTCCCTGGACAACAAACAAAACCAAAACTCTGTCCACATGGTGATTAAGCTGATAATCAGCACTGTCCATGACACCTGCGGACAGTTTTCTAGGCGGGCACTTCATTATCAGTGAATCTGTTTCCATGTATGTTGTGGTTCTTAGTCTTAGGATGGCAGTCCACGTTTACTTTGATATAATCATGAGTTTATGAAAACTGTTTTGCTGAAGCAGTTTCAGGCAGTGAGAGTAACGGGTACAGCAAGCATCATAGGTTCAGACTTCAGGTTTCTGCATCATTTCTTCCTGAGTGTCGCCAGAGTCCAGCTCTCAGAGCCGCGGTGGGTTTGCTCTTTGGAAGTGGAGCTCCTTCATAGCATTCATTGCTGGAACACTCTGCAGGGCAGGGCCAGAGAGGTAGCCACTCAAGATGCTTCACGACCTCAGTCCATTTTCTAGTGCCTACACCGTGGAAGGACTGAACCGACCTCTTGCTGTGGTGCGTGTTCACATGTGCACACACATACACACACACATACATACACACACATATGGGACCGTGATAGGATGGCTTGGGTTTTGGTAGAAGCGCTAGCTGGAAGTAGCCTGGAGACCCAACAGGTGTCCATTGCCTGTGAGAGATGGGCATCTGTTCCGCTGTGCTCCCAGAATCCAGGCTCCTGACACGTGGCGAAGATCTCCATTAACCTGTGCCGTTCAGTCACATAGGGCATTGCAGCCCCTCCCAAAGAGCACATGGTAGAGGGCAAGACTACAGGCCTCAGCCCTAGAGAGATTTCCATATTAATGAGATACCTAAAGGCCAGAGGGTGTAGCTAATTAAGTATTCTTTCCCAGACCCTCCCCCTCCTCCCCCCTATTTAAGTCAGGCCCACCTTGACTTAAGGTGGGGGGGGGGGTGCATCCAGACCATCTATTATCTGCCATGTCAATAAAGCTCTTGGAGCCCTGGACTCCATCCTGTCTTTTGGGGAACCGCGGAGAAGGCCTTTAACGCTGCCACTGCTGTAGTTGTAGCTGCTTAATCTCTTGCCTGGAAAGCTTCTCTACGACGACGACTATGTTTCAATCAAGCAAGCTAGCTGAGCTGTTCCAAGCCAAGCGAGTAACCAAAGAATCTCTTTCCCATGGGGCGTGGCCAGAGCTCTCCCTCCCCTGCTCGTGGGCCAGTTGTGCACTCACATGTCTCCAGTCTCAACTCTTCCAAGTCTCCTGGCAGCGTCTGGGGTCCCAAGAGCTTGAGACCAGTTGGTCCCCGGCTGCCTCCTGGCCCTGAGATCCCCACTCGAGAGCCCTGCCCCCCAACCCCACAGAACCTCAGACTGAGTAAGAACTCTCCACCTCTCCACACCATGCAGCATGCAGCCCCCCACCCCACCCCTGCTAGTGCCCGCGGTGTTGAGCACAGTACCAACTCAGTCAGATTCCTGCTGCTGCCATGCTGAGCTGCAGTTCCAGCTGACTGAGCCATGGCAGACATTCAGGAACAACACTGCCCAACAAGATTCAAGAACCCACACCCACGCTAATCACCCCCCCCCCCCACACACACACACAAAATAAATAAATGTAAATGTTTTTAATTACCTAAGGCTTAGGAGACACAATGTAATAAGATGTTGTACCCACCTGTCTGTAGCTCAGTTACCCCATGTGCTCAGATTTCAGCCACTCAAAAATGCAGATGCCCTTGGAACTTATTATTGCTTCATACTTTTTCTCTGTAGAAACCGTTGTTTATATGTAAGATTGAACTTTGATGTTACCTCTGCTGTGGCTGCTCCTAAGCTCCTCCTCACTCCCATTGGATCTCCACTTTAGAGCATTTATTTTATGGCATTTGTATTCTGTGTATATATTACAGCCCCCAAATGTGGTAAGCTTCGTGAAGCATATATTTCATTCATCTTTGAAACCCTAGAATTTATCACAGAGCCTAGTTTACCGATGACTTACCACGCAGCCAGATGTGTGCAGTGTGTACATATTAAAGTACTGCAGAGTTGTGCTGGGTACCAGCATAGTATGACAACCAGAGTACAGCATTTTCTAAGTTAAATGTTAAAACTCTTTGTTACATGAAAATAAAGGGCCCAGGACCTGAGAGATGGCGCAGTGCTTAAGAACACTTCCTGCCCTGTGGAGGGCCCCACCTTGGTTCCCAGAACTTATCCTTCACAGCTCACAACTGTGTGTAATGTCAACTCCAAGGGATCTGATGTCTGCTTATGGCCTCGGCAAGCATGCACATGTGTGTGCATGTGCCTGTTGTGGTGGGGGAGAACACATGTGTGTGTAAGCACACGCATACTCTACACACAGATATTAAAGAAAATTAAGGACCCCAGAGAACTTTTGTTTATGTAGTCAACTGTTAGTATTTACTGGTATGAGTAAATTCATAGTTTCCATAGATAATTTTAGCTTGCTTTATTTTCCCCATTTTATTTATTTATTTATTTATTTATTCATTTATTTGAGAAGAGTGTGTGTGCCACAGAGCCCATGACAGGACAACTTGTTGGAGTTGGTTCTCTCACCACAGGGGCTTCAGGGGTCTGACTTGGCTCCTCAGTCTTGGGGCCAACACCTTTACCTGCCAGGCCATCTCACTAGCCAGAAGGCTTCCTTAAAAGTTCATTTTAGGACACTAGCCCCTGGTAACATGTAACGTCTGGTGTGAAGAATCCTCCTTTCTACGGAAGTGAAGAGGGTGCCATTCACTTGTACTTTTTTTGGTTAAGTGCATGAAGAAAGAAAATCCAACTTTATGCAGGCATGTAATGGGAAAAGAGAGTTTTAATAGCCTTTCCCCAAAATTAAGGCTACTTTTTAATGCTACAGTGAATTTGATAAATGGAAGGTGAGCGTGTAGAACATGAAGCCACAGTGAACTTTTACACATTAACATTTATTAATGCATTTGATGTTGTATTTAGAATTGGTCTTTTAGACATTTTTCAAACATCCTTCATTGTTCACACAGTGTTACAGAGAGCTCCAGGGGTTAATGCATTTGATTATACATTATCAAAAACTCACATTCATTAGCCCCACCACAGACATTATCAGCAACAGCTGTGAGAAACTGCATTTGGAAGCTTGTACTTGCCTCCACAGGCCTGCGTTTGCCAGCACCTACAGGCTGCTGCTGCTGATGCCTGTGTAGAACGCTTAGTGGCACATCTGTTACTGACAGGGATGGTCAGCGTCCAGTAGATTGGAGGCTGCTTTAAGGAGTATGGCCTCTACTCAGCATCTTCCACATCTCAGATAAGAGCTCAGCATGTCTCCAAGCATGACCAAAGCTACCAGAGACCAGCACAGCTCAAGGTGAGGACCAGGCACTGATGGCCATTATTGGCTGTTTCCTTTCAAGTGACACAACTGGCTTCTTTTAAGAAAACATCACCACATACCCAAGCTGGAGTCCCATTGATTCTCGGTTGTTCTTAACAACTTTGTGTGGCTTCCCAGCATCGGGCCCTGCTAATTCTCATCATTTCTATTAACACTCAGTATTGTCCTCATAGGCTGCTGTAACCTCAGGCTTTTCCAACTACACCCAAATTCCTGAAATAACGACACTGAGACTTATTATTTATGAGTAATTGCCTGGCCATAAGCTTGGGAGTGTTCCCCACTAGCTCGTTACTTAATCAACCCATTTGTTCTATTCTAAGATAGGCCCTGTCACATGGCTAGTTCATTTCCTCAGGTTCATGTGACCATCCATCGTTGGAGTGAGTTTGTTCCCACAGCTCACTATCCCAGAATCCTCTCTCCTGCTAGAATTCCTACCTCCTACTTCCTGCCTAAGCTAATAGGCCAGCAGCTTTCTACTTGATGAGTGATACTTCCATACAGTACACAAGAGATTCTCTCCACATTCCCCCCTTTAGTCTAATCAAAGTCTCTTACTCTTACAATAATAAACCATATATAATAATAACAATTATGAAAACCAACCGGTAAGATTATATTTATGATGTCTAGTCCATATACATTTGGCAACCTTTCTTTTTTGAGTTCAAAGTTCTGTACTTTCAAAATCTATCAAAGTTTGCATTATCAACCTAAAACATCTTCCTAGATTTAAAAACATTTTCTTAAATCCTAAACAACTTAAACTTAATGGTAAAACTATAACCATCTAGTCTTCAACTCCATCAGAGACCTAAGAAGGAATAAATAGTACCTGAGTGTGCAAGTACAAGCAAGCAGTTCCCAAAGCTATAGGAATGACAAAGGAAGCTGAAGGAAAAGAAATATCCCAAATTTCTCTGTGTCGTTGGACTATCATCTTCAGCTTTCCGGCCCAGAATGCCTGACAGACTTTTTTGTGAAGCAGGAAATATGAAGGACTGCTTACCTTTTGTAGCAAAGTTCATCAGTCAACTTTCCTGTGCCATGTTTGTCCGGTTTGGACAGCATACTGTCAGCTCTTAGCATACTGTTACTGTGCACTGTGTAAAGACTATCCTTGTATTATTCAAATGCTGAATGCTCTGCCCCCCCCCCCCCCCAAAGTGCTTGCAGTCCAGACATGGCCTTGTAATGTTTATTCTAAGAACCTCCTGCCTCAGCGTTGTGTAAACAGTGCTACCCATTTATTCTCTGACTTGTTCATTTAAAGCTGATCACCAATTACTGAACAGGACTGACCTCAGATTCCAGGGAGGGGATGGGAGGAGAGAAAAGATGATTCACCACATGGAGAGGGCCTGGGAGACACCATGAGAACATATTTGGGGCTGAGAGAGCCAGATCAATACTGAAATGCAAGTATCTCAAGGATACTTTGGCTAGGAGGTAGCCAGATTAATTTAGATGATTAAAATAGATTAATAACACTGCTCAGTTATTGTTCTTGGAAGCTTTATTAAATAAATCTAGTAGTTTCTGTCTTATTTATTTGGGAGCTAGTGGGATAAAGGAAAAATTATTACTTATAAAATTGCTCTAACCGTCTGCAGTTGAAGCAAGTGGCTTGTTTGCCATTATGAAACAAACTCCATCTGGAGGTTCTTCAGTGCTCGTCTTTGAAGTAGAATGGGGTGCTTCCAGGAGCTAACACATCTAGTTGTCAAAAAAGGCCTTTTATTAATAAAACATCTTTAAATGTCGAATTCTGTAGATCTCTGGGGCTTTTGAAGACCATCTGCCTGTCTGTTATATGTCTTAATAGGCAAACATTGCTTGTTTCTGGCTATTTACTGTCCGTTCAACCTTGGAAATATATTTCTATAATTAAAAACTAGACGTGTCTATAAATAAATAAATAAATAAATAGTTTTTATTATATGTATATAACATGAGCATAAGTTTGATTAATTAATTATTAGCTTGCATTTCTTAATATCCTAAACAGCTTTCAAAAGGACTAGGACTTAACATTGCATTTTAAAGAATTACATAGAATTACAATACCTTAAAAAGAGTTTATGCATAGTATGTTGTAACCAAATATAACCTTAATTTTGTATCAGTATACAAAGATCTATACCAGTGTAAGATTTTTGGCTTGTAGTAGCGCTACAGCTTAAGAGTAGATTCAATAACCAACCCTTTATTCCTATTATTCCTATATCCTCCCCCCCTTTTCCCTTTAGCATAAGAAAGCAGGATAGAGGAAAGAGAAACAGAGAAACCCCTGAGTCTACCCTCTATTTTGTGTCCTTCATATCAAGACTAGTAACAACTTGTAAGCAATCCTCCTTTAATGACAACAAACCCATTGAGCAACCAAAAACCATCATCCTGTCTTTTAGGAATCGGGGCATCACTCTCTAAAAATTGCTTCCTGCTGACTTAGGACATCACTTTCCTTTTGCCTTCTCCACCCAAATGATACTGGTCAGTCTTAAAGCTAGCTATAGCATTTGCTGTCCAGTCTCTGCATGCTAAGAAAAGTCAGGGTTTAACTGAAGTCCTGACTAGAACAGTCTGTGATGGTGGACGATTTAGCTAGTCATTTCAAAATTGTCCTGGATGCAGAATTTTAAGAAAACAGCATTGAGGTGGTCTGAGGTAGGCTCAAGCAGGATGCTGGAATAAATATGTCTAAATGTCTTAGCATCTCCAAGGGTAAATATTATCAGAGCTGCATTGACTTTATTGGTGACCGTAAACATATGAGCTCTCACAGGTAATATATACATTTCTGCAATAACATATGTATGGAATGTGCAGTGTGCACAGTTCAGTTAAATATGATTTTCTGCTCTCTGTTGAAGCAGATAAGTCATCTAACTGTTGTCTTTATAAGTTAGTTTGGATTGTATAACCAAGCTGTAATATAAATTTCTATCTATACCATTTGAAAAGATGGCATGATATGTCTTGATGGTTCTGTTGCCAACAAGATGTATTGACTATGTATTCATAGCTAAAGTCTGCCTGGAGACATTGTCATGTCTCTGACAGTCGCAGAGCTATTCCCATGTAGGGATCAGCAATATAAGTTACCTGCTTTGTTGGTCTTCGTGTTTTTTTTCTTTCTGTTTGCAGCCAAGGTCTTCAGGGTGTCTCCCCCACTGTTAAATCTGATGTTATTATTATTATTATTATTATTATTATTATTATTATTATTATTATTAATTTGGAAGGAATCTACAGCTTTTCTTTTCCTATGGAAACAAAGACAAAGCCTCTCCCCGGCATAACACATTTCCTTCCCTCCATTTTTGAATTTGGGACATCCTTAATATAAACAGACTGATTTAGTTCAACAATTTTTTTTATAAACCAATGTATTGTAGCAGGTATGTTATTTGTTTCATTGGCATTCAAAAAAATTGAAGTCAATAAGGCATTATTTAAATTATCACTGGGAGCCCACATCCTCCTTATATTTTATGAACATTTCTTTTAAAGTCCTGTTAGATCTCTCCATGATTGCTTGACCTGTAGGATTATCAGATGTAATAATGTCTCTGTCTCTGTGATTAAAACACTGACCAAAAGCAACTTGGGGAAGAAAGTTCATCTCACAGCTTGCAGGGAAGCCGAGGCAGGATCTAGGTAGGGCAGGAACCTGGGGGCAGGAACTAGAGCAGAGGCCACGAAGTACCTGTTTAGTGGCTTGTTCCTCGTGGCTTACGCGGCCTACTTTCTCCCCTGGTTTTTGTTTGTTTGTTTTTGTCTTTTACTATTTATTTATTTAATGTGTGTGAGTAGCTGTCTTCAGACACACCAGAAGAGGGCGTCCGATCCCATTACTGATGGTTGTGAGCCACCATGTGGTTGCTGGGAATTGAACTCCGGACCTCTGGAAGAGCAGTCTATGCTCTTAACTGCTGATCCATCTCTCCAGCCCTTCAGCCTGCTTTCTTCACAGCAAATTGGACCCTCCCACTTCAACATCAATCAAGAAAATGCACCACAGACTTGCCCACAGGCTTGCCCACAGGCTTGCCCACAGGCCATCTGGGGGGCATTTTCTCAACTGAGGTTCCCTCTACCTAAAGGACTCTAGCTTTTATCAGCTTGACATGAAACCGGCTAACACAGAGAGCAAAACCCAACCATATTTCCATATTTGATGAGTAAATTACATCAAGTGCTATAAAGCAAACAATTCAGGTAAGATGCTCACATAGAAGCCTTGGGGGCAAGGGTGCATCTAGCTGTCTGTCAGTCTGTTTGTTTGTTTCAAGGTAGTCTCACTTTGTAGCCCTGGACTGTCCTGGGACTTACTAGCTTGTCTAGCCTTGAACTCACAGAGATCCACCTGCTTCTGCCTCTGTCTCCGTAGTGTTGGGATTAAAGTCATGTGCCACTACACTTGGCTAACTTTTTTTTTTTTAAGTTATTATTGTTTTGCTTGGTTTTCCTGTTTTGTTTTTGTGTTTGTGTTTGTGTTTCAGCAGGGGCTCCCATAGCTAAGACTAGCATCAAACATCAAACTCAGCTCTTACAGCCTTAAGGATGATCTTGAACTTCCGACAACCAACCTTCCAAGTGTGGGGGCTGCGTGCATGTATTTAGCACTCCTGTTAAGATCTAGACTCTTGCTGGGCGGTGGTGGCGCATGCCTTTAATCCCAGCACTTGGGAGGCAGAGACAGGCAGATTTCTGAGTTTGAGGCCAGCCTGGTCTACAGAGTGAGTTCCAGGATAGCCAGGGCTACACAGAGAAACCCTGTCTCAAAAAACAAAACAAACCAAACAAACAAACAAACAAAAAGATCTAGACTTTTGAGGAAGTTCTGCAGTACAGTCCCTCAAATCCTCATGAATTGCTGTCTTCTGTTCCTCAGGAGATCTTCATGTTTTGTTGAATTCAGGCCACCATCACATTTGTGTTGTGGCCCATTGGGGAAAAGAAAGGGGAAGCAAATAGTTTTCTTCGAAGCAGGTGATGCAGAAGTTGTCCATGTTTGTTCTGCCGTCAGTTCACTAGCAAGCCGGTGACTATATGGCCACACTGAATCCCATGCAAGAGAGGCTAACAGCCTGGCCTACAGAAGGTTTGGTTTGGAAGTGACTTTAGTCTGCCCTAGTCAGGTAGTGGATTTAAAACACTGCCTAAAAACAGACTTGAAGATGTTCTAAATTTTCTTTGCCTGAAAGACTAAAATACTTAAAGAACACAGGAACTAGGAGTTTGCTAATTAAGGAATTGAGTTAAAATAGCCATCCAGTATGATTATTCAGTTTAATTAAAATAGTATGCATGAAATCTCCAGCGTTGTCTGCATATAGTCTGCACTGTCTACATACTAATTTTGTGGAAGCTTCGGTATTGCGTCGCCTAACTTGCCACTTTCTTATAGTCAAGCCAACCTCCTTAATGTCATTGAATGTCACGCACACAGTCATGTGCACACATGGAATCGTTGGGGGGGGGGGTGAGGTTGTTTAGAAGTTACACATCTTCTGCCTTGTACTCTAGTCTGGTACAGCCATGAGGAAGCAGAATCTTTGTACTGAGCTACAGGGAACATGCCACGAGCTAGGGTCTGTTAGAAACCGGCACAGATTCAGGAACTTTCTGGCCTGTCACAGTTAGTTCCTTGAGCCACACTCATTGGGGTGTAATAGACAGAATGTGTTCATGCTTCATTTTTTTTTAAATTAACTTGGCTTGTGGTAAAGCCACCTTGGGGGGTTGGCTTCTGGTAGGAAATCTAAGCCAGACTGTCTTGGGTTCTTGTCCTGTTGCTGTGACAAAATACCCTGACAATGCTTACTTAAAGGGGACAGGGCTTACTTGACTCATGGTTCCAGCTCAGAGCCATCATTTCCTGGGAGTCAGGGTAGCAGGGCCATGAAGCAGTGTAATGGTGTCTCTAGTCGACTGCAGAGGACGATTAATTAACTAATGCATTCAGACTATGTTCAGCTCACTTTCTAGTTTCAATAGTAATTTAGTTTCCCCCTTCTCTTTCCTCCGAGCCCTCCCATGTACCCCCTTCCCTTGCGGTACAGTCTGCAGGTCTTCTTACCTCAGTTATGCGACTAAGATAACCCCATAGGCATAGCCAGAGGCCAACTGAATTTAAATATGTTTTACCCAACCCGTGGGAAGGCAGAAGCAGGCAGACCTCTGAATTAAAGGACAGTCTGGTCTAAGTAGTGAGATCCCGTATTTAAAAAAATAAAAACAACTCATTCTCACACAGACCAACTAAGGAAAGGTCTAAGTAATGAATGCAGTGGCCCAGGGCACCCACCCTTTTCTACGTAGACAGATTACACATAATGCGAATTCACAGAGCCGCTGAAGGTGATCTCATGTATGTCATGACAAGAGTGCCTTGTCTCCCGTTCATTGCACTTTCCTCTAGTACTGTCATCCAAATGGAGACCTTGCAGCAGCACTTCCGTGTGCTAGGTAGTTCTGCCCACACAGTTGTGTGGCACTGTACAGTGTGCTCTGACATGCATATGTACATGGCATGATCTTCTCAGGCTCTGACCATAGTCAAGGAGGAAGACACATGATGTAAAAATCACATGAAGCTTCTTCTGGATGTACAGGTAGCACATGCAGACAATATGTACCCTTCCTCAGAGCTGGCTGTTAGCAAGGCAGCATATTCAACTCAAAAGAGGAAAAGTGCCTTTCAGCACAGGAGTAACTGGAAGGCTGGCTTCACATAGCCTTGGTTGGAAGAATCAGTCTACCAAGGAAGAACATTCTAGCAAAGTTACAGAGATTTGGGGCACCATAATACGGTGGAGAACCCATAGGACAAACTGATGTGGTAAGGATGGATGCCTCATGTCACAAATGAGCACACCAGGCAGTGCTCCTGAAGGGCAGGGCAGAGAGTGGGCCCTCACTGGTGTTTCCCACTAGTCGGCAGAAACGACATCTGCAACAGGATGCGTGGATGCTGGGAACACATGTGCGTGCTGGGAGCTTAACTCGGTGCTCTGCAGTGGCCCTGGCTTTCTTACTCCACCCACACTTGCACTCCCTACTTCCTAACTCACTGTGTTACAGCTTTGAGAGCTGGAGATGAGTCACTGGGTAAAGCACTTGCCATGCAAGTGTGGAGACCTGGGTTCAGCTCCCTCCGTGTAAAGCTGGGTGCAGCAGTGAGCAGCTAAACTCGCCGTGGTTCTTAGTAAGACGGGAGCTGTGAAGACCAGAGCTCCTCAGTCTTGTGGGCCAGGTAACCTGACATCCTCAGCAGGGAATAGAAGACCTGTCTCAAACAAGACACAAGGCAAGATGGATACCCAAGGTGGTTCCGACCCTCTACACTATGGTGTGTGCATGCCTACGCTTACAAGCACATGTACATTGAGAGATTAAATCCTTTTTTAACTTGCTCTTCTTTTTAAACTTGTTCTTCTCTTCGCTACAGACCTTCGACGAATGTGTGGCTGAGGGAGGCTCAGACTGTGCTCCAGAGAAGCTCTGGCTCCAGATCCCGTTCTTCTGTGGCCACAGCTCAGAATGCTGGTAGGGAAATAAACAACCCACATCTCATAAGCAGGGTCAGGTAGCCAGGACTAGACAGAGGATTATGGGAGTCCACACCACACATAACATGTAAATATCTAGATTTGCCTTCTTTAAATGTTCTTAAAGAGTCATCGTGTACATACTCTCACGGTGTGTTTTAACAACTGCAGCTGTTATTTTTGCTTTGGGGTTCTGTTTTGGTGAATTCCAGCAGAGGATCTTAGAGGTCACAGGTCATTTCAGAAACCTTATTTTGTCCTAAGTTTTCTGTTTCAAGTAGATCAAATCAAGCTAAGAAGTATTTTTCTGATTTTATTGTTAAACTTATTTTGAGTTCATAAGTGTCCAGTGGTAGTCTTATGAAGTATAGCTGTGATTTAGTCTGCCAGTAAACACTAAGTACACAAGAGATTTTACTTAAAAAAACAAAAAAACAAAAAAAAAACAACAAAAAAAACCTTACATCCTCAGTTCTGAACATGTTCTGCGTTCAAGTTATTTAAGTAATTGTACATATTTATTCTTGTCAGCCATTTATTTGGGGGCTCTAAGAATCAGATCTGGAGCTTTGCACATGCTAGGCAAATAATGTATCACCGAACTGTGTCCCTACTTTTTGTTTTTTGGTGGTTTGTTTTGATTTGTTTAATTGACTGGCCTGAACTTCAGACTTTCTTGCCTCAGACTCTCCAGTGCTGGGAACAGACATGCACTGCCATACCTGGGTTATTCAAGAATTTTGATAGGAAATGCAGAAACAAAATCCATTTAGAATTAGTATATTCCTTAAACTATAATGGGAAATTCAAGAGATTTCTAAACTATTTGAGCCATGTAGATTGGCAGAAAGTTCAAGGTCCTGCTTGTAGACTGACCTAAAGCATCACCATAGGAAAAGAATTGGAAACATTGGAAGTCTTTTCGGGTTTTAGGCACTTTCTCTGAAAGGGAAACTAACTCTGTGGCCCACATATGGCCCAGCACGTGTTCTTTGTAAATAAAGCTTTAGAGAGAGAGAGAGAGAGAGCACAGCCACTGATGCTGGTGCATTTCCCGTCTGCTGAGATAGCAGAGTTAGAATTATGGTTCAAACCATGTAGCCTACAAAGCCTAAAAAACTTACTCTCTGCCTTTTGTAGAAAGAGTTTGCCAGGCCCTGCTTTTAAATAATAAAAAGTATTGCTTAATTGAGTTTTAAATAGAGAGAATACTTAATATATTTCATACACAACTTGGGGAGACCTTAGAAATCAATGTATCTACTTCTTCCTCCCCTCCCTTTAAGATTTTTGTTTTGTTTTTTGTTTTTGGGGGGTGGTTTTTTGGGGTTTTTTTGTTTTGTTTTTTGTTTTGTTTTGTTTTTGAGATAGAATCTCTTGTAGCCCAGGCTGCCCTTGAACTTATAACCCTCCTGCCTCTACTTCCCGAGTGCCAGGATAACAGGAATGTACCACCACGCCCAGTTTTTTTGGTTTGTGGCTCCAACTTTCGTTTAATAGTTGAGAAAACAAAGAGTGAAGCCGCAGCCTTGGGATCACATTGGCACTTAAAATGCAGAGCCAGAGTTGAGCGTAAAGAGTGTTGGTGCTAATTAGATCCCAGAAGTATAGTCTATTTAGGGTGAAACCTGTTAACAACATTAGCTGACACTATAAACAAGAAGAATTTAAATGGAGCCTCTTCTTACCTACTTTCTGTTTCTCAGGATTTCGGGAAACACTAAGGCTTATGGAAAGAAAAGACATGGAGTTTACAAATTAAGATAAACAATAAACAGAAATTGCATCTACTTTACCAAAGGGGCTCTCAGAATGAGCAGAGTTTTAGAGTAGTTTTAAAACACATAGCGCACACTAAGTCAAATAAAAGAACAGAGCGCACACTAAGTCAAATAAGAGAACAGGTGATGCGAACAAGCTGTTCTTAAAGTTGAAACGTTTCCAGAGCCCGTTAGTAAAATCTGAGTGTCTGCGTGAAAATAGAGTCCGGATGTGGAGTAAAGAGAGTTAGAATCCAGTTCACCCTCCCAAAGGTGCCCCCGCTCAGGGCGTGATGCTGCTGCTGTGCCCGAGTGTGCGCCTGCCTCCCTGTTTCCTCCATAACACAGGGGAACAGACGCATAAAGACACTTAGCAGATTTCACAACCAAGTCTGTAATTCCTTGTCTGTGGTTTCAGGAATGTTGGAAGCAGATGGGCTATGGATCAAGCTAAGTATAACCTAATTAATGAGTACTTCCTGGTGGGGGTTACAGAAGAGCTGGAAGACTTCATCATGTTACTGGAGGCAGCTTTGCCCCGATTTTTCAGGGGTGCTACCGACCTCTATCGTACAGGTATGTACATGAAAGATTTCTTTCTACAGCCATCACTTAGTTTGTTTGTTTACAAGTTGACTCTGTAATAGAGTTGACTACAGTTCTAGAAGAGGGGCAGGTTGGGAGGGCTAAACACGACAGCCGTCATGGGCTGTATCTGCTGTCACTTGTCTGCATGTCCAGACCTTTGTGAGTCTGTCGGATACTGATGGTTTGCCTGTAGTTGTTTGACAGCGTGCCATCCCTCAGACTCCCCTAGAGTTCACATCTGCCCTCCATTCTCCATGATTGTAGCAAATGTAGGTGGTGGGAAACTAGATACAGTCTTTATTGGAATTTTTTTTTTTAATACATGAGGGCCAGCAAGATGAGTCAGCAGTGTGAGAGCACTTCCTGCACGAGCCCAGGTACGTGAGGGAGAAGAGGACCGGCTCCAGGGAGGTCTCTGATGTGTGTGCACAGTACACACGCATGCACGCGCGTGCACACACATACACTGGACACTGGTTGTGGTGGTTGATAAGTAAATGATTCTTAGAGTGGAGAGCGTGGCAGCCCCCACTTACTGCACGCTGGTCTTGTGTTTACTCTGTGGGCATTTCGGTGCATCTCCTAAGGATTCACCTTCTAAGGTAGGATGCCTCCAGTGAGGTTAGCTTCCTGGTTTTCGCTGGTTTATGTTAATGTCATAAGGCAATGTGTTACTTGCCCTCCAGTGTGTCTATTACCATAAACCATTTCTTAAAGTAAAAAGGCATGTCTGTGTGTGTTCTGTGGGAAATGTTTATGTGTGCTATTTTTCCATTGTAAGTAGGAAAGAAATCTCACCTTAGGAAAACCACAGAGAAGAAACTGCCCAGCAAGCAGACCATCGCCAAGCTGCAGCAGTCTGACATCTGGAAAATGGAGAATGAGTTCTACGAGTTTGCCCTGGAGCAGTTCCAGTTCATCAGAGCCCACGCCGTCCGTGAGAAGGACGGAGACCTCTACATCCTGGCCCAGAACTTCTTCTATGAAAAGATTTACCCCAAGTCAAACTGAGTGTGGGTGTGGCCAGAGCTGCCTTGACCCAGAACGTGACTGTGTCACCACCCTCCTCAGCTTCCTGCTGATGCTCGTGCGAGCCTCTCGCCGGGTTAGGGAACAGACAAGGAAAGAGATGCGGGCGGACTGCCGTCAGAGTTCTCGGAGTTTTTAACTTTCAGGCATTTTTATTTTTTGTTGTTTTGTTTTCATTTTCATGATAGTTATAATGTCCTCCCGGTGCAGGGAGAAGGGGGCTTACACTGCCTAAAACACACACACGGGAGTTTAGTCAGAAGGCTGAATGCCATTTCAGAAGAGGTTCTGAGTCTCTTGCTTTTGATAAGCATTTCTTCACCTCTCCTTGAGTGAAGATGAATCAATTTGCCACTTACCCTTCTGGAGTTTGTGCCGCCACCTCTGCGGGATAGTGCTAATGACTGCGTGGCAGTATCTGATTTATTTTTATGAATCATGTCTCACAAAGTTTATTAGAATGTTTGATCATGTTTTTTCAACATTACTGCTACAGTTGGGTTTGCCCATATTTATGTAGGCTTTATTTTATTATTCTATTTGATGATCATTAGTGTTAAAGAAATCAACTTAAAACCATAAATAATACTGTAAAAAGGTGAAAAGAGCTAAAGCAGTATTCCTGACTCCTGTCGCCCCAGTATCTAAGACTGGGGTGACGTTTCTAAGAATGTGGACATTATCTGAGGCTTTCTTAAGGATTTCCACATATCAATATCAAAAAAATGAGTTTAATAATTGTTTCTTCATGGCTTATCTGTAACCCTGAACACTGACGAGTCGGTGAGTCCACGTGGCACCTCCATCAGTGGGCGTGACGTGGGAGGATTTGCCCACTTCTGTACTTTTACCTGTAGGCTATTTTTACTACGGTGCTTTATAATGTGTTTTAAAGCATTGCATTTACAAAAGAAAAAAGGAAAATGCTGTAAATATTGCATATTTTATGTATTTGGACCAAAAAGTTACAAGTAAGTAGACAACAGTGGTTTTGCACCCATTTTATTATGTCAAGTAAAGTCGTGAGACCTCTTATCCTATTCTTGTATTTCTCTCAATGTTACTGTTACGATGTCGCTAAAATGAGCTAGCACAGCCTTTCAGTTTTGATAGAGGACATTGCTCACCCCTGAGGCAGTAGTGATCATGGAAAGAGTTTTAGAGTCTGAGGGTTTGATCTCTGGTTCCAGCTCTGTACCTTCCTGCTGTGTGATGTTAGGAAGTCACCTGACCTCTGTCTGCCTCGTCCTCCTCATCTGAGATCGGGACACTAAGACCTGCTGTACCTACCTCACAGGGATGTGTGAGGACTGAGGAAGACGCCCCGGCGGAGAGCACCTTAAAAGCGTGGTGTGGTGTTCAACTGTGAGGTGTCGTCACAGAAGTATCTCTAGCCTGTAGTTTCATAGTCTCCATTCTTTTAACAACAAAAAGGCAAAATTCACTTTTAAGCTTTATGAGAAAAAAAAAAACCTTTCTCTTGATATAAATTTGTGTTTGATAAATATCTTCTCAGTGTTTTATCTTCCGTGCTTCAGCAACTATTGAAATGTGAACCACCTGGGAACTCTAGTGACTTGGGATCGTCATTAGCTGATGAGGAGCAGAAAAGCCTTCTGCAAACTTGAAAGATGTTCTTGCTTTTATCTGACTTTGTCCTCCAAAAAACGGTGGCTATTTTCCACCTGTGCTTGTTAAAGTGTATTTTGTAGAGTTTAATTTCTCTATTAATTCTTTACCTTCTCCCTCTTCACATCCAGAATTCAGATTCCTCTCAGACACACTTTTCTAAAGGAGTAGTTATTTGTATGTTTAAATATTTCTAAACAGGACCTCATCAAGCAAAGCATTTTCAACAGAAGGCTTTAAAGTATTTATTATGTAATGGGGGGAGCAAGGAACACTGTATATCAGAAAGCACAAGGATTAAAGGAATGACTGAGTCACCACCGGCCCCACCAAGATGAAAGTATTAAGAGAACCTAGCAACATTTTCCCTCCCCCTCCCTCTTTTCCAATGAAAGTTTCTAGGTACCTGCTAAAAATAAGTTGTTTTCTTACCCAAAGTGAAAGAGCCTTGTTGAGGCAAGCATCTGGCTCTTGAGTAAATCTGAAGTTATTCTTGAGAATTTGCACTAAGCAAACCCTTTTAGGTAGTTTGGGTAGCATTTAGAACACTTAACTGTAAACTGTTCTCGTAAAAGACCAGAGTAAATAAGTCAGGCCTCTGTGCAGCAACTCAGCTCTTACTGTTGCAAAGAAGCTGTCACAGACAAAGTAGAAACAAAGGACCATGGTTATAGCTTAGTAAAACCTTTATTTACAAGCCAGAAGATATGCTAGGTACGGACCATGAGCTGCAAGCCCTTGCACTGTGAGGGATTGTCACAGAGACTCCATGTACCAAGTACCCCAAAGACTTTCTGTACCCCCAAATCTCCCAAATTACCATCCCAAGAACTGCTTTCTGACTCGGGCTCCCCTGAGGCTCCTTTGATCTTATGTACATTGCTTTCATGTGACTTGTTTTCCTAATTCACTGGTACAAAATTAGGATTTATTTTATTTTATTTTATTTTATTTTTTTTTGGAGTAACTGGCTTCAAAGTGTCCTTTCTGGAGACTGAGAAAGGGGTAGGTTTGCTTCTGTGGCAGTCCTGAGTCCTTAGAATTTGTAACTTTATAATCGAATGAATAGAACCACTGAGACAATGTGTATTTTTTAAATGTGACAAATACTTTTTTTTTTTTTTTTTTTTTTTTTTTTTTGGCCTTCGTGCTTTTTCAGTAATTTGACCTTAGGGAGATGGTTTGTATAAGATAATAAAGCAAAATAACCACTTTGAGTTTTGAAGATAATGTCAATGTGTATATGTATCTATGTTTATTTCCTACAAATGAAGAGGTAGCACTTTGTGTCCAGTTTGTACCAACTGTCTCCTTATTGCTGTGAAATGGCAACTGTTGATAACCCCATTGTATTTGAAAATGTAGTGGAGAGGATATATTTTGATTTCACCTGGCTTTAATTTGTAAAGTGTCACTTAAATATATCTGGTAGCAACCCTTGAAGTACTGCATGGCAGTTGCTTCTGTGTCCCCTGATGCAGTCACACAGTGTCTAACATCCTGCTGCTTCTGGCCTCCTGAGGATTGGATTTAAATATCCAAAACCTACAAAACTGAAAGTTACCAGCTTTTAAAATGCTTCCATTTTCCTTCTGTTCTGAAAATCTAGCTAACACCCATAGTTTGGACTCGGTTGATCTTCTTCATTACGTGTCCTATTGGAAACCCCTGAAATTGTCTGCTCCGTCAGGGAACTTACCAGAGTATTTTGATGTTGTATTTGCATAGATAGATATGAAATAGTTTGTAGATGACAATCCTCTTTTTTAATAAAAGGAATTTTTTGAAAAATCTAAAAGTACTAGAGAACTTAACTAAAGCCCAGCCCCCTAATGCGTAGCTGGTGTTGTAATTGCTCTTGAAATTCTGCTCAGAGACCATCTGTGTAAGTCAGCCTGCCAACTTTACTGGCCGCCATTTTCAGACCTAGCTGTGGTCCCAGGAGCCTTTATTATGGAACTCTCTTTATTAAGTTCCTTTAGTCTGGAACTTAAGCTTTCTATGAAACTTGTGTTTTAGAGGCTCTTCAGAGGCTTAAATGCTTCTGCTTGGTGATGTACGAGTGCCATTGCTGTTACGCCTTTGCATCCTTGTTCCTTGGGCAGAGTTGCTGTGTTCAGGCAGACTGCTCTGTGGGCGGTATCCTGAGGAAAGACGCCCATCCTAAATGTTCTTACACCTCGGCTCCTCAGGAGTTTCCTCTCTGGCTTCCTGAGCAGGAATTGGAGGGGTTTGGTGACCATTTTGGTCAGATTCATCCTATACTTTATCATCATGTGGCTTGTTGACCCTTGCAGTGCTATTTATGAAATGGACCCTGATGGTTATGGCCTGTTAAGGTGAGTTCTAGTGCTCTCGTGACGTGCTGCTGCAGCCTACACAGAGTAAGGTAATGAGAGCACCTCTAAGTCAGTGTCCAGTGTGGCTTAGAAGCACACATGGTGAATGGTGACTTTAGCTAATCATGCCTGCCCACCCCCAATGTTTTAGGAAATGCTTCTCCTCCCTTCTTCCCTGTCCTCTGTCCCCTCTCCTCTCTCTCTCTTCTCCCCTCCCCCTGCCCTCTCTTCCCACCAGTATCATTTATGCCAGACTGTCCAACATTAAATGACTTTGTCACATGTCTTGCAGAGATAATCACCCCCTCTCCTCAGCATTTTCTGTGCTCCTGAAGTGTTGATACCTGGAACAAAAACTATCCAATCAACACTGCGGGAAGAGGGAAGGAGGCTCAGTGTCCTGGCTTAATGGTTTCTTCTACTGCTTTGTGTCACCTGAGAGCTCAGATGATGTCACCAGAAAGCCCTGCATCATCACCCATATGCAGAGTTTTCCTAGCTGCATTTTTGACAAGTTTGATGCGTTTTGACACTGGTTGCCTTTGCATTTATTAGTCATTGGTGTTGACATTTCAAATTGGAAATGTATAAGGTGTACCTAGATACTCAGTTAGCAAGAGGCAGAAATAAAGCAGGAGCAGGCTGTTGGGATGAGAGGATGGGGTGCATGAATCCGGTCAGCACTTGGAGCTATGTCCTCGGGCAGCACATGGCGGCCACAACTTGAAAACAGCAACAGTGCCACCCAAGAGATCGCCACAAAGGCAGCATTTTGTTTGTTTGTTTATTTGTTTTTGTCTTATTTATTTATTTATACTCCAGATTTTATTCCCCACCCGACCCACATCCACCCTCCAACTGTTTCACATCCCAGACCTCTAAACTCCCTGGGGCCTTCAGTCTCTTGTGGGTTAGGTGCATCTCTGATTGGACACAGACCCAGCAGTCCTCTGCTGTATTATGTGTTGGGGGCCTCATATCAGCTTTATGCTGCCTGGTTGGTGGCCCAGGGTCTGAGAGATCTTGGGAGTCCAGGTTAATTGAGACTGCTGGTCCTACCTACAGGGTCACCCTCCTCCTCAGCTTCTTTCAGCTTTTCCCTAATTCAACCACAGGGGTCAGCAGCTTCTGTCCATTGGTTGGGTGCTAATATCTTGTCTGACCCTTTCAGCTGCTTGTTGGGTCTTCCAAGGGGCAGTCATGATAGGTCCCTTTTTGTGAGCATTCCATAGCCTCAGTAATAGTGTCAGGCCTTGGGACGTCCCCTTGAGCTGGATCCCACTTTGGGGCTGTCACTGGACCTCCTTTTCCTCGGGCTACTTGTTTTTTAAAGATCTATTAAGTTTAGATGGGCCTAGTGATCTCTGGGTTTGAAGCCATTCTGGTCTGTAGAGTAAGTTTCAGGACAGCCAAGACTACATAGTGAAACCCTGTTTGAGAAAAATCAAAACCAAGAAATAAAATTTATTAATTTTATTTGGTATGGCAGGGCATGCCTTTAATTTTATTTGATTCCAGAACTTGGGAAGCAGAGGCAGGTAGAGCTCTCTATGTTCTAGGTTGCTTGCTCTGCATAGAGTTTCAGAATAGCCAGGGCTAAATAGTAAGACTTGTTTTACTTCATATGTATGAAGTTTTCCTGAATGTATGTATATGCACCATGTGCGTGCCTGGTGCCCACAAAGGTCAGAAGACGACATCAGGGCCCCTGGAACTGCTATTATGGTTGATTGTGAGCCACTGTGTGAGTGCTGGGAACGAACCAGTGTCCTCTGCAAGAACCAGCTAAGCCAACTCTCCAGCCCTGATAAGACTTCTTTCTTCTTTTTTTTTAATTTTCTTTTGTATTTGGGGGGGGGGGGGAGTATCATAT
Organism: Arvicanthis niloticus; assembly: GCF_011762505.2. Taxonomy (NCBI): domain Eukaryota; kingdom Metazoa; phylum Chordata; class Mammalia; order Rodentia; family Muridae; genus Arvicanthis; species Arvicanthis niloticus. The sequence continues at coordinate 120,671,819 of NC_047661.1, read as the reverse complement.
TGCCCCTGAAACTGAAGTTTACAGATAGATTTTGGCTGCCATGTAAGATGCTGGGAATTAAACTTGGGTTCTCTGCAAGAGCAGCAGGCACGTTAACCTTTCGTTGATTTCTCTAGTCCTAAGATGACACATTGAACATAATTCCCTGGTGAGAGTCTAGCCTGCCTCTCTTACCTCTCTCTGCCCCGGCTGTATGTGGTCTTGGAAGATAGTGGGGTACATGGGAGGTAGAGTATTAACTGGAGGGTGACCCTGTCTATACAGCCTTGGAAAGGGCACCCATATTGGGGCTGAACTTTTAACTGATGCCATTATTGGTCCCCCAGCTCCCTGGAAGAAAGCTCAGGAAACTCATTGTTCCCCAAGCCCTCTCTTGGATTTTTTCATTTCAGCTCCAAAGTGATGTAAGCTTTAAGGAACAGATGACACAGTACACAATTCCATCTCTACTCTCTCCAGTGCTGTGCTCTACCTAGTTACACAGATGCATGTCCAACTTGGAATATGCATCTAAGGAATGTTAAAATCTGGTCCTTAGAATCCACATAGAGCCAATATACGAATTAGCCCAGTACCTAACTGTTCAAGTGTTGATCCCACAATCATGAGATGACCTAACTCTGGGTATTTCATGTAGCATTCCTAGGATCTAAGGTGTGCATGGCAATAACAGTCAGTTCCTATAGATGGTGTTGAATCTGGAGGTCCTCTTGGCAGTGTAGCCAGATTCAGAAGTTTAGTGTATTTCCAGAGTTTTAGATATTCTATATTGTCCCATGTTTTAAACCTCTTAATACTAGTGGGGGGCGGGGGGAGCTATGTTTTTTTTCTTCTGGATAAGCAGCCTCTCTGTAATTTCATTTGAAGTAGGCCAAATCTTCATAAACTAGCCAAGAGGGAATAAGTCACATGTTATCCCAACAAGAGTAACCAGAGACTTTTTTACCCCCTTTTAAATTCATTTAAAATTCTCCAGAGGATTAGTTAATTAGGTCTCTAGGTATACTGTGGTAATCTGACCAGATTATGGAACCTATAAACAGTGGAACTTGGGCTTTGGATCCATCTAGGGCCTGTTTAGAGAACGCTGTGGATATTAAACTCTGGTGCTCATTCTGTTTCTGTCATGTTTCCTGGTGGGGCTCTTCAAAGCACACCGCAGACAGGAACAGTTGAAAAGCCAGCCAGTTATATTCCACCACACTGATGGCTCCATGCACAGGCATTGACACAGATGCAAACCCAGATGGAGTCAGATGCCCTCTCTGCTGTAGTCCGGCAGTCAGAGAGTCTGTAATGTTTGATACGGATCTTCTGAGTGGACAAGATGAGATTAGATTGGTCTCTCTGGGAGCCAGCACTATTCATTTTGTAAGAAAGTTCTGTTGGTGGCCTGAGGACTGCCAGGAGCAAAGTGGAAACAGCCCAGCTTTCTCCTCTTATCAAGATCCACAGCTGGGTCCACGTTGAACGGTGGAGCAGACCGTGCTAAAAGGATTTGAATAATGAATTGGATGGGAAGCTAAGAAGGAGGTCCCTGCCACCCACGATTGCAATACGAGCTTCATGTGTTATAACTTAATTTCCATTTCTTCTTGTAATGTGTGACAAAGGCTAACATCTCCAACGTAAAGCAAATGGCTATTTTTAGTTATTGGTGGGCTTTTGTGTTTTTGTTTTATAAAATAACCCCTACAATGTGCTGAGCACTGCAGTACAGACTCTGTACCTTACCCCTTAACATTTATCATAATACTCATATTTACTCCAGTATGGTTGTCTAGAACTTTATGACCTCACAGGGTACTTCGCAATCTATCTCATGAAAAGAGACCTCCACTGTCCTCATTTGACACCTGCTGGCAGACAGAAGGTGATTTCTGTCCTCTTTGTTATAGTCTGCCCTTTGGGCGTTCAAGGCCTTTATTCCTGGACACATCAGCATCCCTTGGGAGCTCATGCTCAGACATAAGAAATCCCAGCCAGTCAGGTGGTTCTGACCCAGGATGAAGCCCAAGACTGGTTCAAAGCAGCAATTCAGTGTGAAAACTTGAAGTCTAGCAAATTTGCCCTAGCTGGTTGGATAACTAAAGCTACTCATAGCAACACTATTGAGCTAAGACTTGAACCCAGATCTACCTGACGTTGGTATTATGTTTCCAACATGGGGCTGCTGTATAGGCTACAATCCATTTTCCGTATTTCATTCTTGGTACTTGCTTTCTAAAACACTAGCTGAGGAAGAAGAAAGCGAGAAATTAGAAGAAAAATGTCTCTGATTTTCTGGGTGTGTAAGTTCCTTTTCTTAGATGTTGGGATAGACCCCCAGACAGTTTCTAGAATATCTATGGAAGGCCAGATGGATAGCTGACAACTCAAACCGACCATCCATTGTAAGCACGTCGCATCCATGTCTTCCTTGTGGTGGATGGGTTTGGGGCTGATGTTCCCTGTTGTACCTAATCTTTGACTCTGGTGAATTTTATGGCTAAAGGATATATGGCCTGGCCTTGGCCATGTCCACAGAGCTCTGAGGTGACATAGCATCTACAGCTGCCCGGGGACTGCTCAGTGCTGTCCTCACCAGTAGTGATTTTCAGCCCACGATCACAGTGAAGTCGAACAGCTGCATGGCTTACATGGAAGGGATTCACTTGGTTATCACTAATTTCACCTGCCTTGGTTTTTCTGTTTGTTTTGCTTTGCTTTTATTTTAAATGAAAGCTCACAACCTGAAGCTTAGTCCATACCTTACGGATGGGCCAGGTAATTCTAACTCCTCCACCCACAGATGCCCTTCCACCTGTCCTCAGGAGAGATCACAGAGGGGCTGGCAGTGTGTCTCCCAAGCACATTCTTGAAACAGAAAAGTTGGGCTGGAGAGATGGCTCAGTAGTTAAGAGCACTGACTGCTCTTCCAGAGGTACTGAGGTCAATTCCCAGCAACCACATGGTGGCTCACAACCATCTGTAATGAGATCTGATGCCCTCTTCTGGTGTGTCTGAAGACAGTGACAGTATACTCAAATATATAAAATAAATAAAATCTTAGGAAAAAAAAAGAGAGAAAAGCTATCTGACATGGTATAGCCCCTCTCACAGCCTTTAGCCTGCTTCAGTCTCTATCTTCTGAGAAAGATACAGCCATCCACTGCATTTGGCAGGTGAGGAAAACCAGGAGCTTACAAGGCCAGACACTTTTTCAGTCACGTTGCTAGGAAGAGGTAGAGTCATGCAGGCTCTGGGAGCTGTAAGTAGCAGAGGTGACAGTTCGTTTTGAAAGTCTTCCCATGTGTCTTTTGGGCCTCAACCCCACAGGGCTTGGCAACAGATGTAGGACCTGGTGCTGTGGCACTTGTATGGGTTCCAGCTGGGTCTGTACCTCAGTGGTGCCCTTCAACTGGATGAAACGAGAAGTAGATCATGGGGGCCATTGTGTTTTCTTGTCATCTTTCTGGTCTCTTCCTAACTTCACGCATCATTCTCCAGTGAGTATATGATCACATTCTTGTTACCATCTGATACTGAGATTCAGGGCTGGAAAATGGCTCAATGCCCTTGGCTACCTGGGGAAGCCAGGAGCAGTGGTGGGGTCAGGGGTGGCGGGTCCAAAGCTTTGATTCCCAGGGTCAGTGTATGGATTCTCTCCATGCTCAGGTTTTATCATAGTCTATACATTCAGAACTTCTTTTGCACAGCAGTCATGATGGCAGGAGGATGTCCAGACTGCTCTTAGAGATTAGAGATGCTGAGAACCTGGACACTGCATGAAGTAGCCTGGGCCCAGCTTCCATGTGGTACCCAGCACAGTACTTGTGGCCCATTGGATCTCCTCAGTATCTGTCTCCTCACTCTCCTGTGAAGCCTACTGCTCAGATTCTGTCTCTCATCATATGCCCGGTTTTTTAAAAGAGAAGTCCTGAGAGACTCTCACTCACTAAGCTCCGTAAGGAGGGCCAGAAGAAAAGACTATAACTGTACAGGAATCAGGCATGTCTGCCTTTGGGGAGTCCAATCATCCTAGAGTAGAGAAGAGTGGTTCAGTGGCCATTGGGTAGGAAGGATGCTGCCCCAGAAATCTTTATGAGTTTAATGGTGATTTCCCAGCTTCTCTCTGGCTAACAGATCTGATCCCTCTGAGTCACACAGAGCCTCCCATTTAGTCACTTAGGCCTCCGGAGTCTGGGTGGCCAAGGCGTCCTGCCAAACCCCACTTCTGCTAATAGCAGTACTATTATAGTGGCTTTTCTACTTAAGTTTCTTTTCTTCCAAGAGTTCCGAGGTCTTTAACAAATGCAGGAATGATGTTGCAGGCCCAAAATTAGAAACTGAAGGAAAATAGACACCTCGTTCCAAGTCTAGTCTCTTCAACGGCTTGGCCTACTTGCTTTTAAGGCTGGATCTTTAAAGACTTATAAACCTGGGTGGTGAGTGGGGTGGATAAAAGGAGACCAGAGGCTTTCTTATTGCTTCATGCTGCCTCTCAGCTTCTAGCATCTCTGTGTGTGACACTGCAGCTGAGTATCTTTGGTGCTGCATCTGGGAAGTTGAGTTCAACATGTGTGTCTGAGGATATACGCACAGGAGCAAGAGGAGGATGCCTGTATTCCACTCTGTTGCTATCTGCCTCATTCTCTCAAGACAGAGCCTCTCACTGACCTGGAGCTAATTTGGTGGCCAGCAAACCCCAGCAACCCTTCTGTTTCTACCTTTAACAGCGCAGGGCTTACAGGCGTGCATGGTACCAAACACAGCTTTTTTGGCTTTTTAAACATGGCTTCTGGGAATTTGAGCCCAGGTCCTTGTGCCTGCATAACACAGTTTCTAAGCCATCTCTGTGCTATGTATTAGTTGTATGTAATTTGCTTTCTTTGTGACATTTTCACACACCTCTACAATCTCATTACCCTCTCTTGTCTCCCTCTGACTGGCTGATTCTATGCCTCTTCTCAACTAGGCTCAGCTTCTACTTCCATGTCCACCTTGTACATCCTGTATAGGGCTGTGCACTCATCAGTCAGTTCTCAACAGTTGGCAGGTTATTGGTCTCTGAAGTAATAGTTGGCCATTGCATGTACACACACACACACACACACACACACACACACGAGCAGCTCCTCTGATCTATCATCATAAACACATAGTGAAAAGGCAGTTTGATGAGAACACATGTCACCAGCCTGCTGACATATAGGTCTAGCACATGCTAGCCCAGCTTTTTTGTCACATGGCTCAGGATAGACTAGAATGGCAGATGTCTTGAAGGACAGTGTCATTCTAAAAGGCAAGAGTGACATTTGGACTCCCTGCTTTATTCTATGTCTGTGAAGACCTCGGGTGATATAAATCAACCTCACTTTCTTCTTTGCCTACCATGCTGGTCCAGCGGGAGAAAGAAGTGCTGGAGGTGGGCTTGGCCAGGCCCTGCCTTCCTTCCACTTCTCTGGACGCTGAGGCAAGGGGTGTTTGAGTCAGTGGTACAGTTTCCAGCTCTGTCTTGGGCAGCACCACAAAGCTTCGTTTTCTTTACAAAGAGAGAGTGCCATTTACCTATAGGCTGAGCATCCCTAATCGGAAAACCTGAGCTTGAAAGTAGTTCATAATTGAAAGTATATTTGCGCACACATACGATGTTACATGTTACAAATTCTTACATGTCACACGTATTGAAAGAGACAGACTTGGATCATTGTCCCTGTTCTGTCCCTCACCTCCCATGTTGCTTTTGGGAAAGCGCTCGTGTGTTTACTTAGCCTACCAAACTCTACTTGATCTTATGTATGGACTGAATGATGTCACATCTATAAGATTCTTTAGAGAATTGTAAGTGAGCTGAAGAACTTAGTAGTATTGGTGTCTCCTCATGCTTCCCCTATCAAGGGCATCAAGCCTTCTGATGCTGTGACATGATGTCATCATCTACAAGGTTCATGCTCAAGAGCCACTCAGCCATCCTGGTGTGGTGGTACACACCTTTAACCTCAGCACTTGGGAGGCAGAGACAGGTGGATCTCCTTTCTAGGCTAGCCTTGGCTACATAGTGATATAGTGAGACCCTGTCTCAAAACAAGCAAACAGAACCACACACAAAGCAGACACATACACACACATACAAACACAAAATGTAGACTTTTTTTTTTAGTTTTGTTTGTTTCTGTTTTTTAATTGTTCTGTCGTTTGAGATAGGGTATCTCTGTGTAGCTCTGGCTGTCCTGGAACTTGCTACATATGCCAGTCTGGCCTCAAACTCAGGTATTAGCCTACCTCAGGCTTCTAAGTGCTAGGACTAAAGACATGGGCCACCAGGCCTGACTGAAAATCTTAACAATGTTTTAAGTAAGTTTGTGATTGTGTATTGGGTCTCATTCATAGTGACCTGTGGTTTCGGGTTCCACACACCTGCTGGATCATGTCTGCCTGTGTTTTTCACCGATGACTAGCTCAGCAATGGGCCAGTCTGGGCTATATTGACAAGTTCCTCATTGAACCTCAACATCATCTATGTGTATAGTTACACTCCCCAAACACATGGTTCCTCAGTTTCTCTATCTTGGCAGTAATTTCAAAAGCAAACAAAAAAGAACATTCTGGGCTTTGAAGAGAGCTCCTGGGACAGAACCTATTGTTAATTGGAAAAGAAATAGCCCTCCCTTGAGCTGCCTCCTTCTATCAGGGACCCTCCTGCGAAGTGGGCTGGAAGACACTTACACCTCCTTTGAGGATAACAGTGCTGCCCCAGTGCTTTGCTGGGAGAGAAATGAGACAATACACCTGACAGCTTTTTAAGCTCTCCCAAGAAAGATACCCTTGAAATCCAGCATCCAGGTGTGCTTTGCTTTGACTTGTGAATTTGGGGACTTTATGAAAATCTGAACCTACCAAACAGGCAAATTAAGGGTGAAAATTAGCATCACAAGCAGCCTCTTGGCTTGACAAAAAGATTCACAGCAGGATCCCTTTAAATAGCCAGCTCCCCTGGTGCATTTAAAATATGACTCAATTTACAAAGATTTTGATTTACATATACCCAGTCAGGAACAGTCTATTACAGAAGGAGCACATATGTTTTCTATAATAAAGATCGATAACTGTGGGATTTTAAAAATACAAAATAATTATTCTCATCATCTCGGTTGTGCAGTTAACACTTCCAGTGCTAGGAAACCTCCCTGAAAACTACAGCTGCTGCTGAGCCAGGAGGCGTGGAGTGGGGTGGGGGTGGGGCTCCTGGGCACAGCTATCGTAGTGCGTGGTGAAGAGGCTAGGGATACTATGCTGTCAGCTGTTGCCTGGCTGAGACCAATACCTGGCTCCAGGTTGCTTCCAAACATACTATATGTTGCTGCAAACGAAGATAGATAAAGTATTTCCAAGTTAGTGGAAGACGAAAATCAGTAGGTAGGAGATCTCCGATGTCTATATAAAGCCTTATATAGAGAAAAGAGACACAAATCCAACAGCTACAGAAGGTAAGAGAAGTGAGTGAGCCCATTGTCCCATTTTTGGGAGCACATTGAGGGTGTATACGTGTGTGTGTGTGTGTGTGTGTGTGTGTGTGTGTGTGTGTGTGTGTTTGTAGCAAACAGTACTTTCTTGTCTGTGTTGCAGGGAATGTGCGGGTCAGAATAACTGAACCCCCCAAGATGTACACTTAATACCTAATCTCTAAGCTCTGCAAATACTCTGTAATTGCTGAGGACAGATAAAGACAGTATATGGGATTAAGTTTACTTAGCAGCTGACCCTAAAATATGGTGATTGTATCTTAGATTGTCCAGATGGGCCTGGCTCACACAGTATCACCACAGGAGTCTTGAAGAGGTGAGAACTGGGGTAATGTCTCATTCTGCAAACAGAGAAACCTGAGTTTGATCCCCAGGATACCCAAAAATGAATCACTGTGAAAGCCAAGGCAGGAGGATCCCTGGAGTTTGTTGAATAGCCAGTGTGTCCTATTGGTTAGCTCCAGGCCAACCAGAGATCCTGTCTCAGAGGAGGCAGATAGGATGTCCTCAGGTCTCCACATGCACATATACATAAAAAAAAAAAAAAAAAAAAAAAAAAAAGAAAGATGGAAGGGAAGAAAAAGATGTTTCCAGGTGACATCACAACCACCATATGGAATGGGCATTGGCTGTGTTAGATTTTGGATCTAGATCTTCCAAGTTTTGATTTGCTCCCAAGTGGTTGGCACTATTTTAAGAGTTAAAGAAATTGGACCTAGGGCCTGGGTGTATTCACTTAGTCCCAACACTTGGAGGCAGATACAGGCAGATCTTTGTAGGTTTAAAGCCAGCCTGGTCTATGTAGTGAGTTCTAAGACAACCAGGGCTACATTAAGAGACCCCATTTCAACGGAAGAAAATGGAAGAGGAGGAGGGAAAGGGAGAAGAAAGAGGAAGAAAAAGGAGGAGGAGGAGGAGGAGGAGGATCGTGGTACCTAGTTGGAGGAACTCAGAGGAAGTAAGTCACCAGGGAGCAGACTTCCACTGCACCAGACCCCGAGTCCGAGTCCGCACCCTCCCTACTGAGAGCTGCCATGCAGGACTGCAGTCTCTCAAACCCCTCCATTCTTTAAGTTGTGTCTTGTCAGGTCATGGAGATGAGAAACGATGGGAGGGAAACGTGAACCAAGGGCTTTGAGGAAGCCCTAGAAGCTAGAAAAGAAACAACAGAACCGTTTCTCCTGTAAAATCAAACGTGGTTTGATTTTAGCCCATTGAAACCTTTTCCAGTCTTCTGACCTCAAAAACTGCAAGATGATCGATGTGTATAGTTATTCATTAAATTTATCATAATTTTTAGGGCGTAGAAAAGGAATACAGGGAAGTGGGTTTATTAGAGCTTCCCTTCACATCCATGCTTGCTGAGCCCTGTACAGAAAGATTCTCTGGATGCAAGGCACAAGGGAGGCAAAGTCAGGCAGGTGTCAGTGAGTTTAAGGCCAGCCTGGTCTACCTAGTGAGTTGCAGACTGGCCAGGATACATAGTGAGATCTTGCCTCAAAAATGTATCACTGAACCTGGACACTGTTTCACAAATGCTTCAGGCCCTGTGTACCTAAACCCCCATTCTTACCCCAAGGCAAGAAGCGAAAGTGAGAACATCATGGACTGGCGCTGGAGCCTTCTGAGCCATGTAAGCATGGAAAAGACCTAGACTCTCCTGACAGTGACTCTCCCCTTCCAGGTAACTTTCCGATTGGAGGGAAGCCCCTCAGAGTCAATGGCACCTCTGTGAACTACCCCAAGTTCCTCCCTGCAGTGTTTGGACCTTCATCACTCCTCAGGAGCTCCCGTCTCTCACTGGCCCACTGTTTCAGAACCCAAGTCTCTCTGTCTGCCTCTCTGTCCCTGGCACATAGGTAGATGCTGTAAGCTGGCTGGCCTGGAACGAACTCCAGTGAGAGTGGAATGCTGCCCTGATTTAAGACATGCCCCTGCACCTTGCTTCCCTCCTGTATGCTACCTTGTGGGTCCCTTGTTCTGGAGGGTGTCCCAAGATGATCTTCTGACTGAGGACAGGGTAAGAGCAGGGAGGGCTCGCTACTCTCTCTGCGCTGCCTGCGTCTCCACTGTCTGTAGGTCTCTGGCCGGCCTGATGCAGGAGTTCGAGGCCAAAGGACACAGAGTGCGAGCAGGAGGGGAGATTGCCCCCCCCCCCCCAGCCTCTGCCTGATCACCACTGTCGCTGACCGGTCTCTCCCAGGTGCTGCACCTGTGTCTCAGCCGGTCCAGGCCTGGGCTGGGTGGATAAGGAGCTGGCTAGCTGGCAAGGAGGCAGGTTCCAGGAGAGCAGAGCTCTCCCCAAGTGTTACAGCTCTTGTGACAGAAACTCTCGGACACCAGGATGATTCTTGAACGTGCTTTACTTCCCCTAAATAGAGCCCTTATATACAGTTTTGGGGTGGGTTAGGGTCTGACAGCAGATGATGTCTATTGGCTTGACCTGACAGCTTGGAGATACCTCATCTGCATGTGGGAGAGCCTCCTGACTGATGGTCATAAACCTCTCTGTGGGAGGGGCTGTTGGAGGACTGAAGCTAAGTGAAAAGAACCAGGGCCTGGGAGCAGAGCTGAACTCCTGCAGTCTGATAAGGGTTCCGGGGTTCGAAACTCATGCTCAACCAAACACCCAGCTGCTTCTCATAGCCCACTGCCCTACACTACCCCATGTAGCCAGTGCGTTTGAGCCATGCCTTCCCTGTTAGTAGGCCTCTGGCTGTATCATAGAGATGTAGTTGGGTCCAGTCGACTCAGAGGACAAAGGCAGAACCATGGCTTTGTTCATTTTACTTTCTAACCTAGCTTTCAAAGCTGGCTGATGTGTGGCCCTTGATTCTAAGCCCACACCATGGAGGGGTGTAATTAATTTACCCTTACAGTTTTCATGCGCATCTTACTGACTGACTACTCCAAACTTCAGTTGCATCTTTAGAATATGGGTAAAATAGTATCTGCCTCCTGGTGACACTGTAAGGACCAATGGAGGATCTCTAGTGAGTTCCTTGTCTGTTTGCTACATCACCAAAAAGGAGGAGCGGCTCCCATGGTTTCAAGTTGTGTTGTTGTTGCCCTACTTTCAACTGGATTCTTAATGGGACTGAAATTTAATTCTGGCTGCTTGCCCCATGACTAGCTAATTAGGATGTAAGACAAGGTCTCCAAACAAAGAATTCAGCATTAGTCAAGAAGCTTCAGAAAAAGAGGGTGAGGCAGGCTGGAGAGGTGGCTCAGTAGGTTATGAGCAGAGACTGGCAGGCTGTGGTGGTAACCTTGCCTTAATCCCAGCCCTGGGGAACCAGAATCAGGTGGGTCCTTGTGAGTCAGGAAAACAACCTGCTCTGTTGTATACTTCTGCTTCTGTGCCATGTAAGCAAGGGGCAGGGAAGGCACTTGGAACCAACTGATCCATGGGGTCTGGGGAAATGGCTTTTATTATAGATAATGAGAGAATCCCCAGGGGCCTCAGGGATGTCCAAAGCAGCTTGGCTACCTCTCTGGGCAAAGAGAGAGGAGAGGCAGAATGGCAAGGGCCAGGAATACCTCTCCCAGGATTAGGGAGAAGAGAGGGAGCAAGGGAAGAGTCTTTTGGGTTATAGAGGAAAAACCAGTAGCTTCAGGACACTGGAGCAGCCTGGCAGGAACCTGAGGAGCTCGGAAGTTAGCACTGGCTTTGGTATATACCACAGGTATACTTCAGAGGGAGTCAGATGCCCCATCCCCCAGAGGAAGGGGATAGGGAATCGGGTCTTCCCAGCAGAGGGAAGCGTCACAGCTTCCTGAGGGATGCTGAGAGTATCACTTGTAATCCATGTGCTTTTTCTGTCCATGTTCAGCCTGGGGGTGGGGGAGCCAACTTTATTATCATTTTGGACATAATCAGTGGGCCTGTCTTTTCTGAGGTGCTTTGGGTTTCCCTTGAGACCTACCATACAGCACAGTGGATGCTCTTATAGAACTGGGTGGGTGGTCCAGAATGAGTATGTGTCTGGGAACCTAGTGGCTGTGTGACACAGAGTGTGGAGGGGAGAAGGGGAGGTGTGAACAGCCAAGTTGAGGAGGAAGAGTCCTGGAGAAGTTACGGTTAAGTGGGGAGACTGTAGAATGAAAAATTATAAAAATCATTTTATAAAATATATATAGGCTTTTCTCTAAGCCTCACTTTAAAGGGCATGGAAAATTTTCTCTAAAGCAAGCTAAAAATGTAGACTGGCCAGTTTCAGGAACCGGAAGAGAGGAATGCAAGTCATCTAGGTGGTGCTGAGAAACTAGTAACCATGATGACAGGGCAGGACCGTGTCAACTGAGAAATAGTTGAGCAAGTGACTGACAGGGCAAGGCCACAGTGACATGGCAAGACCACATTTTTTGAGAAGAATGAGTATACAGAGTGTTTTCCACATGACCCTGACTAACTTAGGTTGGGTTCCTCTGGAATTCTCTGCTATTTTTATGTTATATTTCTTTAGCAACCCCTCACCCCCTCCTCACTCCCCTGGCTTGTGGTTTTCCCCTTTTAAAAAGCCCCTCAACCTGCCAGTCTTTGTCAGTTCAGCTCCTGCGTGGGCAAACAAATTGACTGTTAGCCGGCTAACTCTCCCGAATAAAGCCTCTGCTGTTTGCATCCAGATTCGGTATCTTGCGAGTTTTTGGGTGGCCGTGACTTCCCAAGACTTGAGTGAGGGTCTCCCCAGAGAGGAGGTCTTCAAGACTACCAGGTATGTCCGTTACCCTGGATTTATTGTTGTATGTTTTGTTCTGATATATTTATGAAGCATATTTTAGCTCTCAAAACTGTCTGGGTTTAGCTAGTAAATTATAGACTCTACCTCGGTGGTGACCAAGAGGCAACCATGTTGCCGGGCAGAATGTGCTGACCTAAAAAAAGCTCACTTCCCACCCTCTCTCTTCACTCTCCTCGCACATGGGCTTCGGTGAGTGAGGGAACGAGGAGACCAGAAACGTGGGGCGTGGGGTAGAAAGCAGAAAAGCACAGCGCACCCTCCAACCCTCCTCCATCTTTTGCCACAGACGTTCCTATCTGAAGTACGCCTTAGTTGGAGGCGGGAGAAGTAAGTTGGTGTGCTGGTTAACCTGACACGGCCTAGAGTCCTAAGAAGGCAGTCATTGGGGGGAAGGGGAGAATAGACCCAGTTCGACCTCAGACAGCATGAAGAGGCAGATTTTTAACTAACTGGGTAACTAGCCTGGGTCTATCATGGCTCACAGAGACTGAACCACCAAACAGAGAGCATGCATGAGATAGACTTAGGCCGTCTGAACATGTGTAAAAAGTGTGCCCCTCTGTCTACATGTGGGACTAAAGCAGGAGCAAGGGCTGTCTCTCACTCTGTGGCTTGCCTTTGGTCCTTTTCCTCTAACTGGGCTGCCTTGTCCAGCTCCAGTAGAAGAGGCGCCTAGTCCTACTGCAACTTGATAGGCCAAGGCTGGTCGATATCCATTTCTGAGGAAAAAGGGAGGTCTGGAGGGTGGGGGTAAGGGAGGTGAAAGGGCCAGACTTGGGGGAGAGGAGGGAGGGGAAGCTGCCATGAGGATGTAAAGTAAATTAATTAATTATCAATTGATAATTAATAGTTAATTAATTAAAAAGAAGCAGATTTTTATTGGGCTAAGAGGTGGCACCCCAAAATCCCTGTGGGAAGATATCTGAGGGTGTGAGGGGTTTGTAGACAGAGAGTAAAAAAGGGTGAGTGCCTGGCAAAGCGAAACCCCAGAAACTGCTTTTTGGGTGAACTGTCTTTTTAAGCTGCAAGTAAAAGGTAAGTCAAAAGTCCCCATTTTGTGACCGATGTTTTCCAGGGTGTGTGGTGAGTGATGGCTGCTTTCTATAATTCTGTACACAATAGAATTCTTAATGCTTTGGGCTGATTTGGGGGAGGGGGCGTTCTTTAAGAATTATCTGTGAAAAGGGAACCTTAGTTGAAGAAATGCCTCCATCAGATTGGCCTGCAGTAAGTCTGTAGGGCATTTTCTTTATTGATGTAAAAGGGCCCAGTCTATGTGTGTGTGTTGCCACCCTGGGCTGGGGAGTCCTGGGAGAAATTAGAAAGCAGGCTGAGCAGCATGGGAGCAAGCGGGTGAGCACTCCTCATGGCATCTGCTTTAGGTTCCTCCAGGATCCTCCTTGATCTCCTACCCCAGCTTCCCTCAGTGATGATTACAGCATGGAACTGTGAGTCAAATGAACTCTTCCACTGAAACAGAAGCAAACAGAGATAGTTGACTTTTCTCTTCTCTTTCTTTCTGCGGTTTGCATATGCTCAGCCCAGGGAGTGGCACTTTTAGAAGGTATAGCCCTGGTGGAGTAGGTGTGTCACTGTGGGTGTGGGCTTTAAGACTCTTATCCTAGCTGTCTGGAAGCCAACATTCTACTAGCAGACTCTAGATGAAGATGTAGAACTCTCAGCTCCTCCTGCACCATGCCTGCCTGGATGCTGCTATGTTCCTGCCTTAATGATAATGGACTGGACCTATAAACAAGCCCCCAATTAAATGTTATCCTTATAAGAGTTGCCTTGGTCATGGTGTCTGTTCACAGCAGTAAACCCTCACTAAGACTCTTTCTTTTCTTCTTTCTTTCTTTTCTGAATCATTATTCTTATTTGATGTACTAGCTCCTGTGGTTAGAAATGAAATGACCAAAGTGAGCAAACATTTTGCTATCTGAAAGTTTCAGCTGATGGGTGGCTGACAGGCCACAGTCAGTGTGAATGGGCAGTGTGAGCGGAGTAAATGAAGTCTGCCCTTCCCTCCCCAAATAGCAGGATGTGCAGTTCACCTTTAATCCCAGCACTCTTGAGGAAGAGGCAAGCAGATCTCTTTTGTGGCTAGCCTGGTCTACAAAGTGAGATCCAGGATAGCCAGGGCTATATTGTCTCAAAATGAAGAAGGAGGAGGAAGAGGGAGAAGAGGAAGAAGAGGAAGAGGAGGAAGAGGAGAAGATGAAGAAGGAAGAGGAGAAGATGAAGGAGAAAGAGAACATATTAGCAGAGTAAGTCTGGGCTGCTCAACATGTGGGAGATGTGAGGGTTTTTTTTTTTTTTTTTTTTTTTTTTTGAGATGTGAGTTCTTAGGAAGGAATCAGGCTGAGTCAGGAGCATCTGGGAACACAGAGCCCTACCTGGGACTTTCCAGAGGGTCGGGTCAAGTGACTATCAGTCAGTACATTCTGAGAATTTTTTACTCAAGAATGTTCCTGTGGGTGGAGAACGGAACTTGGCCTAGCCTTGACCCAAGGCAGAAGGGGGGAGCTGTAAGGAGGGTATGGGACTGGAAAAAGCCCTCGGGGTCCCTCATTCAATCTTTGAAGGGTCATAAAACTTTTACATCCAGAGAAGCAAGAACAGGACAGGAAGGCGATACCACCAGCAGATTCCTCATCATCTAAGATGTGTCTCCAAATACCCAAGAAAGTCTGAGTGGAGGGGAAAGATTTATTTTGGCTCATGGTTTTAGACACTTTAGTCCATTGTCCTTGGCTTCTCTGATTCTGAGTCCATGATGAGGCAGAACATCACAGCTGGGGGAGAATATAGAGAGGAAGGAGGTCAGACAAAAACCCAAAGAACTGGGGGCAGGAAACAGCCTCTAAGGACACAGAGTGATGTGCTTCTGTCTGCCAGACAGACCTACCTTCTAAAGTTCTGGATTTCCAAAATAACACGATTGTTCAGACACCAACCATTCAACACAGGATCCCAGGGCACATTCCATATTCAAACCATAAATCTTACCCAGTGTTAGTTGTTGTTAGATGTTCCAGTGTTAGATGTCCATGTTAGGCGTCCTACCGAAACTCAGAACAGACCAAACCAGACCACACAGTTCCAAGGGGGAGAGGTTTATTCAGGAGATAGGGCAAAGGTGGGGGGAAGAAGATGAAAGAAGAAGAGAGGCCGGCCATGACCGCATGGAGAGAGAGGAAGAGAAGTGGGGGAGGGGACAGAGAAGCTAGAGGCAAGAGAGTAAGAGGGTAAGAGGGTAAGAGAGTGAGCCAGGTGGTGGTGGCACACGCCTTTAATCCCAGCACTTGGGAGGCAGAGGCAGGTGGATTTCTGAGTTCGAGGCCAGCCTGGTCTACAGAGTGAGTTCCAGGACAGCCAGGGCTACACAGAGAAACCCTGTCTTGAAAAACCAAAAAAAAAAAAAAAAAAAAAAAAAAAAAAAAAATTCCAAAGCAAAAAAAAAAAAATTCCAAAGCAAATGATTTATTTCTTTGTTTAAACTAAAAAATTAATGCGTGTTTATAATGATGACTTAAACTACATTAAATATAAAACCTTGAAAAGCTCAATTACATGATTTTTTGCTTCATAACATTTAAGCTCATACCTTTTCCCCCTCTGATTTATTATTAAATGGAGTCGTTCAAATGTTTCCCTATGAAGTGGCCTGTCCCAAGAATTAAATAGTGAAGACTTTTTTTCTGCTGGGAACACCAGGGTCTGTACTATCCTCTTTGCATATGGACACCTAGGGCAGAACCCGGGGTAGGACACTTAACAAACATCTGCTTGGCAGGAGAGTCACTGAAGGAAATCTCTAGAACAAAGAAAACCTCTGCTTCCTTCCAGACAAGTTTACATCCCTTGCATTTTTCATTGCCATTATTTGCATCTCTTTGCTTAGAGAGCAAACAGTGCCCTGTCACAGGAAATACTAAGCCCTTGTCACTCCTGCTGCGGGCAGTTGCTGGGCCCCCTCACTCTTTGTGTTGTACAAAAAGGCCCCTTAGGCTCTGACAACCAGATGCCAACCCCAAAAGGGAGCCCGGGCATGAGGGCGGGAAGGGAAAGATGTGGGCAGGCTTGAGGGAGTACTACGATGCTAATGGAGGCTGAGGCCTGTCCTGTCTGGGCACTTGCCTCGATGTAGAGCCTTCTCTTGGCCCTCTTGCCTTCTCTAGGGCAGGGTGGAAAAGGGTTGTTTGCCCGCTGTGTCTCTGGCCCCACCCCGTTGCCATTCACAGTCATTCACAGAAGTAAGCTTTTCTACTTGCCCTAGAGACCGTTCTTTTGCTCCTTCCTTTCAAAGCTGCGTGCGCCCCTACCCTTTCTATGTCAAACACCAGCCCACTCCTGATGACCCCCATCTAGGTTGGTTTTTTTCCCCCTTGGGATAGAATGAGGTGAGGAAACTCTTTGCTTTAGAGCATAGTCTGAATCACAAGCCACACCCTGTTAGCATTTTGCCTAAGCTTCGCCCCTCAGTTACCTGGCAACAACCAGGTATACCCGACTCACTATAAAAGGGGATGTTTGCCCCTTCCTCTCTCTCTTGTTCCTGCCTTCTTGCTCCCGCTCTGTCCTCTCTCACCTTATCCCCTCTCTCTCCATTCCCTTCCTCCTCTCTCTCCACGGGCTCATGGCTGGCCTACTCTGTCTCTGTCTCTCTCTCTGTCTCTCTCTCTCTCTCTCTCTCTCTCTCTCTCTCTCTCTCTCTCTCTCTCTCTCTCTCTGTCTGCCTTTCTCTGCCTCTACTACCTTCTCAACTCCCCATGCCCTGAATAAACTATTCTATACTAAACCGTAGTGTGGCTGGTCCCACAGGGGGAAGGGATGCCTTGTCGTGGGCCCACCGAGGCACCCCCTTTCCCCACACCTCGCCACACCTTCACCAAAACATATTCTCACCCCCTCCCCACCTTGTTTTTTTTTGTTTTTTTTTAGAGACAGGTTTTCTCTCTGTGTAGTCCTGGCTGTCCTGGAACTCACTCTGTAGACCAGGCTGGCCTCGAACTCAGAAATCCACCTGCCTCTGCCTCCCAAGTGCTGGGATTAAAGGTGTGCACCACCACTACCTGGCTTATCCTCCTCTCTTTATCTTTTAATAAACACATCAACATCTAATCAGCATTGTCACCTCCCAGACCCAAGGAGAAGGCAAGAATTGTATAGGGTGGCCAAGAATGTATGGGATCGTGTATGTTTTCTTAGAAGGTAGGTGTGCAAGTCCTCCTTTACCTCAGTGCCTGATAATCTTATTACTAAGTTAGTATATTTATGGTTAATATATTGATGGACAACCCCTGGGGCTGTCCTTCACTGAAGGAAGGAGAAGGAGAAGGGGGCAGTGGTTTGTGGGCCAGGTCATCCTGCAGTAGCCTCCTGTGTCTACCAGGGGCATCCAACCTGTTGGCATTGCAACCATGGTACTGTCCTTTACAATGTGTGTGGCCAATTCATCTATCTTGGGATGTACGTGGCCTGTGGGCACAGGTTGACACATCGTACTGTGTAATTCGTTCTTTTTGACTGATCCTGTTACAGACACAGCTGACACTGTGTTCATTAAGTGGGGCCTCCACGAGGACCTGAAGACCTCCCACTCTTCTTTATCCCTGTGGGGACTCTGAGACTGTCTCAGACTCCAGATGTGGATACATGCAGTGGATAGATTCTTGCCTCTGCCTGTGTGGCATCCAAAGAAACAGAAGGGGCCGTGAATCTCTTTGAAGGCTTTTTCAATCTCCACTTCCTTCAAGAGGCACTAGCTACTGGACTCCACCAGGGCATCTCTTTCTGTGATGCTTCAGTCTGAGCACTGGATGCCACCTCAGGATGAAATCACAGCATCTGTTACATCTTTAACAGCACCTGTCTCTCTTTCCCTTTTGAAGCAAGGTCTCACTCTTGAGTTCTGGGAGTATATATGGGTGCCACCACACCTGACTGACAGAATTCCACTGTCCCCTCTCCTGTGTGTGTGTGTGTGTGTGTGTGTGTGAACCAGAGGTCAATGTTGGGCATCTTCCTTAGATTCTCTTCATCTTTTCTTTCTCTACTCTCTCCTTATGAGTATAGAGATAATACTCCTTATTGAGACAGGGTCTTATGTAGGCCAGGCTTGCTTAAAGTTTGCTTGGTAGCTATGGGTCACCTTGAACTCCTGATTCTCCTATATTCACCCGATCGGTGCTGGAACTCTAAGTGTGCTCCCCTACCCAGTTTATTGTATAGTAGGGATTGAATCCAGGACTTCAAGAATTTTTGGTAAGCGCTCTACCATTGAGCTACATCCCCTGCCCTCCACCTTAGTTATCGAGACAGGATCTGGAGCTCACTGATGTAGCTAGACTGGCTGGCCAAAAAGTTCCAGGGATGCCTGTTTCCTCCTTCCTAGTGCTGGTATCACAGGTGTGTACCACCAGGAGCAGCTTTCTATATGGGTATTTTTGTGGCAAGCGGCTTTTACTAGGTGAGCCATCTCCCCAGCTCAGGACTTCACTTTTGAATCTCAAAACCTAAATGTGTGAATCTTGGGCATTTTGGTTTCTTTTGGGCGGCCTCCCTTTGGGATGGACATACCTCGTAGCTCTCTAGGCCAGCCATGTGTTGTGTGGAGAGTCATGATGCAGCAGACACCAGTGAGCGTGTCTGGGAAAGCATTATCCCCATTCAGGTAACTGCAAGAGGCTGCCTTCCCTTGTGCAAAGAGAGACCCATGTTGGGAAAAGCAGGGTCTACACTCCATGAACCCCCAACTGCAGGCATGGAACTTCAGTGTGTCCCAGTGTGTCCTGTTCTGTTCAAGTCTTCGTGTCTTGGCCTATTCAGCCCAACTCAGGTAGATGCCCTCACCTTGTGTAAACACGGTACTTGGCAGTTTCACCTTTCTGCGAACATTTATCTGGAAAGGAATCACTGAGTGTTCTGAGCAGTTAAGTTTATTCAACATACAAATCTCTTAAAACCCATGCCCTTAAATATTTGTGGTCCTGTGGGATGTGACCAGCGTCAGGGATGGCAGACTTGAAGGCACTCTGGGTCAGTCTGCTTTCTTTAAATCTTCTCCAAACACTTTGGGTTTGGCAAAATGAGTCTTGAGTCTTGCCAAGCCCCCGTGCCTGCAATTTGTAAACCTCTGTGTATTTTCAGGGAAATGTAGTCCATATGTTTCTGATTGATTTACACTTAACTCATCTAAACGTTGCTTTGCTAGTGTTATTTGATGTCCAAAGGGCCTTAGAGCCTGTTTACATCTGTCTAAGCTGCTTTCCCCCCTCCGAGACTCAGGAAGATCTGTTTTGCCAAGAATAAACTAAGTTGAACCACCCTACTGCCCCTCCCGTCTATACCCCCCAAGTTTGGAGTAGACTCAGGTTGAATCTGAAATAAAGATCTAAAGAAGCCGTGTTTGAAGTTCACCAAACACTACTGCATACTTCATTAAGAGGAATTGGAGCCCAAGGCATCCCTGCTGGGAGCCCCACCATTGCTGACACCAGCTCCCAGGGGGACAGCTTTCTAGTCCAGCCCTTTCCCTCTCAGCCCTGTTCTCAGTCGTGACTGGCTAGTGACCTACCTCCATTGCCTCTTCCCATAGGACTCTGTTGCTCAGAAGAATGGAGTAGGTTTTCTACAATGAACAAAGAGATCCGATTCTCTTGCCAGATTGGTGATAACATCTTGTCAAGCAAGACTGTGGTTTTCAAACAAAACAAAAGCAATCTTCAGTGAGTGCTCTACACCACTGAGCCCTAATTTTAGGTAGTTTGCATTTGCCTTGCAAATGAGCCCCCAAATTACTAAGCCACAACCGTTTAAAGCCTCCTGCCCTGTGCCAGAAGAATTGAGTGCGGGAGTGAGCCCACTGCTCTGCCCTGATGGAAGGGGTAGTCAGATTGCTTGCATCCAGGTGGTTGTGTAGCTCTGCAAACAGAACAGGATTGGGGACAGACACACTGCATCTCTGTCATGCACTGTGGAGGGAAAAGTACTTATTTGGTGGTTTAGGCAAGTGCATGCCAACCTTATTTAGAATGGATGTAA
Organism: Arvicanthis niloticus; assembly: GCF_011762505.2. Lineage (NCBI taxonomy): Eukaryota > Metazoa > Chordata > Mammalia > Rodentia > Muridae > Arvicanthis > Arvicanthis niloticus. Next base: position 120,651,526 of record NC_047661.1, on the reverse strand, counting down.
CTGAGACAAAGGACGAAATGACTTGACATTGACTTCTTGATGCTTAGCTTCATCTCAGATGTTAATTCACACGTCTATTGCTTTCTAGACCCTGAAAGGTATCAGGGAAACATGTCCTCAACAGAGGGAATGTAGAAGCATTAGGGGAGGAAGGTAGAGTAGGCCCTGATGCATCACAGCAAAGGGGGTAAGAACAAAGACAGTCAGGGGTTAAAGATTTGTTTTTATATTTAATTTCTTTTTATTCGCTTTAAGTTTAAAAGCTTTTCATTTATTCATCTTGTGTGTGTGTGTGTGTGTTTATGGAGGTCAGAGGTCAAATTTCAGGAAGTGGGTCTCTTTTTCCACCATGTCAGTCCCAGGGATTGAACCAGAGTCATGAGGCTTGGCTGCAAGCACCATTGCTCACTGAGCCATCTTGCTAGCCACAAATTTTCATCAGTGTTAATTGTTCAGTTTTGATTATTTCCCGGCAGACTAAGAAAGAAATCTGTGTTTATTCTGTGGATCCCTCCAGTGACCCGGAGCAGTCAGACACTTGAAGGGGACACTGGGCCATCCAAGGCAAGGAATGTGACGAGGGGCTAGGAGGCCTAGCCTTTGCTCTGTGGATGAGATCTTGGGAATCCTCCTCAGCTGTGTGTGGAAGCAGTATGTTCTCAGACCGGCTCCTCCGTGTGGGGAGAGCCAGGCTGTGATTCCTGGGAACACAGGGCTACCGTCATCATATCCTTGTTAGCTCTTGCTGTGGCCCATGACTAGTGACACTCATGTAGGGCCTGGACATGGGTGATCTGACACAAGATACCCTGAGTTGAGCCACACCAGGGGATAGGTAAGCTACTTTTCTAAACCCCGTGAGATAATGGCCTTGTCAGCATCCGTAAGGGAGCAGTTTGGTGCCGGGGCTGTGTCACATCCTTTGTCCCAGCTGCGCTCTGAGCACACGTCAGTGTGAGGCTGTGAGCGTGCACTGAGGTGAGCATGTGATTGTCAGTGGGAGCTGAGCCGTCATTTGCTACTTCAAATCTCCTTGGGTTCCGAGGAGAAACTCTTCATCTACGGTGGCTCCTGAGGTCCTAACTTCTCATCTTAAGGTAGCTCCCAAGGTTCTATGTTGTTTTTCTCCTTTCCACCTTTAAGGTGTGCTTTTTTTTAATTTAAATTATGGTTATGAATTATCAGTTGCATTAAATACAATGTTACTGTTGTTAACCTTTACCCACCCATCCCCAGCGTGGTTCTCTTCTCGTTCAGAAGACTTTTAAGTTTTAAGTTTTTAATTATATACAGTGTTCTGCCTGCATGTATCCCTGCAGGCCAGAAGAGGGCACCAGATCTCATTATTGATGGCCGTGAGCCACCATGTGAGTACTGGGACTTGAACTCAGAACCTCTGGAAGAACAGCTCTTAACCTCTGAGCCATCTCTCCAGCCCGTGGTTCTCTTCTCAAACTGGGAACCCAGTACCTTCCCCTGAGCTCCCGCCTGGGTAGTGGGCTGGTCTGATGCTGCTTGTATTCTAATGCTACACACTGGTTCCTCAAGATGTGATTTTCTCTTTCTCCCTCTCTCCCTCTCTCCCTCTCTCCCTCTTTCCCTCTCTCCCTGTCTCTAACTTGGGGTAGTTGGCCCACTCCAAACTGAGGTCCACAGTATGCCATCCCTCTGCAGAATTCCTAGTACAATGGAGGAGGAAATGGGGAGACCCCCATACTTCAAGCCCCTGGCTTGATTCCAGCCCTACCCAGAGGGCACTGGAAGCTTTGAAGTCTGAAGGTCCAGCTACCCTGGCTCCATGCCCTGGTGGGAGAAGGCCAGCTGTAAAGCCAGGCACTGGACTCATGTCACACGCTCAGCCTCCTCTGCCTGTTCTCCTTTTTGTTCTTTACGGCCCATGGTAGTTGCTCTTCAGTGAAAGGTGTGTGCTCACATACTCAAGTGATGCCATGTGAACCTTCTCTCCGACTTGACTAGCCAATGAAAGGCTAGAGCCTGTGATTGGGCAGTGGAGGGGGTGGGACTGGAAATTCGGAAGAGGGGGTTGCAGGTACAGAGAGAAAGAGATGAAAGGACGAAGATGGGAAGGAGAAAGCCGCCATGGACCAGAGCCTCTTGGCCAGGAGAAGCAGCAAGTAACAAGGGCTGTATCACTGGAGAGTAAGTTAGAATAGCCCTAGTTCTGCCCAATCTAGGCATATGGCTTATAAATAAAATATCTGGATTGTGTGTCGTTTATACAGGCTTATTAGGATTGAAATGTCTTACTATAGCCCTGGCCTCCACAGCCATCGTCTCTGAACCTGACTGTTCTAGATGCCTCCTGTAGGTGGCAGCACACAGTATTTGTCAGTTGGCCTATCTTACGGACCTGTCATGTTTTTACCTTATGGCCACTGAGTTCTCTGGTGACACAGATGCTTCCCTCCCCAACATTCTTATTTTGAAACTGCAGCTAGAAAACAGAACTAAATCTGTGCTTGCTCCACATTCCCTAGTCTGTGTAAAGCTTGCCATTTTCTTTTTAACTTCTAACTACCCGTGATTTATCCTGCCGTCCTTTCTGTATGGTATCTCCAAACCCTTGTAATAAATAAAGGAGGGTTTACAATCCTTGGGGAATTGGGCCCAGTGCTTCGGAAAGCGGTTCTCAAAACCAGCTGGCATGCTTACCCCTGTTGGAGTCATCCTGACCGCCGGACTCACCGTTGTTGGCGCAGGCAGTAGATACCGTCACTGCTAGCTAGTCTTTTCTTCTAGATGTCTCTCTCCCCTATGAGGTCACTGTCTTAGTTAGGACTATTTCTGTGAAGAGACACCATGACCAAGGCAACTCATAGAAGAAAGCATTTAACTGGGGGCTTACAGTTTCAGAGGGTGAGTCCAGGGTCATCATGGTGGGGAACACGGCAGCAGGCACAATACTGAAGCAGTAGCTAAGAACATTCTCACCCACAAGTTGAAGGTAGAGGGACATACAGAGAGATTCGGAGATTGAGAGAAGGGGGTGGGGGTGGGAGGACAACTGGCCTAGAAAGGGCTTTTAAACCACAAAGCCCATTTCTAATGGCACACCTCCTCCAACAAGGCCACACCTCCTAATCCTCCTCAAACGACTCACCAACTAGGTCATTCTCCTTCCAACCACCACAGTCTTTCTGGTGTGGAAACCCATAAGCTTTTCTTACCTAGCGTGTACTGATCTGAACTATTAAGTCTCTAAAAGGGACATGCCTATTAAGGGGCACGTGGGTTGTTCAGGGATAGCATCCATCCAACAGATGCTCTCACAATGGCTCTTCATCCGGATGTGGGAGACAGGGAATGTGTGGGGACACACCAGGGTTGAAGACAGAGTTATCGTTGGAAGGAGTGGCTTGAGAGAGATAGAGCCCAAACATTTTAAAATTTAAACCCAATGCTAGCAAACCAGAATCTGAGTTATTTTTCTTGGAGCCATTCTTCCACATGGGGAGTTTGGTGGTGGCTTTGGGCCCCGAGGTGTCCATGCCTGTGACTTACTCTGGGCTGGGTCATCTTCAGAACCATGAATCAGTGATGGCTGGATGTACAGTAGAGCTTTCTGGGCTTCTTCTTCTAATCCTCCCTCCACTGAAACTCCTCCAGTGTTTCTTTTAGTCCTCGGTCACGGAGGACAGGTCTGGGGGTTGCGTTTGTCATTTTCAGTCAGAAGACCTGAAAACTGGTCCTTGATGTCACTAGCAGTGTGAGGCTTTTTTACTGCACACACTCTCTCCCCCGTTTGCTTCTTCCTTGCACTGCTGACAACTTTCTCTCAGAACCCACAAATGAAGTGGGGTGAGGCAACCACACACTTAAAGACCCGATACAACAGGGATTAAGACAGAGATCAACTGTTGATTCTACCTCATCCACTGAGAATGTGAGTGGCGCCCAGTTCTTCTAAATCAGCTCCGTGAGTCTCTCTTCACCTAATGGTAAAGAAAAAAGAAGCCCAAAGAATTAGTACTGACGGATCCCAAAATGTGGTCAGGACCAGTGGCCCTGAGATCTGGCTGCCCGTGAAGAACACTGAATGGCATTTAATTTTGATTGCTTTGGTGTTTTTGAGACAGGCTCATCCTTTGTAACTCAGGCTGCCCTGAATTCATGATCTTCCTGCCTCAGTTTCCTCTGTGCTGGGGTCGCAGGCACGTAACACTCCAGGCCAGGCTTGACAGGCATTGCAAGTGGAGGCTGAAGAGTCTATTTTGGGTAGCTTTCCTAGTGGTTTGGCATTGCTCATGGTGGATGTTTGGGTGAGCCATGGTCTAGACATCTCTCTGCCATAGCAAGGAGGTCTTTCTGGTGTTCCAGGGAGGTGTCAACGCATCTGTGTTTACAGACTTCAGCCAGGACTCCACCCAGCTCTGGAGCCCTCCCCAAATCTGATCTCCATTTACTGTCACGTGCTTCCCTCTGCAAAGATTGGGACTGATTACCCCACAGCCCCAGCAGCTTCTGGGTCTCCTACCTCCCTGGTTCCCATCACCTACCTCTTCTTTGAGAGGTGGGCTTGTCATCTGTCTCTTCTTGCTATTCTTTGAGGCTCGTGTTTTCTGTAGCTCTGACTCTGGCTCTTCACTTCTGTACACTTTCTCCCATCTGGAGTCTGGGTTTATTTTTCTTCCTGCCTAACTACTTCTAATATACTAAGTCAATAAACAGATTCTCTGTGGTTACATATGGCAAACAGCTGAGATTTACAGTCGAGAGTAAAATTTCCTCATTTGGGAAAAAAAAAAAAACCCTCATCATTTCACAGATTTTTAAAAGTGGTCATTCTGATCTCCAGGGCAAATAAGAGTGTTTTATAACCTTTCACAAAAGCTTATGCCTTGATTAAATTTTTATTATGAATTATTAATTAAACCAAGGAAATGCAGAGGCCCAACCCTTCGCTTAAATTTGCTCCAGATTGAGACACAAACCAAAGGCGGCGAGCAACCCTGAAGGGAGGTTTAATGACGAGCAACACACATAGGCTACCCCAGCACTTTCATCCGCCAAGAGGCTCCACCAGCCATGGAAATGAGCCCACGCGCCCAGCCAGCACAGAGCTGGAAAGAGGCCTGGAAGAAACAGGACCTTCTCAGCCTCAGCTGCTCTCTTCCTGGCCCGTGTGTCCTCGCTCTATGGAGTGCTGGGCTTTTAGACACTCAGGTTGGGGTCTGTGTGTGGATTCCATGGAGTGTTAGGCCTGTTAGAGTCACTTGAGATATTTTTCAGTTTGAGTGAAGCTGTGAGTAGGCAGGAGAGAGTAAGGAGGAGGAAAGAAAACCAGCTTGGTGTCTTGGAAGGTGAGCTACAGGCCAAGAGAGGTCAGGTACAGCTCTCCGGTCAAGTGATCGATTCCACAGGGCCATACAAAATGGTTTCATCGGTTGCTGGAAGGTAAGGGCATAAAGAAATGTGGGGATACAGCTCCCATGCCCTTTGGTATGCCCCCTTGAAGAAAGGACCCTTCAGGCTTTGCTTGGGGGTCAACAGGACATGCAGGCATGTGTAGGGAGATGGGTCTGCATTCTCCCAATAAGGGAGTCCTTTTTTTTTTTTTTTTTTTGAACACTGAGGGGTTTGGAAGCCTGGACTTCAAACAAGAGATGCTGACCATTGAAAAGCTCTCCAAGGCTGATGAGGTGGTTCAGTGGGTAAAGGCACTTGCTGAAGTCAGGCCAATACCTATATCCCATGACGGAAGGAGAGAGCGAATGCCTGAAAGTTGTCCTCTGACCAACACATCACACATATACACACACACAGGGGCGTCAGACAGACAGACAGACATGCAGATAGAATCAAAGAGCTGTCAGTAACTAGCAGAAGCAGTTAAGTCAAGTATTAATTACCACACAGTGGTAGCAAGTACTGTCTGTAGACCTATCTCCATAGTACCCACACCCTTGGGATGAGCAGCAAGAAAACAAGCTTTCCTGAGGAAGGCATGGAGACCAGGTCTATGGTTTGTTCCTTAAGTATCCTTCAACATCCAGGTGCTAAAGGCTTGTTTCCTGCTTGGAGGTAATGGGAGGTGGCAGGAACTTTAAGAGACCAGGTTTAGAGGGGGCCTTTAATGGGGTGCTGGTGGGAACCCAGTCTCTTCCTCTCTCTCTCTTTTTTTTCTTGCTCACTGCAATGTCAGCAGCATCGTCCCATTGCTCTCCCACTGTACTGCCTAGGTTTTATGTCAACTTGACATAAGCTAGAGTCACCTGAGAGAAGAACTAAATAATTATTTATATATTATATGTAAATATATATAATATATAAATAATTATAATATATAAATAATTATAATAATATTATTTAAAAAATAAATAATTTCTCAATTGAGAAAAGGCCTCCATGAGATCCAGCTGTAGGGCATTTTCTTAATTAGTGATTGATGGGGGAGGACCCAGCCCATTGTGGGTGGGGCCATCCCTGGGCTGGTGGTCTTCAGTTCTATAATAAAGCAGGCCGGGCAAGCCTAATTAAACAGTACCCCCTCCATAGCCTCTGCTTCAGCTCCTGCCTCCAGGTTCCTGACCAGTTGGAGCTCCTGACATGGCTTCCCTCAATAGATTGTGATTCTCACTGTGTAAGCAAAACAATCCCTTTCCTCCCCAAGATGCTTTTGGGCATGGTGTTTCATCACAACCACAGTAATCCTAATTAGGTCACCTACCATGATGTGTCAAGCAAACATGGACCCAAAATTCCCAAACTAGAAGTCAAAACAGTTTTCTCTTTATACGTTGATTATCTCAGGTACTTGTTACAATGACAGAAAGCTGACTGACTCAGCCAGTCTTGAGAAATGAACGGGTGGGAAACAGGATGTCTGGAGCTCGAGGCCATTGAGGCACAAGGCCAGCACAGCTGAGGAAGACAACAATGGAGTGGGTGTCTGTCTAAAGAGAAGAAAGGACTTTCCAGGCTGCGCACAGAGGCTCACGCCTTTAACCCTAGCATTTGGGAGGCAGATGCAGGAGGATCTCTGTGATTTCAAGGACAACGTGGTCTACAGATGAAGTTCTAGGCCATCTAGAGCCACATAGTGAGACCCTGTCTAAAAAACAAAGAGGAAGGAAGGAAGGAAGGAAGGAAGGAAGGAAGGAAGGAAGGAAGGAAAGAAAGAAGGAAGGGAAGAGAAAGGGTGTGAGTTTTCTGAGATGTGACCAGCCCTTGCCTCAGAGCTAACTTCTCCCCTCCTTACCTCCTCTGGCCTCTTTACGTTCAGCAGAAATATAAGGCTAATGTTGTGTGCGTGTCTTTTATGACAATAAAGAATGAACTTCAAAACTGGGTATGATGGCTCATGACTTAATCCTAGTGCCTGGGAGGCAGGGGCAGAAAAATCAGAAGTCCGAGATCAGCCTTGTTTATTTAGTGAATTTGAGGCCAGCCTGGGCTACATACAACTCCGTTTTTGATTTTATTGTTTAAGGCAGTGAGGGAGGGCCATTTAACCCTTTGGCTGTGGCCAGCCCCTTCGGGACTCTGCACATCTGAGCTGGCTTCTTATCAGGGCCGTGCCTAGCAGGACGCTGGCTTCCATGGCCTCAGCACACACGAGGGTAAAGAACTTTCCACCTGCCCCAGGAAGCGAATGTCCCCCAGCCCTCCATTATCTTTAGCGGTTCCATAGTTGTGCCCAAGAGATTCCTCATGAAGACTGGCATTTGTCTGGAGCTTTCCGGTATCGAAGGCATTGCTTGGGGCAGATTGGCAGCCGCGCTTCCGTGCGTGACATCACATAAATGAGTTGTAAGAACTGTAAAGATAAGAGCGGCGGTGGAAAGGATGAAGAGGGCCGTTTCCTTTCTAGTATCTGCCGTGAATCACAGCCCAAAAGGAAGAGAGAAAACAGACACGGGCGTAGGGGTGAGGAACCGAGCTGCCGTAGGGGTGGGGCTCAGAACCCTGCAATAGTGTTGGCCGGAGGCTGGGTAGAGTGGGAAGTAGGAGGCAGTAGGGCCGCCCTAAAGGGTGGGGTTGGGGGCTAGCCTTGGCTGGCATCTAGTTTTGTAACTGATTACATACACTGTGTAAATCTGTCAGCACTGGAACCCACTCAGTTTGCCAGACCTAATTAATACCTACTGTGAGTCCAGAACCAGCCTGGAGCTCAGAGGAGTGATGAGCACCCACCCGCCCCCAATAAAGGGATGACCTCAACCCTGGAGGACTCTGTCCAGGAAAGTCCTCCCTTTCCTTCTTCTCATCCTCAAGTGAAAGTAAGGGCAGAGATTCCTAGCTGGAACTTCTTGAGGTAGAGAGGTCTGTCTGGAGAATCTGCTCTCTTTACTCTTGTGCTTTGATAGTTCTTTCTGTCGTTGATCTCCTTGGCTTCCTTCCACTGAAGGATTTTAAAAATGGTGGGATGGTGTCAAGCCAGGGTTTTGGAGTAAGTAGACTGTAACTTTTGGTTGCTACCTTACATGTGAGACATGCAAGGCCCCAAACTCATTTAACTGAGGGCTAGGTAATGGGTCCGGAAGGTCTCAGATGTTACTGAGCTCAGTCCATTGAGTCAGTGGTGTTCAGGCAAGTCGGTCCAGAAGGTTCTAACTTGTATTTGGTCACCTGGTGAGTCTGTGGCCTAGCAGTGCCTGGAAGCTTTCGGGCTAAAGTCCATTTCCTGTCTTGGTGGTAAGCTTTAACTTTCCCTTCCTTTATCAAAGCAAGTTGAGGAAAAATTCGAGAGGTAAAGTGGTCTGTGTTAGGGGACCTTGGTTTCGGTGTCCAGTTTCACATCTCCTTGATTTATTTACTGACTCGTCTGATGCCTTGGGGAGGCTTACTCCCCAAGGACTAGTAGGGAGAGAAGTTAGAGACAAGTAAGGCCCAGTGAGAGCCCTCGGCTTGCCCACACTTCCTTCTTTTAGAGGCGGCCGTTGCTGGACAATATGACCCTTGCAGGGAGAGATCAACTGCCTCAGATAGGAAGGCTTTATCTCTGAGGTTATTGCAAGTGTGCTCCATCTGCTTCTGTCCAGATCTGAACCGGTAGCCAGATAAACTGCTGTGTTTATCAAGTCTAAACAATTGTCAGAATGCAATTAGCCTGGGAGGCCACTGGCTCCCGATAAGCAATGCCCGCAGCAGGACTTTGCCGAGGACCCAGTCCTGCTGCTGGGGGACACCAAGCTGTCACTACCCCCTAACACACTCCGAGTCTCCTTTCTCTCTGCCCTAAATTTTAAAGGGGATTTGATGTCCAGGAACATTTGTTTTGGTGTTCTTTGCCCATAGTGAGAAATAAAACCCAGTAGCTTTTATAGGTGGATAAATCCTTTTAAAAGGCCCCTTTGTTATCACTGTGGGGTTTGTGTGCACTAAAACTGAGTTTTAAGGGACCGATGAAACCCTATAATCACACTTTGCTATTCCTGGAAGGGATCCCTTCCTGGTAGAGACAGAGAATCACAACCCAGAGGGTCTGGGACCTATCAGAGGAACATGTTTGTGAGCTTCAGGCAGATGTGGGTTGGAAGCTTGGTGTGGCCACCGACCTGGGCATGACCTTGGATAAACTCCTGGAGCCACTATTTCCTCATCTGTTCAGGGAAATCCACAATCTGAACCTCACAGCATTGTTGGGAGAGAGGAACACAGTTTCCCTTGGTCAAGGTCACACAGATAACCAGGCAGGGCCAACACCAGAGCTCTGGAAGCGCATCCTGGCTCCCAGGTTTCATTCTTTCCACTTCAGGCTCTTCTCTCTGCTTCCATTTTCCATCAAATAAAACGAGATTGTCCTTTGTCCCTCTCTAAGTTCAGCACGCCTCATATGCTGCACCTCCAGATGGTCCGAGGCCCAGTTCTGCTCAGGGACTCGTGTTTATACGATGACAGCATCTATATTTTTTTTCTGGATGAATTAATAACCGACTTGCCATTGTATTGAGGAAAAACCAGACATCACCTCATGGTCTCAGAAATGGAGCGTCATTTTTCCTGTACCTTCTGGTAAATGTGCTACTTAGATTTAGTGGCAGCACGAGAGTTTTGACATGGGTGTGTGCCCAGCTGAAGGGTGTCATTGGTCCACAGCCAGGAAACAACCTATTTCTACCCCAACCTGCCTTATGACATTAAAAATAGGCATTCTGACTCTGAGGTCTTAGGAATGCCCAGAGTTTGAAACCCTTGCCGGGGCGTCCTCTGAGCCTTGGACACTAGGTGGCGCCACAGGAACATTTGAGACGGGTTGGCCACTGGCTAGGACGCGCGTGGCCCAGGGAAATCCTTTGGCTTTCAACCAGCTGACTCTCTCTACCCGATCCCTCCATTCGATGGCTCCTGTCTGAGGACCTCCATGTATTGCACTGCGGGACGAGGAAGAATTCGCCCTGTGGCTGCGGCCCAGCACCCGAAGCACCAATGAGCTAAGCTCTTTTGTCCTGTTACCCTTCCTCTCGCTGGAGTTGCTCCCTGCCCCGTTATTAATTACTCATTTGCTTTGATTGGCATCAGCTACAGGGTTTGCGTGTTGAGCAGGAGGCTGTCACAGCCCCCAGGCCTCTTGCACACTATCCGTGAGGTAAGAGCCTGCCTGAGACGATGCCGTGGTAAGGGGTAACAGTAGCCTGGTTGTCCCTAGCTTCAGGCACTGTGTATCCCACCCCTCCCTGATGCTCAGTTCACCCCTCGGAGTCGGGCTTCTCAACCGCGGATTTCCCGATACAGATACATCTTAAATCACAAGGTGGTTTTTCCAGGTCACCTGCTGTCCCCTGGCCTTCCTGTCTGTGTCACCATATTCTTTGCCCTATTCAGGAAGCTATTTAGATTCCTGGGCCTACACTCAATCCCTGCCCTCTGCTACAGAGCCCCTACTCTTCACCGTTGCTCCTCTACCCTCCACCCGCGGAACCCCAACCCTCTCACATGGAGCCTGTAGGTCACCATTGTGTTCCTTCAGGATAACTCCCTGCAGAGTGCTAATGGAAGACACACCGGAGTGGGGATGTCCTCCAACCCACGCCAGGCTGCCTTGTCCTTTGTACTCTGGAGAACCTGACATGGATTCTGGGTGGGGTGGTTGGTGCTTTCCTGCCTCCTTTAAGCTGAAGGCACCCAAGGGTACACTTGTCAGGCTGTGGAAATTGTAGCAACTTGACTTCAGAACAGTTCTTTTTTTTTCCCCTTCCCCAGAAGTTCTTCTGGATATTATAACTCTGTGCCTAGGGCTGGGTGCACTTTGACTGTGAGATCAAAGGCCTAATAGGCAGCACAGGAAGGGTGGGGTTGGCAGAAGAGAAAGAGAGGAAGAAGGAAAGGTTCCGAGACCAGGGGTTCCATGTGGCTGCCTTCTGGCCTCTGCTTCATCCTCTGCAGCAGCAGAACTGAAAGACATTGAATCACGTGTTTAATGTCTCCAGCCTCGGTTCCCTGCCACTTCCTAACTCACAGGATGTACAGTCTATACTAAAGTGCCCTGGTGGTGAATCAAAAGGACTCAGTAAATGATACCAGTTACTACCAAGTCTCAGCCCTTGGCCCAGCCTTTTACCAAACTGGAGAAATTGAAAGGCACGTTTTATATACCATGTTTTTTATATTTGCTCCCAGGGTGCAAGAGAGGGCATCCCAGGGCTCTTGGAGAGGACATGGCCATGTACAGGAGATAAAACATGCGATACTAGGCACATTGACCTCTTTATTCTGAAATGGAGTTTTATCCAGATCCTCCCTTGCCTCCTGAAATCTTCTGAGATTCCAGATGCTGCTGTACTGTAAGACCACTAGGGTGACTGCTTGAGGCAATACATCCTGACCACTGCCTTCTGTGGAAATCAGCACAGCTAGTGAAGGTTTCACGGTGGGAGATCTGGTCAACCAGCCTTTGGCCAAACCTTTATAGGTAAAGTCCTTTACCTATAAAGGCCTCTACTGCCGACTCAAAGAAAAGGATCTGTGCAAATTCCTGGTTTCTTCTGCAGCATTCTCCGCGTGCTGTTAGGGAATGCCTGCTTTTGATTTAAGACTTTAAATAGTAGGTCTGGAATGTAGCTCAGTGCTGCACTGTCAGCCTAGCAGGTGCAGGGTTTGCTCTTCAGAGCTGTCAAAAGGGGCCTCACCTTCAAATGCTACAGGGAGCTCAGGCAGTCTTCCTAGCTAGTCCACAAATGAAGTCAGTGGACTTGATTGAATTTCCACTGGGATCCTTTCCAAGACAGGCAAACCCTTCTTCAACCTGGAACTGTGAACCCTGCTGTAGCTTCCAGAGCTGCCTGCCTCAGGTGGAGAGAGGTGGTTCTCACAGCTTGTTTGGGTCCTTATCCTCTGGTCCTTGGGACATTTATTACTACTATGAGTAAGACCGAGGTAGCAAGCCACCCCTAAGTGTGAAAGCCACGGATTATTAATGTCTTGCTTGAGGATGCCTCCTTTGCTTGCTAGGCAGCTTTAAGCAACATTATTAAAACCGGCTTGATTATTTTGAGACGGTGGCCCAATTAGAAGCTATATATTCCTTCAATGTATGTGTTTATACATAGCGCTTCAGATAAAAATACATATTTATAAGCATGCACATGTTGTGTGTGTGTATGTGTGCTTAGCAGTTTAATTACCTGGGCTAAATTGCTAGAAGAAATACACAAAAGTGAGCCCCCCTTTCTGGGGCTAGATTCAGAGCAGAGGACACCCCACAAGGGGATGATGCTGATGGCTTCTCCATGACCCCACAATGGAAGTCCCAAGTGCACAGAGCCCTGTCAAGAGACGGCGTCTTTGGCACAAGCTGATTCTGACCTCTACTGTGTGGCGAGGATGTCCCTTTTATATTGAGCTCTGTGGGTTGGGGAGAATTGAATTGGGACAAGTGTCCTTGTCATAGCTTGGGAGAGACATCGACTTCAAGCTTTTGTTTCTAGAGCTGGTTGTCTAGCCTTCCTAATGAGCAAATATGTTCTCTTTAAGGAAACAAACAAACAAAGCAAAAACACCAATTCATCCGGATTTTCTTCATTTGTCTTAAATACAAACAAACAAAAGAAGTGTGGTTATTTCTGCCCCAACCATTTCCAAAGCAAGTTGCCTCATCGCTCGGGGTGCTTGGATGGTGTTTGTCACCACAGGACCCACAGGGCCAGTTCCAACTGTTACTCAGTAAGGCTTTTTTTTTCCTTCCAAAATTCCCAATGTTCCTTTAAGGCCCATTTAGCTGCGGGTTTTGTTTATTCTCCCGGCAATCAGCATTTAAAATAAGACAAACAAGCATTTTTTCCCAGGCTGTGAATCCCTGCTGGCCTGCCTCCACCTGCACACCTGAAACCAACGTGTCCAATTGAATTTCTCAGTAACCTAGAGCCCCTTCAGAGACCTGCCCCCTCCGTAGATCAGGCTGGGTGTAGGGAACTTGAGCAGCGTAAACGCAATTTTAAGAATTGCTAATGACGATAGAAATCTGCAATGCAATTAGCGTCATTGCATTTGGCTCTCCTCCGAAGGCACAAAGCTCCTTGTCATACTGCGGTGGTAGAAGAGGCAAGCGGGTCCACGTGCGCCCGGGCCCACCCTGGGTATGCTGGCAGCCCCTTCGCACCAAGACTGAAGCAGGAGCTTTGGTTCTTTCTCCTCCTCTTGTGTAGCTGTCGCCGCCTTCTTCGTCTCTGTTCTGGGTCGTGAGGTGTGGAGGGTTAGATGGAGGGTGGATTGTAACCTTCCCTATCGGGTCTTCCAGTACAGCCGCTCTGTTATCTAGGAAATTGGGGCCCACTTTGTGAGCTATTTTGCTTCCTAGGATTTTAGTACATCCTCAATTCCTCTTGTTCTGGACCAGTAATTTTGGCAGGGGTTCATTGTCATCTCTGTCGTTATGGAGACTCTGGCACCACCATTACCCACCATAGGCTGTCTGTCTGTCTGTCTTGCTGTTTCTGTCTCTCTCCCTCTCTGACCTCCTTGTCTTCTTTATGTTCCACAGGTGAGAAGAGCAGAAAGTAGCTCATGAAGAGAGACAGAAGTACAGGGCCATTGGGGTGGGGTATGAATGTATATTATTGGATTAAAAAACAATCCTTACTTTTTCATAGGAAAATTATTTTTGCTTCCTGAAAAAATAACAGGGGCCAGGCATGTAAATCCTGTTAGCTGCCTAAGAGGCTGCCAAATGCCACAGATGATCTTGGTGGGTCTGTTTAATTCAGCAAAGGTTTCTACTCTGGGGATCTTCTTTCAAATACTGAGGCCCAAATCAGAAGCTCATAGAGGGAGCTGTTCTTCCAGGCTTCCAGATGTGTCTGCGAGACAACACGTTACGGGCCAAATTGATTTCACCCCTGGGAAACCGGAGATTTTTCAAAGTTATGTCTGCGAAGCCAGCTAATGCAATTCTCCATTAGTACATTAAAGTGTGCCCTTATTAATTCAAACATAAAGGCAACAAAATAAGCTGTTAAATTTAAAATATAATACATATATAATGAGGAGAATGTGTGAAAGCCTTATTCAAATGAAAATACAGGAGTGTTTGAACTACTGAGGTATCTTTTGTATTGAATTATGAGCATATGTAATAGATTTAATTATTAATTTCCCCATTGTTCTATGCATACAGACAGGGTTCAAGGCACAGACATTCTCTGGCTTTCATAGATCTAATTTGTATAATTATTGCCTGAATAAAGAATTGCTCCAATTCCTAGCTTTCTCTTTCTTTCCCTCTTCTAAATACTGTTTCAATGCTGCATTCCAAAAGGCAAGCACCTGCCGCTTCTTCAAAGTCAGCTGATCATTCGGGATGATGGACGGCAAGGCCGCCGATGACGTCTCCTTTCAAGTCTCTTTGTCTAAGTGAATTATCGTGCATCCTTTTAATTTTATTGAACAAATTACATTTGTCAAGGTCTATCTTTGTAAATAAATGATAACTAGAGACACATGGATGCGTATTTCTGCTGTTCAAGGGCTCTCGTTCCGTTTCTGGAAGCCAGATGAACATGGAACAAAGGAGAAACTTTCCTCTAAAAGCAATTATCTTTCTGCATTTCCCATCAGCACAATTATATTGCAGGGAATTTTAAGGAGCCGTAGAAGTAGAATTGAATGCTTAAAACTGTGTTTGCCGAATTGCTATGCAAAAGTTGAACAGGCTGTGTGGGATCAGACAAAATAGTATCTCTCTCCTGGCCGAATTTCCCCAAGTTCAGAGAGTGCCTCGAGGATGGAGGTAGTGTGGGGTGACCTCGGCCATGTTTAGGGGTCCTGTGTTCCTTGAACAGAATTTGTAATGGCATTTCTGAATCCTGAGGGCTGTTGGCAAGGTGACTGGGAACGCAGACAATAAAACCACCCACTTCCAGTTTATTTGGAAGGCTTCTGATTTGCTGATTTCACTCTGCCCGGAAGAGAAACCTACTAGCTTATTAAGTAATCCATGAATGGGGGAGGAATAAGGAGAGGGCTGTTTACAAGTGGTGTGGCAGCACTTACTCTACCCCCTAAAGCAAACCAGCCACTGACTTGGAGAGCTATTGAGCGTGGTTTGTGTGGCTGCTCTGTCAATAAGGCATGTCAGCCACGGTCATTTCTTCATCACTGGCTTCTCCACAATGTACTGAACTGTAGCTAAGAGATAAATTGTACTATCTTATCAGCAATGGCTCAGGAGTAGTGTGCATGTGTGTGTGCATGTGTGTGCGTGTGTGCACTTAGGTATCTTTCTTTAGGATCTACTATTTATTATTTATTTATTTATTTATTTGTGAGACAAGGTCTTCTGCAAGCTTGGAATTTACAAGTAGGCTAGGCCAGTGATCCCCAATGATCTTTCTCCACCTCCCCATCACCAATGTTTTAAGAATGTCCAAAATGACATTTTGGGATGGAGATGGTAGTTAGTGAGAGGCAACCATAGAAAACATCAGGACTGTGACTGGTCTAGTGACGTGGACATCAAACTGCTAGGCAGCTGATGGAGTAACTTTGTGAGCTAGAGATCCGGGGAAAAGAAATCCAGAAGCACGGGTGACCTTGTATCTTCAAGGAGAAATGGGCAAGAGGGTGATTCAAAAGCCTGGAAAGGAGATTCCAAGTTTCAGTAGACTGTATGGGCAGGGTGCAGAGCAAGTGTTGGCGGTGGGGTCTCAGTTGCAAGATGAAGAGTGTGACCTGGGTGATCGAATGGCTTCTATTTAGGTACTGTGACTGAAGTCATAAATCTCTGACTGCGATATTGGTCTCCAACAGGAATGGTAGAGGGAAGACCCCTGCACTGGGATTGCATTGCTAAAACTTCATGAATTTATCGAAGGGAAAAGCAAGTTTATTCGCCTAGGGAAACAAGTCTGGTGTTTTTGTTATTGGTTGCTGCTGTTTCCCTGTGGTTTCAACAATGTTAGTAATAAGCAACCCAATGAATCCAAACCAGAAGCAAAGTGATTCACGCAGTAGGTTTAAAAATCTTGTCTTGGGCAACTCAGTTGTTGTAAACTCTCCTCTGCCGGAGGAACATGAATACCTCATCTGATTCAGAGCAGTGTTCTAGCTGGACAGGGATTGGACAAGGGTCACATGCAGCCAAGAATGGAATCTGGTCCCCAATAAAAAGCTCTGCCTGGTACTAGGAATAGAAGTTCACAAGTGCTCACCGTGCATGAGTCCGATGGGGAGGCCGGGCAAGGACAGTGAAAGTGACAGAAAGTGAAACTTGAGTTGATGCTCAACAAAAGAGGGGAAGGGAAAGGACAGTAGAGGAAAGAATATGGGCGACCAGGGGTGCAGAGAGATGGGAATCGTGAGGAGCTGCTCGTGATTCAAGATGGCGAGGAAGGAAGGTAACGATGACAAGGAAGGGAGGAGAAAGGGAAGGGAATCAGCCTGTGTTAGGTGAGAAGGCCTGGGTTGTCAACCTAGGAATCTCCACCTTCTACACTCAGCTACACAGCGAGTTTGAGGCCAGACTGGCGTACACAATCATAGGGTAATGGTAAGGGGTCCCATAGGGCCATGTCCTGACCTCAATCACCACAACCTATCTGTCTATCTTCCTGACACTATTAGGAGGCGTGGCCTTGTTGGAAGAAGTGTGTCACTGTGGGGGTGGGCTTTGAGACCCTCCTCCTAGCTGCTCATGAGACAGTCTTCTCCTGTTTTCCTTCTATTACTAGTAAAGGAGTCAGATGTATCCTGCTTTTCTGTGGCACACAGACCTGAGTAGGGGCCAGGTATGAGGTTAAATCAGAAGTTCTTTGAAGGTCAAGGGCTTGTGTCAAACATTGTTTACTTTTTTACATTCGGTCTAGCTTGCTGGCTTTGTCTGTGTGAATGTCAGAGGTTAATCCACCTAACAACCTGTATCACATTTGTTTGTTTGTTTTTGTTTCTTTGAGACAGGGTCTTACAATGTAGCCTTTTCTGGTCTGGAACTCATTATATAGAACTGAAATCCACCTGCCTCTGCCTCCAGGTGCTGGGGTTAAAGGCATGTGTCATCATACCTAGCATCACCTCATGTTTTGAGATGGAGTCTCTTATTGGGACCTGAAGCTCACTTATTAGACTAAGATGCCTGGTCAGTAAGACTGCAATATCCTCTTGCCTCTGTTTTCCTACTTCTGACATTACAAATGCCTGCTGTGGTGGTTTGAATAGACTTGGCCCAGGGAGTGGCAGTATTAGGAGGTGTGGCCTTGTTGGAAGAAGTGTGCCACTATGGGGGTGGGCTTTGAGACCCTCCTCCTAGCTTCCCATGAGACAGTCTTCTCCTGTTTGCCGTCTGAACAAGATGTAGAACTTCAACTCCTTCTCCAGCACTGTGTCTTTCTGAGTGCTGTTATGTTTCCTGCAATGAAGATAATGGACTGAACCTCTGAAGCTGTAAGCCAGTCCCGATTAAATGTTGTCCTTTATAAGAGGTGCCTTGGTTATGGTGTCTCCTCACAGCAATGGAAACCCAAACTAAGACACCTGCCTTCATGGATTTTCACATGGGTCCAGGGATCAGACTCAGATGATTATGTTTTGTAGCAAGCACTTACAGACTGAGTTATCTCCCTCTCATCTCCCTTTAATGAATTAGAGTTTTATCAACAAGGCACTCTTGACTATAGGGAGAGAAATAAGCTATGATGTCATGTCATTGTCAATTTGACATAATCTGGAATTGCCTGAGAGACAGGTCTCTGGGCATACTTCATTGCTTTAATTGAGATGGGAAGATTTGCCCACTGTGGGTGGCACCATTCCCTGGGCCAGGGATTTTAGACTGTACAAGATGGAGTAAGTGAACTGAGTGGTAGCATTGTCTCTCTACTTCTTGTCTGTGAGTGCAATGAAAACAATTCCCTTGCTACTGTGGTTTTCCTGCCACGATGGACTGGGACATGGGGCCATGAAACAAAACTAGCCCATCTTCTCTTTGCATTTGTCAGAGTATTTTATCACCGCAACAGAAAAAAAGAAACTAAGCCAGTGTTCTATGAGTATGTGTGTAATTAGAAATATTAAACCCTAGATGCTTCATCTCCACCTGGGCAGACAAAGGTCTGTTTAGTTCTTTCATTAAAATAAATAAATAAATAAATAAATAAATAAATAAATAAACGAACATGTAATCTGTTTTAAGGAACATTGCAAGTCTTGGGGCAGGAGACACAATGCTCCTGATGAAGGATGGATTTCAAAGTATTAAATTATTGCTGAGCCAACAGCAGTGGTTCAGAGGACTGAAAAATATAGGCCAAAGACATTTATCTGGCTGACATTTGGCTCCTCCCAGTGTTTCACACCATAGAAGACCATTGGGAGTGCATATGTTAAATGGTGTTAACATGAACCAGTTCGCTCCCAGGTGTACTGTCCCATGAAAGACTGACAAATGGCTCTGGTGGTATGACATGGGCATTCAGAGAATGGCAGTGTTGATGGGAGTTGGGAGACTGGAATCCTTTCAAAGGCTTCATCTCATAGGAAATAACAGAATGACACCACTGGAGGCCACCCACTTAGATGAGGGAAAACCAAGTCATCTTTTTTCACAGGTTGTTTCCTGGTCCTGAGGACATCTCTATAGCCTGCCATGTGTCAGTGAGTCCAGCAGAGTATGCTGTGAAGACCCACAAGCCAGCAGGTAAGCATGCACACATGTCTGCACACTCTAGGAGGTCTGGACCTGGCCACTGGAATGTCTGATCTGATAACTAGGATGAGAATTGGAGGGTTTTGCCTAGAGAGGTGGGAATCAGGAAGCCCAGTGAAACTCACAAGGCATCTTGGAATGCAAAGACCATCTTGGTTCTAACTGGAAGTCCCTGGTCCCTTCATTATTCTTTTGGGTCTGACCAGGCTTTGTTGTGTGCTTGCTCCATGTGGTGTGACTCTTCATAATGGCGTTTTTTCTTTTCTGGCCTGTGGCATCCTTGTGTTGTTGAAAAGTCCTTCTCCATAGTAACAGACGCTTCCACTGAGTTAACACCTCAACCCATTAAGCATAAGTGCTTTTCAAAACATTTTATTATTGGCTGAGTGTTTGTGAAGCGGTTTACCTTGGACTCCGACCGATTCAAGAGGTTTGTGCCTATCTTGTGTTCCACAGGAGCTACGCCACAAACCCAGCACATCCCAGCATCCTTTGCTTGCATCTCTCTCCAGGGTAGGGAGGCTATGAGGAATTTTGAATTCAGTTTTTGTATTGTCACTTCATTGAAAGAGGGATGCCATTGCTTTCGAAAAAGCGAAATTTTAAATTGTATTTTGTGGGGCTGGAGAGACGGCTCAGTGGTTATGAATGCCTGCTCCTCTTGCAGGGGACCCACGATGAGTTCCCAGCACTGTCCACACAAGTGCCTATAACTCCACCCCCAGGGGATCAGACATTCTCGACTGGCCTCTGCATGCATGCACCCACATTTACATGAATTTTAAAACCTTTAAACAAGTGTACTATAACATGGACAGAATATGCTTACTTGGGTCAGACGATGAGCTTGTGAGAGCTGAGTGATGTTGCTCTCTTTAGGAACAGTACTTTGGGCTGTCATAGTCTGGTCCCAATCAGATATCAGGTTCTCTGATTTTCGTTGGTATGCAGGCATAGGTATCCATGCCTCAGCCACAATGTGACTACTTGGCTAAACAGAGAGCCTTGTGTTGCAAGCAAATTTGACCTATTTGTGAGGTAATTTTTCAGGCACCCATTTTGATTGGCGTGCATGGAAACTTGTTAAACCTCAATGGGTCTTGACATATGACAGACACTGGCTGCAGCAGAGCCACGACAGGCTTCTTGGTTTTCGTACGTGTAGAATAGCGTTTGCAATCTAGAGATGGATACGTTTAACCAACAGGATAGAGAGCTCCAGCAAATACTAGGATAAAGAAGCCCCAGAGCAAACCATGGGGCACACGTATAACGGGTAAGCTAAGTGCCATTCAGGCAGAGATGTTTGATCTCAGCCCCTTGAAAAGGAATGGTAAGGCAGTGACAACATCTAATCTTGAGGTGAGTAGACGGTAGTGAGGAGGCTAGTGAGTAACTTTTAAATCAATCTGTGGCTAACTGTAGAGGCTTCAAGTCACCAAACTGCTTTGAGTTGTGGCTGGAAAAGCCACTGCGGTGAAATGGAGCCTAGAACAGAACATACGGAGCACAGCCTCCTTTGCTTCAGTTCCTTTGCTATGAGACTTCAGCCACCTTTGCCCTGAAGAAGAAGCCCATAGCTACAGGAACTGCCTTAGCTGCTCAATGGTGGGGTTGTCTCTCCTGCTTCCTGATGCATCTATGGAGCCACAGTGAGCAGAAGCTTAGAACAGGTCTGGTGTGCTGCATCCTGGCTCAGGGACAAAGGGATGGTATCCAGGCGTCCGTTTGAAGACCTGCCCATGAAGTAGAGAGTGGTGTCATAGGGAGACAAGGAGATGGTAGGAGCTACATCGTAGTCGTTTGGATCACTGCCTTCGAACCACCAATTGCTTCTCTGTATCAGTGACGAATGTTTTCCTATGACCGCCATGTCACATGTGGTTTCAGTCTTATGTTTGTGTTCTTACATTGTGATGGCAGGACTCTCTGTGTCTCTGTGAATCCGTGTCTCTGTCTCTGCCTCTCTCTCTCTCTCTCTCTCTCTCTCTCTCTCTCTCTCTGTGTGTGCGTGTCTGTGTGTGTGTGTGTGTTTTGGGGGACACTTGCGTGCTATGGTGTGTGTGGAGGTCAGAAGTTGATTCTCTCTTTTCATCATGTCAATTCTGGGATCCTGTAAAGGTCTCTGGTCTTAGTAGCAAACACCTTTACTTGCTGAGCTATCTCGCTGGTTTGACCAGCAGCTGACATTTAGCTTACACTGGGGACTTCTTGGCAAGACCCTTCTAAGGTAGATGCTACAATTATTTTACCTCACAGATAGAAACAGAGCGTTAAGCAGCACAAGATGGCGCCCTGGTGTATGGTGGAACAGAACTCAAAGCCAGGCAGCTAGGTTGGGGTTGGTGCTGTAATCACTTTGTGAATGAACTCCTAGGTCATTTGTGTTTTCAACATAGGGTCTCACTATGTAGCTCAGACTGTCCTGGGACTCACTATCTAGACCAAGCTGACCTTGAATTCCCAGAGATCTGCCTGCCTCTGCCTTCCAAGTGCTGGGTTTAAAGTTTGCGCCACTCCACTGGACTTACATGTCATTTGTTCTTCCTAGACATGGGATTACAAGCCCAAGTGATGAGCAAAGGGGCCAAAGGTGTGACTGTTCTTTCAGTGACAGAATGAATGGGCAATCCCTGTTCCCCTCTGCACAGTCCAAGGCACTGATCACACCACTGCTTTGTCTTCACGGCTGGATAGATACATCTGAACGTTTCCTGACTATCCACCACCTAATGGACCATCGTACTGGAGATGAGATGGAGAAGATCCGGTTCTTGGCCTCACAGGATTACCAGTCATCCTGGAAAGTCAAGAAGTTAAGCAACAATGTGTAATGGGGCCATAGTAGATGGAAGCGTGGGATAGCAGTAGCTAGTATTGATTAGGCATTTTTTTCTATGATTGGTCATCAGTTCTCTCTACGAATTATTCTGTTTAATTCTGGTTAAACGCACAGGAAACTGACCTATGCACTAGATGCTAACTTATCCCAGATTACCGATGAGAATGTGGGAGCATGAAGTGACATAGTTCTTGAGTGATACAGCTGTTGAGCAGTGGACCCAGGACTATGAGCAAGCACATCTGGGAGGGTTAACCTTGTTGGGTATTTGGGCATTCCATTTTAATCAATTATTGAGCTCATATGATATGAAGACACAATGTCTTAGTCAGTGTTCCCTTGCTGTGAAGAGATACCATGACCAAGGCAACTTATAGAAGAACACATTTAATTGAGAGCCTGGTTACAGTATCAGAGGGTGAGTCCATTTCCATCATGATGGGAAGCATGGTGGCAGGCAGGTTGTCATGGAGGTGGAAAGAGATTGAGATTGGAGATGGTATTGGCTTTTGAAGCATCAGAACCACCCAAGTGACATACCTCCTTTAACAAGGACACACTTCCTAATCTTTCCTAAACACTTTACCAAACTGGGAACCAAATATCCAAACATATGAGTCTATGGTGGCCATCTTCATTCAAACCACAACACACAAACACAGAAAGACTTATTCATTCATTCATTCTTTCTTTCACTCATGCATACTAGGTATCGTCAGTGCTTAAAATATAAAGAGAAGGAACAGTGTGTGAATACAGAGATGATGAGACAGTTTGATACCAAAGTGCCCACTCTATATATTAAAGGGCCTTGAGGTAGTTGCTGGAGAAAAAGCTCAGTGGTTAAGAGCCACTTGTTGCCCTTATAGAATCTGGGTTTGGTCCCCAGCAACCAGATGGTGTCACAACATGTAATTCTGGCTCTGGGGGAATCTTATAGCCTTTATCTTAGGCACTGGGCATGAATGTGGTACATATACATACATGCAGTCAAGAAATCACACACACACACACACACACACACACACACACACACACACACACACACCAGAATAAGGGGCCTGGAGAAGCAAGATTTTGTTCCTTGTCTTCAGATTGCTATACATTTAAAGTAAGGAAAGGAAACCAGCAAGTCGCCTTGGCTTGTATACTTGGTCACCACATCATAGAAAGAAGAGTATAGCCATGTAAAGGGAGGGGCCCTTCTGCTGGATGTCAGTCTGACCTTGGCCAAGCCTTGAATGTCTAGAACTTTGGAATAAACCTCCTGAACCCTCATTCTGCAGTCGAACAAGCCGAAGCTTACCATGCTGTCACTAGCTGGAGAAATACTTAAAACCCGCCAAGTTCTGTGATTCCCTTCCAATCTCTAAGACTTGTCAATCTTGCCTTGTAAATGATTGTTGGATTTCCCAATATTTAACCAGAGCATATGTTCAGGACTCCGGCAAGCTGCAGGTTTGAGAACAGAGTAGCATGAAGGCTTCCTCGAGCCAGCCAGGGAGCTTCAAAGGCAGAGCAGAAAGCAACCTGGACAACTGGAAGGGCGTGCTCTCAGCACGGGGTGGGGCCAGTGTGAGCTGGGGTGGGGACTTCTGGGGTCAGAACTGGCTGAAATGAAGCAGGGTTGTAGGAAATAGAGGAAGCCTCCAGGAGGCCGGGAAGCAGAGCAGGCAAGAACAGAAGGAGTGCTTTGTTTGGTGTAAACCTTTTTTTTATCTGTCATTCACATTATTTTTCTGCACAAGGATATGTTAGACTTCTGGATTATGCTTGGTCACTTTGGATAAATAAATGAAAAGTATCTACTTTTAAGCTTAAGAAACTAGGATAGAAAAGAAACCTCCAAACCTTCATCATCAGAATTCCCCTAAAACATTTAAGACATTTTTATGCGTTTGACTGTTTTGCCTGCATGCATGTAAGTATACCACATACTTGCCTGCAGTACTGTGGAGGCCAGCAGACTGTGTCACATCTCATGAAACTAGAGTTACAAATGCCTGGAAAATGTCACGTGGCTGCTGGGAACTGAACCTGGGTCCTCTGCAGGTGGAGTCAGTGCTCTGAACTACGGAGCCATCTCTCTAGCCCCAAGCAGAATCCTTATGAACATCCTGGCTCTTCATTTTTATTATTATTTTATTATTGTTATTAATTTATTTTTTTACACTACAGATTGAACCCAGGGCCTCACCCATGATAAGCATGCATTTTACCAACTGACCTACCATCTCCATCTCCACAAACCAACCTTTCAAATTCATCTGAGGTCCTGGTTTCCTCAACAAGAAGCTTCCTTGCATTTAATGGTCTTTCTTATATGCTAGACCTGGGGGGCCGAGAATTCAAAGAAGAGTCTCCTGTTTCGTGTTAACAGTGAGGATATCTTGAGTATCACTAGAGATGGATATTGAAAAACTAAAAGAAGGGGGAGAGAGAGAAAGAAAAAGGGAGCAGATATGGAGGAGAAAAGGGGAAGGGAGGAGAGAGGGGAGGGGGAGGGAAGGGAAAGGGAGAGGGGAAGGGAGAAAAGAAGAGACAGGAGGGGAGGGGAGGGGAGGGGAGGGGAGGGGAGGAGGGAGGGGAGGGGAGGGGAGGGGAGGGGAGGGGAGGGGAGGGGAGGGGAGGGGAGGGGAGAGGAGAGGAGAGAAGAGGAGTGAGGAGAGGAGAGAGGAGAGGAGAGAGGAGAGGAGAGAGGAGAGGAGAGGAGGAGAGGGAGAGGAGAGATATCTGTTACCTATTTCTTTGGGCTAGAAGCTCCCCCTGTTGAAGAACCACCTTGGTGTCATTAGAGTCTTAAAAGGATTTTGTTGTTGTTGTTATTGTTTTATTTGTTTGTTTTGGTTTGATACAGAGTCTTTTTGTATAGCCCTGGCTGCTCTGGAACTCACTGTGTAGAGCAGGCTGGTCTCAAACAGAGAGATCACTTGCCTCTGATGCCTGAGTGCTGGGATTAAAGGCATGTGCCACTACACTCAGCTTGGATTTTGCCAAAAGAAAATTAAGCTCTAATTCTCAGCATGGTCTTGAGCAGCTGTCCAGAGGATACTAGATACCGTCTTTCTTAGGAAGGTCAAGTTGGCTGCAAGCACCAGGGAAAAAGGTAGGCAGACCGCCCATCCCAGATACTTTAGAGTCAAGGATATTATTGAGTGGATACTTTGTATCATTAATACCCTTATGAATGCAATAGGGGAGTTTCCTCAGCTGCCACCGTCAAGTACTGCCTGACTAACTTATACAAGGTGTTCTTTTGTAATAAAGAGACTTGGCTTGAGGTCTGACGGCTTGGGCTAAGACATGGGCATCTTTAGTTAGCTGTGTGTGTCTCCTTCACAACCTGGTGATGAAGGGCATATGGCAAAGGTTTATGACAATACTCTGAAGCTGTGTGCAGTTTAGTTGGTGACTGTTATCTGGCAATATCTACCCATTGTCCTTATCTAGATTCCACGTGAGTACCCAGAGTCTATAGCCTGGTGGGTCTACGTACAACTGACGGGTAAAACTGGGTGATAAGGATTCTCACATGGCTTCCTGTTTTAAAGAACTAAAATGTTTGGGGACAGTTTCCCAGGGTGTGAATGAGTGATTCCCTCTCCTATGAGAGTGGTCACCTATTTAATCACCTAGACCCCCCACTTCTATGTAACCATCCAGATACCCACCTTCTGCCTTCAGTACTGCTGAAGGTCTTTTTCTCCCATGGGTGCTGCGTCAGCATAATTCCTTTTCAGGCCCCTTGCTGGCTTCAGTTTCTAAGCCTGATCTCCTGTTTGTCTGGATCCAGCAGACCACCACGCCTGTCCCAGTCTCTGCTTCTCATTCTCTCTAGAGTCTTTGTTCTTCCCTCTTGAGGAGACACTGTTTTGGGACAGGTTGTTTTCTGCTGAGAATGTCTACGAGTCTCAAAATATCCTAAATGTACTTCTGATGTCCTGGACACCCCGCTCACTGTGTCTGCTATTCTTGTTTCCTTGGAGGGTCTCTTTGAAGATCCTACAATCGAATATTACATCATTCTGAGAATATAGTTGCTTTCTTTCCCTCTGGGAAGAGACCTCTGAGTCCAGATAGCTGCACTTACCTCTGGATCCTAGGCTATTGCTATGCTAGGTTCATTTTTTCTATGCTACCTTCTCCACTGGATCCTGTGTGTTCATGTCCCTGTATGTGTGTCTTTGTCTTCCCATGACAGCTCTTTCCTGTGACCACTTGTTCCCAAGGGCCTTGTCCAACAACTTCCCCACTGTCTGTTACTTCCGTCCCTGGCTTCTGTTGCACCTTGGGGCTTACGATTCCCTAGCTAAGGGCTTCAGTTGGTCCAGTTGTCACCTAGCTCCCTGATCTGATCCACTTCTTCTAGTTCTCAGGCTTGGAGCTTTGAGGCAAGATGCCTTCTTATTCAGTGGCAGTTTGGAAGCACACCCTTTCCCTCCAAGCCCTATGAGAAGAAGCCAAATGCCCATTCTTAAAGTGTGACTACTGAGGCTCACGGTGCACTGCTGTTATCTCGGCAGGAGAGCAATTTGCAACCATTTACAACCCTCTCACTCCCCACTTCCCCTCTGTGTGTGTGCTTCCACACACACCAGTCCACGGTGATTAGTGCAGATGGTGACAAACTAACTCCCCATTGAAAGGGCTCAGAGCAGAGTGGGAAATGGATTTTTTGGCCTCGCTCTGTCCTTATAAACAAGAAAGCCCGAATGATTTTAGGTTCCTGATTCTTGCCTCCAAAGAGCGCAGTTTGCTTCTTCCAGACACAAGAGGTTGTAAATTGGTAATTCAGCTCAACCAAAGGCCACATGATGAGCAACTGTAGAAGTATTTCTTTTTCTTGTTGTGCAGAAGAGGAACCAGACATCTGAGTGTGGGTTTCTGCTGGAGGTCACCATCACCATTTGCAGCCTGAAGGCAGCATCTTGGCCAGCCCTGGGCTCTGTGATACCTCCCGTCCTTCAACCAGCAGAACCACAGGGTAGGTGGCTTCTGTATTGCCCTGAGGTTATTTTTTTTTTTTTCTTTTAGGGAAAAAAATACTTGCTGTAATCAAAACACTTTATTATATTTCCTATTGTCAGCTAATCCTGCCCAAACTCATTAAATAACAGTGTGTGGGTTATTTGCTGTCAGTGAAATTATCAAAGGCATTTTTAGTTGCCCACCCACCCCCAGCTCTCCCCCTGCTCCCCCCCCCACCGAAAAACATATGCTTCAGTGCCAACTGAAACAATGATGCAGAAATGTCACCATCAGTCTTGACCAGATGACCCTGCCCATTTCAGATTACCTCTTAATTTCAGCACAAGGGTCATGCTGTGAGTTCTTACAGTAAGCCGCTGCTCGCCACTCACATGGTTACAAAACTCACTGTACCCATTGCAGTTAATGAGATGTGGAAAGCCTTGTGCTGTGATTTGCTGGGCCATATGTTGTAAGAGGATACTGCTGATTCCCGTCTTCCGTATTTAATTTAAGCAGTCTGCAATACCTTTTCATATGGCTACTTATATAGTAAAAATTAACTTGGGATATAAAAAAAAATACACCATTGTGGGGTTTATGACTTGGTGTGGTTCAGTCTCGTGTCTTTGCATGGAAACATCTGTAAGTAATGTGTGCGAGTCGGTCTAATTTTAAATCCCGCCAAATATTTTCCATTTAACATTTGGTTTAACTGACAAACTTGCAGAGGTGACTTGCAGCTCCATACACTGTTCCCAAGGCTGTAGACCTGGTTTTGTTTGGTTTTTAAAGAAAATAACTGTAATTTAAAACTTGTTTTTAAAACACCTTTTTTACGTATCAGTGCATACAGAATATATGCCTCCTGAACCTCTTGAAGCAACTGCTGCAATTAATCCGTTGCCCCTAAAAGTAGTTACTTTGGTTTTGACTTTTGCTTTAACTTTTGTGGTAGGTGGGGAAACATCTGACAACTGGGGAGTTAGTTGGCTGTGTGTTGGAAGGATAAGGTTGTAGGAGCCACGGCTGGGGGGTGGGGCTGGGGGGACACCACAACAGGGGACAGAGGAACAGACCAAGCCCGTCCAGGACATCCACTAACCAACACTGTATTTCCTTACTACTTAAAAAATGAAAGTTCTTACTAATTCTCAGAGGACCCAGGCCCTCTGATCTGAACATGGATCTGAGCTATAAAACTGGTAAAAGCCAGCCTCTCCTTTGTCTGCTAGAAGGTTTACCCAATAAAACAGAAGGCCCCAAAATGTGAATTTCAGATAAACCACAAATACTTTTTTAGTACAAATGCATCCCAGGCCGTATTTGGGACATACTTAGATTAAAACTTGAGCGTGGCAGTATCCGGAATCCAAACTCATCCCGTATTCGATTGCTAAATCGGGCCAGCCCTTCCACACCTGGGTCAGGCGGGTTTGCTGATTGCATCCTATGGGTGGCCTGAATTTAAGCAGGAGGGTGGGCGGAAGCCATTAATGGCTCCCTGGGAATGGGGTGGTCCCTGGGAGCTCTTCAATGCTGTTATTAAACGCCCTCCTCCCGGGGCTCTGAGGCATGCTGACTCAGCATCCGGGCAAAGGGATGCTGGACCCCAGAAACATAATTAAACTGTTTCCACGACTGACTCGAAAATAAAAGTGTGGGTGTGGGGTGGGGAGAGAAACTTGAGGGGGAAGTTAAACAACAAATGGCGAGGTGTGGCGTGAAACCTCAGGGAAACTGTCGGTTTTGCTTCAAGGGAATTGAATTGTGAAACTTGCAAGTTGCGAAATTTCACTCGCTGATGCCTGTGAGAACTGAAGTTTGTTTTAATTGTCAATTAAAGCTGGGTTCTAAGGAGCCTTAGGGCGGTGCTGGCCCAAAGGGAACCCGCCTCGGGCCGGATGGATGACAGTGCTGGCCACTGGGGGTCAGGATAAGCTCGCAGAGTGGCCCTTCGACAGGCTGTGCGGTCGGGAGGGGAGCGAGGCTCTGCTCCGGGAGGCGGTGCCTGTGAGCCAGGGTCCTGTTGGCCTTCCTGGTTGCTGGAGTGTAAAGCAGCAAATGGCCTTAATCAGAGTGCAGATGCTATGTGCAGATGACCACGTCCTGATAGCAAAAGAAGTATGACCTTGTTGAAGATTTTATGAAACAGAAAACAATTCATTTGCATTCATAAGGAGACTTAAGACAGAAACAGGCAAGCCCTGAGTGTTTTGCCTTAGAACTTTTCTTAGAACTTGTTGGGGGGTGGGGGGTGGAGGAACAGAGGGAGGGAGGGAGGGAGGGAGGGAGGGAAAGAGAGATAGAGAGAGAGAGAGAGAGAGAGAGAGAGAGAGAGAGAGAGAGAGAGAGAGAGAGAGAGAACAGAGAGAAAACAGAGATACAGAAGGCGAGGGAGACAGAGGGGGAGAGAGGGAGAGATACAGAGGAGGAGGGAGGGATATACAGAGAGACATATTGAGAGATTAAAGAAGAACACCCCCACTCCCCCCACGTTCCCACCCAACCCTGCCAAAGTTGAGATGTTTTCGGAGCTGCTGTTGACTTCAGATGGAGGTTGCCGCCTTGTTAACCCTGGGATGCAGCCTCAGAAGATGATTCTCCCACCAAGGGATTAACCACGAGGAACAGTTAGGGAATGTGAAGTCTCCAGAGACTTGAGATCAAGGAGTCTAAAATGTTTGTAAGAAAAAAAAAAAAAAAAAACCCTCACTGGCTTGGGAGCTTTACGGAGACACTTTAAAGGAGAATCAAAATTGCCCTTATTTAAGAGCTTTGGAGATCCAAATATAAGCCTCTTTTCTTTCGCCAAGAAGGCCACTTACACATTTGATGTGCCTTTAATGCTTAAAGGAACCGCTGGGGTTCCTATTCGGTCCCCAAACACAACTTTATGATTTTATTTTTGCGAAGTCCATTTTTCTTTTTTTCCTTTTCCCCTTAGTGCCTCAGATTTCTGTTCTATTTGGGGATGATACGTTGAAGGGAGTCTGAATGGTTGTCTCAGACCCTGCCTGAGAGACAGGCTTGGTGTCTTTCAAGTGGCTCCAAGTGCTTGGGTGGCAGGGTTCCTGGGATTGGGGGTGATGTCAAAAGGTTCTCTGGTGACAGTCACTTGGTTTAGAGATGATCCATCATGAACATTTCAATCATATATTCAGCCATCTTTATTGAGGTCTCACTCCATCTTTGCAGGGCTGGTGTTGAGGTGGGGGTGGGGCACAGTATCTGCAAACAGTCAGAGAATCTAATGGGGTGGGCCAAAAATGTGAAGGGACACAGTAAGCCGTTGACGGTATTCTGGAGGATGAGGAAATCATTCTTTTTTTTTTTTTTTTTTTCTTTCTGGAAGGAGGAGAAGCTACAAGTTTATTTAATCTTTTCAAGGCAACTTATTTTTATTGCATTTTTAATTTCCTCTCTTGCATTACCATGGCCCTTTCCCCTGGCTTCCCACGCCTGTCCTTAATTACTTATCATTAGCGATGTACATGGGGCCTTGCTGCATATTTATAAACGTGATCATTAGTACATGGAAAGACAAAGGCTTCTTTAAGACTGTCATTAGTTATTCTGTTTTCATGGAAATGTTCATTAGGAGAAACTACCCACCTGGTTAAATAATTATAATTAAGAACTGGTAATCTCCTCTGCATTTTTAACTTGATCTTCTGTCTGTTTGCATGAGGCTAAACAAGCCTTATTTGGCTAGGATTCTATCATCTTTCATTTTCTCAGGAGTTGTCAACAAATACAGAGTCCTTGTTTTAAACTGTAGGTGTTGACTGATTTACAGCGTGGTGGGTATGATTTTGGTAATCCGGTGGTTCATCGCCGAGCCTGTGGACCAGCCGTGGAATGGTGAGTCACACGGAGTCCAGGAGCTTCGGCTGGTTTTATTTCCTGGACCTTTGTCCAAGGCTCTCCTGAAACTCCCTGGCCACAGAGATACAGGACTTGGAGGCCACTGGCCATGACTCCATTGTGTGCCAAGTAGCAGTTGGATGGTGTGAATGTCTGAATGTCAGTCTTTAGGTGTTGTTGATTAGGGGTAGCCACAGTAGCATGGCGACTTCGTCCTTGCCAATGCCCAAGCAAATACAGTGTAGCCTTTGAGTTGGTGGCAAATGGCATGAGGTTCATCGGTGGACCAGGTGACAGAAATGCAATCGAGGAAGCATGGTTCTATGGCCACCGACTCTCCTCTGCCAGGACTCATCTGGAGCAAACTGTTACCCTGAGCTGATGAGGATTTGCCCGGGACAAACCACAATTGTGGGAAATGCTGGGTCAGGGCATAACTCTCATCTGTATACAATTAGGCAGCACTCCTCATTCAGTGCCATTTTGAGAAGCTAAGGAAGTCTGCAATCAGTTATATCTCCAATTACCATAAAAATATATTAGCCATTCATTCATTTATTAATGATTCATCAGTTAACCACACATAATGAGCAAATAATTAGCAGCGCTGTACGGTTGCCAAAATTGAAAAAGTGTTGGCATTTTAAAGATGAAAGGTTGCATTTATGCAAAAGTCTGGTGATGATAAAGTTAATGTGAGATCATTATAAAAGTGGCTGTCCTATACTGCAGGCTGAGGTACCACAAAACTTGCCTAATTGAAGTGAAATTAACATTCTCCCCAAGTCTGCATGTTGCCACACACAAACTGCTGGGTTTCTCCAGAAGATCTCCCTTCAGTAAGGTGCACCACACAATACAAGCTAATAAAATGCCAGACAGCTAGACTGTGTTCTTTGTTTGCTTGGTTCGGGGCCTCACGGAAAACAATAAATTGCATTCATGTCAGCTGAAGCCCATCCCTTTGCTAATTACTGTTTGGTGCTGAAATGACTTCTGTGAAATTGGGAGCCGAGGAAATGGAGATCCTTACAAGGGAAGCTTTTCAGAGTTCTGCAGTAAATGTGAGATAGGCCTCAGGCACACAGATGTTAAAACACTGAATTCCCCCACAGATTACACTAATGGAAACCCTGTCAGGGAAAGTCAAACCCGGGTCTGTGGTCAAAATCTAATTAAGGTTTCTGTACTTAAAAAGAATATGAATGCCTCAGGGTGGCGATGAATGCATAAGAAACTCACTTGTTTGTAAAAACTGTTAGTGTGAATAGTAAGTACCGTGGGGCAGTTACCTGTGATGGAACACCTGCTTTCTTGGTCCTGTTCTGCTTTGCCGAATGCTCTGGAAGGCTTGTTCCAGAGGTCAGTGAACTCTGCTCAGGCCACAGAGGCCTCTCTGCCTTTAGGGGTCTGGGATAAGGCATGGTTTGAGGTCACTGTGAAAATGGATCTTTAGAAGTTGCCCTGGAATCCCAGAGGATGCCTTGCTCTGCCACATGAAAACCACCCCAGATGATCCTGCCCAACTGCCTGGCGCCACTGAGGAAATAGTTCTTGGGGAGGGTGTGGGGCTGGCCAAATCTTTCCTACTGGGGGAAACAAAGGGTGGTCTGCTTGCAGCTCACCCTCCAGCCTGTGAGACGGCCTCCCGGAACAGCTGCAGCGTGCAGGCACGGCCCAGCTTCTAATAGAGGAAATGAATTTATAATGGTGCCGTCTCTTCATTTTCACCAAGCACAAATTTCCCCTTAAATACTTAAAAACAACACCCAGAGCTGGATATCCCTTAAATTTCAAATAAATGAAATCTTAATCCAGCCTGTTGCTGAGTCTGAGCTGTTATTAAAGAAATAAATTTGAAACAGCAAGTGGTTTGAGAATTTTTGAATTTAATTATTTAAATCTACTTAGGGTAACTCTCGTGTGCTATTTCAGTTTCCCATGGAGAACATGAATTCTGGGAAAGGTGTCCCATGCAGGGCCTTGGAAATATTAACTTTCATGTACAATCGTGGCAGTGGCGGACAGGCTTTGCTGCCCTCCTGCGAGAAAAGGAAAAGGAGAAAAAAAAAAAAAAAACCCTCTAAGATGTTTTTTTTTTTCCTTGTGACATTCAGTCAAGGAGTACAAGTCACATGTTTCAAAGAGGGAAGCCAAGTTCTCTTTTCAACTTTCATCAGATTCCCTGTTTAAACGCCATTCATTTGAAGCTCTTCAGAGAGCAGGTGTGCACATAGTCACTCAGTGAACCACACTAGGGACCAAAAGGGAAAGAGAAATTATCACTGCTGTAACTGAAATGGCCAGTGACTTGTTTAGTGAATTCTCTGTCTTGGCAAGTGTCCAGGGCCTGATTTTTGACATTTGTGAAAAAGGATTGTCCATTTTAAGGAACAGGTTCGGGCCCCAAGTCCCTGATTTTTTTTTTTTTTTTTTTTTTTTTTTTTTTTTTTTTTTTTTTTTTTTTGGTGTCCTTCTAGTCCTGGGACTTGCCTAAATTCTGATAGCAAAGACCTTTCATGTGCTAGCAACCTAGCTTTTTAATGGTGTCTACACTGGGTGTATGTGGGTGGAGGAGTGGGGTGGAGAAGGTTCAGGGTTAGGACATAGATTGTAGCAATCTTCCTTCCATCTCCCTGGGACTCTGCCATAGAGCCTGGTGGGTTTGGGGCCCTGTCTCAGAGGGTGAAATGGTCACACACCTGCATACTTGATGGAGTGTGGTCACACCCACACAATGAGACCCTGAGGCCTGAGCCAGAGAAACTATGAACATCCAATTTATTTCTCTTTCATCCGGCTATTTGATATTATAGCAGTCAGGACCTTGGAACTGCCAAACAGAAACTTTCCCACACCCAACCCAGGCTAGCAGGAGGATATTGACTTGGAGTGATTTCTAGACCCTGAGTTCTAGTATTATTATTATTGTTTCTGCTCAATATAAAAATCTTCCTGGAAGCCAGAAGTCTTTAAGGAAAAAGCACCATCTCAGTTTGGGGCCCAGCCTCAGCCTCCACCTTGTTTCCAATAAATGGAAAGCTCTGTGGAAGTTGCATAATTCGCAGGGTCGGGATGCCAAGTGACTGTTTTATCATTTAGAAGAGCAGCCGTGAAGTTAGATTAGGGGTTTCCCCAGGAAGCACGGCCCTTAGCCAGTGACCACTCAGAAGTAACATCTGCAGTAACAGTAGCATGGGCGAATAACTGATTTGGAGGGTTTCTTTTTCCAAGTCTCTATACATTTATAAAATAGCTCCTTTTCTTGCATATGCCCTAAGATTTTGGGAGAGGAAAAGTCATGGTTCCTGCTTCTAGGGGTGGGGTGGGGGGCACGAGGGGGTGGTTCTCAGTTAAGCTGAGAGAATAGGCTTCCCAAAAGTATGGACCAAGCTTCCTGTAGCCAAAGTCTGCATCATTACAATGCCCAGCATGTAAGAACCGGTAAATATTTGTTAAGTGAGTGTACCTGTTGGAAAGAGAGTGTGCAATGCCTTCTGTCTACCGGAGCTGTCGTGGGACATAGACATTAACAGGTACAACTCAGTTTGTGCCTTGTGCGTTACCTAAGGACAAATTACTAGGTATCACCATAATTAACGAGGGTCCTAAGCAGTCAATTACACTCTTCCTTTTTTTTTTTCTTTTGTGAAGTTTGTGACATTTAGATTCTTTTGTTGGGCAGATGGTAGAATATCACACCTGTTGGAAAAGTAGGCATTTTGGGAAGGGACATTAATTTGGGACTATTTATAATAAAGAAAACACACTGGCTTCTTAGTAAGTGTTGCTCCCCAAGGAGGCATCCCAGCTGAACACCCTTAAGTCCCTTTTCCTTTTTCATTAATTTATTTATTCACTCGAATACCCTGATCATAGCCCACCCCTCCCCAGTCACCCTGAATACTCTTAACTCTTTGAAGGAGAGCTTCAGAAATGAAAACATCACCTCTTCTTAATGTTTTGCTTTCTCTATGTTTCTGTGCTTTCTGGACTGGCTTTAAAATATTTTACATTTCAAAACATGTGCTGTGGGCGTGTGTGCTGTGTGTGTATGTCATACTTAGCTCACATGTGGAGGTGAGAGCACAGTTTGCTGGAGGTGGTCCTTTCCTTCTACCATGTTGGCTCTGGGGACTGAACTCAAGCTGCTTGGTGTGGCCGCAAGCACCCTCACCCACTAAGCCATTTCATTGGCCCAATTTTTGTTGGTTTATTTCATCATTTCGAGAAACGGTCTCACTGTATTATCCTGTCTAGCCCGAAACTTGATATTTAGAGCAAGCTGGTTTAGAATCTTCAGTAGATCCTTTTGCTCCTGTCTGCCTGGTGTTGGGATTATAGGCACAAACCGCAATGCCAGCCTTTCTGGATCGGCTTTTATTCTCTGGTTGGTTCTCAGCCTTCTCCCACCTCTCAAGTCCCTCCGCTCATCCCCCACGCCCCTGCTTACCTCCCTCCGCTCACCTCCCTCCGCTCACCTCCCTCCCGCTGATGCTGATCTCCCACCACTCATCTCCCTCCGTTCTGTCCTTTTCTTCTCCTTCTTCTCCCACCCCTCACCATCCTCCTCTTCTCCATTTCTGGTCAATTTTCCATTTCTCAGGAAGTTCCTCAAACGACCTCAGGGCTTTTTAACTCAGCTGTAGTCTGCTGTGGTCTCCTGAGCGGCTCCTGGACGGATCTCCAAGTTTCGGTTTCTGAATCAGACGCTCTATGTCCGCCAGGCTCACGGGCTCACGGTCTTGAGACGCCATGTTTGCTCCTGGGGCCTTTGCTCTGACTAATCTCTCGTGTTGAAGGCTTCTGCTGCTGTGCTACCTTTCCAAACTCCCCGTGTTATTGATCATCCCCTCTTTGACTACACCTTTCCAAATTCCCCGTGTGATTGATCACCCCCTCTTTCAAACTGTTCTTTGCTTCCTTGGTTTTCACTGCATCTAAGCTCCTAATACCCACAATTTAGCAACTCTTTCATTGTACTCTATAATTTAGTCTTAGCTTCCCATATAAGCCCTAAGCTTCTTATAGCTAAAAGAGGCTACAGTGCTTATTATGTACAATGCTCTGTATTAAGGTGCATTGCATTATTATTCCATTTAATCTCCATGACAACACTATGAGGTGGGCCTTTTTTTTTCTTTCCTTTTCCATTTCCATTTTACAGATAAGGAAGCTCAGGCCCTGAGAACATGTCTGATTCACCCAAGGTCGTTCAGCAAGCAACCAAAAGCCAGTGCTGGCTTCTGCAGTATCTTGTTTTGTGCCTTTCTAATTCCACTTTGGGAATGAAGGGCTTGTTCCTCCAGCTGTTGTCCGTGCTGCTGGCTGGCAGCATCATCTGTCAGTCATCTCTGCTGTCTTCTGCTGAAAAAGGCCTCTTTGCTCGATGCCACATCTCCTTTGCTGGAAAAGCCTGTCTCACAAAGTGCTGTGGCTGGGGTACAAAGATCTGCTCCCTGATCCCCAGTTTGGAGCAACTTCTAAATTCACACCATCTCCAGAGGTCTTGGTGAAGTTAATTGAGGTGTTTACTCCGATTTCACCAACTTCTGAAGCTCAACTTCTCCATCATCCCTGCCCAGTTTCCTTCTTGTTTTCCTTTCTACAAAATAGTGGTCCCTAGGAGAACGCACTAATAACATTCTTGTACACAAATATCTGATTCAAAGTCTGCAGCTTCTCAGGGAAGCCAACCCAATGAGTTGGTACAGGAGTAGTCGGAGCAAGGTGATGTGAGGTCAGAATCTGGAGCCGGCGTCCATGCTGGCCATGAGTAATAAGGACCCCATCTCTGGAGGTTCTCAGAGCTGAGACAGGTCAGCACTGAGCTGCGATGGGATGCTGGGAAAAGAAATCGTTGGAACAGTAGTACTGGATGCCGGTTACTAGGGGGGCATAAATGCTTTGGAAAAGGGAGTAATTAATTTAGCAATTAGTATGAAAACCTGAATGCCTGACTGATTAAATATAATGTGAGCTGGAGCCTTTATAATTAGGAGGCAGGAAAGTTAACAGTAGAGATACAAGTTCCTCCGAAGTTTGACAGGGTTCCAGAGGAATTTGAATGCTCTACCTAGGTGAGTGTGCTAGTGGTGCCAGGCCAGAGTCTGAGGGAAAAAAGAGCAGGACCTTGAGATACCTTGAGATATATTGGATGAGAGATTTCACTAAGTGTGAAAGTCCCCTGCCACTCTTGCCTGAAGACAATGCAGATCCCCCCCCCCCCCCTTTAGGGGCTAAGTCTGCAGGGGTTGAGTCAGGCAAACAGAGATTGCTACCCTTAGTGCATCACTTCCCCTTTGTTTTCCAGGCTGTCTGGCAATTTGGTACCAAAGTAGTCTTTCCATTTGTTGTCTACCAGGTTGGGCTGTTGTGCAGCATTTAGCATCTATCTCCCCACAGACTCTACATGCTGTTTGAGGACTATTACATTTCTTCTTCTTCTTCTTCTTCTTCTTCTTCTTCTTCTTCTTCTTCTTCTTCTTCTTCTTCTTCTTCTTCTTCCTCCTCCTCCTCCTCCTCCTCCTCCTCCTCCTCCTCCTCCTCCTCCTCCTCCTCCTCCTCCTCCTCCTCCTTCAACTTTTGACTGGTTCTTTGTAAATTTCACATCACTTACCCCAATCGCACTCATCCCACCATCCCTTCATGCCACCCTCCACCCTTGTAACCTTACTTCCAGCAGAGAAAAAACAAAACCAATCTTGTTGTGGAAGAAGCTGTAGTGTGTCACTGTGTGTCACCCAGTACACCCCTGTGCCCACCAAATGTCCACTGCAATGACTTGTTGGTCTGGTCTGAGGCCTCTGTCTTCTGCTACATGATCAGTGCTGGAATCTCACTAGGACTTCTCTTGTATATCCTGCTGTTGTTTTGTGCCATGGAGACCCCGTAGTTTTGGATCTTCAGCCCCTTTATGCGCTCCAGAGGTTCATCAAAGGGGTAAATGTTGAGATGGGCCAATTCAAAGCCCTGGATCTGGGCCTGAGAGGTATGTGAGCTGCTCCACCCAGCAGCTTCTCTGCTCTCATGCCCTTGGGGTTGGCTCACCAGCAGCCTCCGTAACGAGAGCCAGCTCTACCTTGCTACCCAGGTAAGGCACTGCATGTTTCTTAAGCAGCTACTATGTGGTGGGTTTTTGTCTTAAGTATGAGAAATGAGAAAATGATTAAGAGAAATAATGTTTTCCTTTGCTTTTAGGGGAGTCATAATTTGAGGGTGGGAAAAAAAAAGAAAAACAACCCAACAAAAATCCTAGCCAGACTATTATTGAACACAACAGTACATGTGGTGGTGATGAAGAGCTCATAAAAGCGTGCTCATGGGAGCCGATGACTGAGCTTACCTGTAGGTGACAGACTAGAGGACTGGATGGAGGCGGTATTCCAAGAAAAGCAAAGGTTTGGGTGATGAATCCCACAGGTGGGGAAGGGTCACAAGTTTTATGCTATGGATGGCACAGAGCCATTGGCAGGGATGAGGTTGTCTTGTGTTTTCTACTTTCCTGCTTTTTACAACTCCTCTTTCTTAGTTGTATGAAAGTTGAGTATCCTCTTTCAACAGATGCTGCTTGCCAAAGCCACGCCAGAAGCTTGGTGTATCGGGTGGATGATGCATTTATACCAACTTAAACCTTCAGTCGTGGTGGGTACCCAGTGGGGCTGGTGGCTGAACAGGCATGCTTGAGGTTACTACCCCCTGTCCGTAGGTTCTGATAAATGGCTGACAATGCCTACTTGGCATTTTATATATTGTTGAAAATTAATTATTTCTCACAAATTATTTATGATAGTAATACCTAAAAGCTTGGTAGAGGAAATTGACAATGTCTTATATACCTAGAGCTCCAGAACACAAGCGTTTTGATAGTTACCCAGAAGGCCCTGCACACTGCTGACACATGGGAAAGCCTCATTGGTTTCAATTAGTTCACTGTATTAGTTAATCTTGTGGGTAATTCTGAAGGCAGATAACCCACATAAGACCATCATGTAATCAGAGTGCGCGCGCGCGCACACGCACACACACACACACACACACACACACACACACACACACACACAATCAAAATTAAAGAAAACATTGAATCCTAAGGTCACCATGCCTTGGAGAGAAGAAAAAATGGTTGGGGTGTACTATGCAACAGGCTGCTGATTGAATTTAAACTAAAATTTAAGGACAATTCAGCACTTGATGTTGATGAACTCAAATGTGAGATAGAAGCCACCCTTGCCTTCCTAACAGGTTTCTGCATTGATAACCGTAGACAATGCACAATTGTGAGTTACAGTGGTTTATAATGTGTCTTCTATGATGGGAAGCATGCTTTTTGCAGAAATATGTTCTCACTGAATCTTTCTGATGGCAGCTGGACCATGGCTTAGCCCTTGGTTTTCCCTCAGGTCCCATCTGACCCCCATGAATATTGCTTTAATATAGTCCACGATGCCAACCTGTACACTGTATCAAGGGACTTTTGAAGGATGTTCTGCTCCTGAGACATGACCTTGGAACTGTGCACCATAATTGAGAGGTGTAGGTTATCCTTTGGAAGTGAGAGAAACATTTTCTTTCTTTCTTTTTTTTTAAATAGCAATGACCGTGTGTGTGAGACAGCCAGGAAGGGGAGTACTTGATTTGGAACCATCCCTCTGTAAGTAGCCTTGGTGAGCGGAACACCTGGGGCAGGCTGAATGTGGGAAAAAGCTTTAAAAGGTGTTTGCTTTAATCTGTTAAAACCACTGTGAAATTTAGTTCAGATGTTCTATGGATCTGGGTGAAAACGGTCAGATTTCCACATAAATGGACCAACTGGGAACTGTTCATCCTCTAGGGATTGCCAGCTCTCTAACCATGCCTTCTTCTCATCCATCCAGCGGCTGCTTCCTCTCCTTTCCTCTCCCTAAAGCCCCCTTTAATCTCTAATAAGATGGACTTTTTAAGTGCAGTACAGCTTCCATGGAAGCTCAGTGGTTCCCATAGAGATTCGTGGGATTGTCCTGCACAAAAGAGGTCAAAGCACAGATGTCAGCTGATGGAGGTTCTTGAGCTGGGTTGAAAAACCGACTGAAAGGGAATGTGAGTGCCCTCTGGCTCTCCAAAGACACTGAGTACCCCTTCTTGGTAGATACAAAGAGTCCGTAAGAGAAATGACGCTGGATACAGATGCACTTCTGGACTCCATGTCTGAAATGCTGGTTTCATCAGCTTTCTGAGCCATGAAGAAGAGGTGGAGATGTAGGGCTCACGGGCCAAGTCTGCCTGTCTCACTGTCACTTTAGGATGTGCATTTCTGTACTGGGAGCATGGGGATGAGGTGATGATTTCTGAATTTCCTTTTGACTTCAAGATTTCATGAAGGGGAAATCACACACGGCCGCCGTGGATGGTTATATTGCTACTGTATGTTTTCTTTAAACAGAGTCTCAAATCCATTCAATATGAAGCAGATTAGTAATGGGAACCAGAAGCTCGGGAAAGGCCACCCTCAGATTCAGGAAATCTACTGCCTTTCCCTGGATCTTTGTGTTCATTTCTTCTGACTCCTGGGTGGGGGTGGGGTCCCATTCCAGGGAAGTAACATTTATATGAATCCAAGTAGAGGGAGAAGTTTTCTCCTTCATCTCCCCTTCCCAAACAATCTAGCTTAGTTCATCATCTTGTGTTGACATAACTTATGAATGCTAATTAACTCATAAATGCTAATTAATAACTCCATGTGCTTTTATTTACTGGCAAATATAGGCATCCAGGTGCAGTGTGGACCCAGACTCTAACTCAGTGGGTTTCTCTATCTCTGAGGTAAGAACATGGATGAATGACTCTGCTGCACCATCAAAATCATGTTTAAAAATTATGCATGGGATTAAAATGATTCTCTCACAAAAACATCACCTTCTTCTATAAGAAAGAAGGGCCAAATCCAGCTATACCAGCCGTTGCTCTCCAGAGACACTAAAGCCACAGATACAAATGTGGATGTATGAAAGAGATTGGCTTATGTGATCATCACCGCTCAGAAGCCAGTGTCTGTAGAGCAGAGAATGGGAAGCCTGGGAGGTATTTCCTGTTCTACATATGAAGGCCTGAGAACCAAGGGAGCTGGAGGTATTTGTTCTAGTCAGAGTGTGAAGAAGGTTTATGGTCCAGGAGTTGATGCCTCTGGGCAGCAGAAGGTAGATATACCAATTCAATCAGAAAAAGTGACCCCGCTTTTCCTCTCCTGTCTAATCAGGTATTAGGTGGATTGGATTGTGCCCACCAGCTTGGCAAGGGTGGTCTTAGTTGATCAATTCAAATATAGATCTTTTTCAGAAATAGCTTCACAGGGCTTCAAAGAACTATGGTTTGCTATTCCATCCTTTAGTCGAGCTGATGCATAAAATTGATCATTGCATGCACAAATGGTAAGATCAGATCGGACTCCTCATCTTGGGACAAGGTTGAAACACAGAGGTGGGCAGAGAAAGAGAGAGAGAGAGAGAGAGAGTGAGCGAGAGAGAGAGAGAGAGAGAGAGAGAGCGCCTGCTGTAGCCTGACCTTGGTGACCTTGTTGTCTCCGTGTCATGGAGCACTGCAGGGATCTCAACCATGTGCAAAGGACAGCTTGGCCAGGCTGGACCTGTAGAAAACCAGTGGCCTTGAGTCGTATAAAGCACCAAGGTCTTGGCTGTCTTATAGGTAGAGTCTTACACTGGAGTAGGAGGTCAGCTGTATAAAGGCTGCAGGGCATCCTAGCCCAAGTCAGATGCAGGGCATGCTAGCCCAGGTCAGATGCAGGGCATCCTAGCCCAGGTCAGATAAATGCAGGGCATCCTAGCCCAAGTCAGATGCAGGGCATCCTAGCCCAGGTCAGATGCAGGGCATCCTAGCCCAAGTCAGATGCAGGGCATCCTAGCCCAAGTCAGATGCAGGGCATCCTAGCCCAGGTCAGATGCAGGGCATCCTAGCCCAAGTCAGATAGATGCAGGGCATCCTAGCCCAAGTCAGATGCAGGGCATCCTAGCCCAGGTCAGATGCAGGGCATCCTAGC
This sequence comes from Arvicanthis niloticus, assembly GCF_011762505.2. Classification (NCBI taxonomy): domain Eukaryota; kingdom Metazoa; phylum Chordata; class Mammalia; order Rodentia; family Muridae; genus Arvicanthis; species Arvicanthis niloticus. Next base: position 120,609,724 of record NC_047661.1, on the reverse strand, counting down.
CCAAGTCAGAGCTCCCCATGAGGGTGTGGACTCATGTTTAAACTTGTCTTTTCTGGGAAGTCCTGTGCTCTCATGCAGCTCGTGTGAATATGGAGGTTCAAATGCTCTCCGCAAATGAAATAAATCTTTGTCTTGAGTCTAATGATCATAAACCTGGGATTTGTCACACCACAATTCAGTGAGGACCCCCCCCCACACACACAAGGATATTTTTGTGTTATTTACTATGATTGCTCTCTCTGAGGGTTTTGTAAACGGAGGCAGAAGAGTGCTATAGTTTGGGCAAGCTCACAGATCTAGGAAGCAGTGACCTCCTGGGTTTGACTTGGGTACAGCTGTAGGCTGTGGGATCAGTTTGACACAATACAGCATTCCTCTCTGAGAGTCTCCCCCTCCCCTGACTTTCAGAGCTACCTTCTTTGGCTTCAAGAACTGGGGCTTGGGCCTCATTTCCTCTCCCAGCTACAATTTACTTCTGAGCCTCTCCCCAACCTCTCTCCCCACCAAGCCTGTCTGAAGTGGAAGGTTCTCCAGCATCTGCCTTTCTCTCCTCTATTTCTATCCCTTACAAAAACCGTCCCTGGTTGTTTTCAAAGTCACCGTTAAATGCACCCAGAGCAGAATCCCTAAGGGAGAGACCACGACAAGAGGCTGCAGAGCTAAAGGTGAATATTCACATCCTTGTATAAGACCCTGGCTGGGGAGTAGTGCAGACTTTTGCTTTCGGATAAGCTTCCTAGGTGTGGGGGAGCTTTTCTTTGTAAAGAAAGAGAATCTTTATAAACCTTGCTGTCTTTGCAAAGAGGCTTTACGGGTAGTGAGGATAAAGCCAGAGGCAGAAGAAAGAGGTGCTGAGTGCCATCAATCCACCTGCTTTTAAAGGTGGGCGTGGGAGGGGAAGCTGTCCTAGGCGTCTCTTCCCAGGGGAGCAATGAACACGCATGGTTGCTTGACACCTCTGACACTGTTCTCTGGGACATTCAACCCCCATCTTCCCTCCCTGGGTGGAGTTGGACAGAGATGGGGCAGTGGCTGTCTCTGGCAGCCCCAAATGCCGACAGCTGTGCAGTCCTGGGATAATTGCATATATGTGTTTCTTCTCCCTTCCAGGTCTTGGAAAGCGCGCCAGCCCTGGAAACCGTGCGGTGTGATGACCTGCAATGGCAGCCCTTCCATTTACGTTTCAAACTCCAAGTCAGCCGTGTCAGAGTTTGAGCCGGGGCTACAGAGCTTAATGGGTCAGACGCAATTAGCAGCCCGGAGAGCTGCACACTGCGGTGCGATTTATTTATTTATTTATTTACCCATCAGATTCCGAGAGTGCTAGTGCTTAAAAGCAACCGAACAATTGCTCTATTGTGCTGAAAGAAAGCCCAGTTCATTCAGAAATCAATTGCACCACCAGGTGGAGCACACTCTGGCCCCAGACAGGTGGGGGCTGACCCGCCTCCTCCCCCAGTGAAATCTTGTTAAATTAAAAACTCGATCCAGAAGTGGCACAAATAGGGAGCGTGAATGGGACGGAGTCAGTTCCTCTCCGGCGAATTCTTTTCTTCTGCTCTTTTCCCCTCCTTTTGAAAAGAACTCAGCGTTAGCATCTCTGCCGGCACGCAGTCGTCTACCCTTCGCGGTTCGCGGTGGTACTTTAATGGGACTGAAAATTAAAGGGCAATATTGGGCCGATGCAAATGGTTTTGGAAAGCATGTGCATCCGTGCAGCTCTCTCGTTTAATTAATAGTCTTGTAAACTATTTGGTGCACTTGAAGTCAGTCGAGAAGTACAGAGACTCCATGTTAAATATCCACTCCATATTTAACAGGCTGTGAGGAGCACACTAGAACATGCAGGCCCTTCTCGAGTTTCACTGTCTGAAAAATTTCAAAGCTGACCCAAGTCAACCTGAAAAATGTTTAACACCCTGGGCCTGAACACAAGAAACCCTGTGATGAGCAGACATTCAATTACAGTTTGGTTTTTTTTTTTTTTAAATGAGAAACTTTTTTTTTTTTTTTTTTTTTTTTTTTTTTTTTTTTTTTTTTTTTTTTAGTAGAGGCTTTGGGAACTAATTGGCAGTTGCAGAGGTAGTGGGTGAGGGCCGGATCTTGTGGGGAACTTTTACCAGAGTAACAGGACTCAAAAGAAAATATGAATAGCAGATACCTTTGTTTCCAGTCAAATGGGCTGATTAAGAAACGAAGCATTTTTAACGCATTGATATGGAGAATTAATTATTTATATGTTAAAAATTAAAGAGGGGTAATGTGACTTCTACTCTTGTGTAGGAGTTGGATAGGGGCAGAAAGAGTGGTCCCATGGGTCCATGTCTTAAGTCACTAGCGAAATTAAGGATTAAGAGTTCTAGGGTAGGAACCGCACTTAGGTTCTATGCCAGGCTGCCTGGTTTGATTCTTAAAGTCCAGACTGGTTATGCTAGAGCCTGGAAATGCAAGAAAACTATACTGAGTAGACTAAGTTGTGACAACTGAGCAACAGAAAAAATTAGCTATTTTAATCCTGGCCTTTGGAAGGCAGAAGCAGAGGGATCTCTGTGAGTTGAGGCCAGCCAATACTACCAAGTGAGACCTTGGTACATGGGGGGATGGGAGGGAAGGAGGAAGGGAGAAAGCTGGTGGGGGGTGGAGGGGGGGTTACCTGATAAGTTTGTGGAGCTATGGACCCCATAGTGACCGAGTTGGGTGGAGTGGGGTCCAGGGTTCTGTCAGGGTACCACAGTTGAGAATCACTGCCCCAGGCTCTTCTTAGAGGCCACTAGACTAGTTTTTTTTTTTTTTTTTTTTTTTTTTTTTTTTTTTTAACAGGTTCCCTTGGCGACAGTCATTTGCTCACATGTGGAAGTCTGAACATAAACCCCTCATTGAACAGAAAGTCCTCCAGTCACATTATTCCATTTCTTCTCTGAAACAGAGGGAGGGTAGGAAGGCTCCGTCCTTTAAAACACATCCAGTGGTACTTGAAATGTCATTTGGCCTATGACAGATGAGACGAAGAGGGAGGGGATTAATGACAAACGGATCTGAGTCCTCACTAAAATAAAAACAGATTCACACCCAATGCCTCTTGAAGCATAGACCATGTGGCAGCTTGTGTGTCTTGTGTAGAGAGATGTGATTTCAGCCAAACCCAGGATCCTGAGCTCCTGGAGAGGTGATGTCTTTCTTCTGTGAGAAGAAAGCTTTCCAGAGACCGGAGAGCAGACTATATCACCTGAGGGATGTGGAGTTTCCAAGCACAAATGATCGGGTTTGCAGGCTTTGACTTCAGTTCTGTTTCTCCGAGATTGGTCTGACAGCCCAGTCATTTTCTGTGACTGTTTTGGGGTCCAGGGTTGATGAAGTAGAAGTCACTATTGTTTTAAGAACCCAGAGGAAGACACTGGCTGAATAAACTTTGGCTGTGGGCCTCAGCTATGAGTTACGAATGCTGGGTGCATCTGTATCCTCTTTGGCTGTTTTGGTTTTGATCAGAGCAGTGCTAAGTCATGCCTGGGGTGGGGGAGGAGGAGCAATAAGGCAGACTACTGGCGCTCTGTGGTCTGTTATAAGCAAACTTGAAGGCAGCATGTGCCTACTAGAATTCAGGATTCAATTTCTAGGATTCATTCAAATCTATAGCACTGGGGAGATGACTTCTTGGTAAAATGCTTGCTAAGCAAGTACCAGGACCTAAGTTCAACCCCCTAGAACCCATCTCAAAAATGTTGAGCTTTGTGGTGTACACGTGTAACCTTAGTGCTGGGAAACAGAGATAGGTGGGTCCCTGGGTTGGTTCCTCTGGCCATGGCAGGCTGCAAGCAATGAGAGATCGTGTCTCGAGAAAGCTACCCAGTGCCTGAATAGCAACACCAGAGGTTGTCCTCTGGTATCTGTTTACCATCCTTGTACCTTCATGAACACACATACACACACACACACACACACACACACACACACACACACACACACGAATGCAGAAGGCATTTACAAATGTGGCTTTTATTATGCTCACAGTAGCAACCCTTGCCTATGGAAAATGGCTGCTCACTAAGAACTTCTCCCAACTCATGTCCTCTTTGAGATACAAATTTCCACACTAAATTTCATCACCCTACTAGAATTTCCTCTGGAATGTTTGTGCTAAGTTCCTTTCTCCCTAATGGAAGTAGACAACATAAAATCCAGCCCCAAGACTTTAAAACAAATGCATGAGAATGCACACACACACACAGAGATGTGTGGAAAGGCCATTGGGTTGAGGAAGACTGAGAGACTTAGGGAAAAAAGAGTTAAGATCCTAATAATTAAGACTACATTTGCGTGGCTCCTTTGGTATTTGGAAGGCTTGAACGTCAGGACAGTGTGTGCCTTCATTATGTGCCATGGGCAATCCCAGCAAGCAGCTTTGCTGAAGGAAGTTGTTGCCTGCTTTTTTTTTTTTTTTTTTCTTCCATTTGGTATTTCCTGGATTTGTGTGTGCAGTTGTGAACTTAATTAGCACACTCGTGATTCTGCACCCTCAGGGGGAAAAGGGTAAATTTTATAAAATGTAAATACAGAAAAAAAGAGCCTCTTTCCTTTCTGTTCACAGCTCTCTCTCTCTCTCTTTCTCCCTCCCTCCCTCCTGTCTGTCTCTTTCCCTTTCTCTTTCCCCATGCCCCTCTTCTTCTCCTTTAAGATCTATTTATTTTATGTGTCTGAGTGTTTTGCTCACATTATATCTTTGCACCATCTGCATGCCTAAAGAGACTAGAAGAGGCACTGAATCCCCTGGATCTGGAGTTACCAATGGTTGATGGTTGGGAAATGAACCTGGGTCATGTGTGTGCTGGGGACTGAACCTGGGTCCTCTGGAAGAGCAGCATATGTTCTTACCTGCTAAGCCAGCTCTCCAGCTGCTCTGCTCTGCTCTGCTCTCAACGGATGTGGTGTTACAGACATCAGGAAACAGGAAAGCCACAGCAGCTTTAGAGTCCAGTCCTCAGGACCACTAAGGCACAGGAGCCAGGGATTTCACTAAATCTCCGCTTTACCTTGTAGACCCTCCGACCTGACCTGCTTTTTATGGGAGCAAATACAGGGGCCAGAGCTAACCCATGGACAGCGCTGCGTCTTCTGTATTCCTTTCCAGCCATTATGTTGTTCTCATCTGGCGGTGGCTTGAATAATTCCCGTTGAATCAAACTCTAAAAAAAGTAATCAGTATCATTATTTTCATAAAGCAAACTTGAACCCATAAAGTTTCTTCTTTGTCCTTTTTCTCTCCCTCCCACCCTCCTTTAAAAAAAAAATACGGCCACAACATCGGTGTGTAGCTTGAGTGTGAAGCTGTGGTATGGAAAAGATGACATTTATAGATGGGTACATTTATATTTAATTTCATGTGCGCGTATGTGTGTGTGTTTGTGTGTGTGTTTCTATTTCTGCTCATCAAAGATACGACATCATAATTAAAGACATTTTACTTTATCCAATGAAGAGTTTTTTTCAGTTCTCTTTGGCAATTTAATTACAGAGCTAATTAGGACCATGGTGGGTGTTAGGATGACAATAACTGTCTTTAACTGGAAACTCTTACTATGTACAAAGCAAGGAAGTTTTTAAACTACGGACCACTTAAATAATGGATTAATAAGCCAGTAATACAAGTGTATGAAGGAAACACTCACATGCCCTTCAGTCGGCAAAATCCTTAATGGGAGACTGATCTTTTCTTTTCAACTAAGTGATGATCCTTCTGCCATTCCAGCATGCTGGGGGGTCTATGCTGAGGCCCCAGGGGATTCATGTGCTGAACTTCAGGGATGGAATTTCTGGACCAGAGCTGGGGCAGAAGGTGAAACAGCTGAGAACTGTTTGAGAGGAAAAGCGTCCAAGACTTGCTGCGGTGCATGGAGGAACTATGCTGTTTGCTTCTGCAACACCAAGTTCAGAAGCCAAGCGAGAGCGGCTTCAGCCTCAGCTCTCCAGAGCGCCCTCTGCGAGGGATTTCTGTACCCAGACAGAACAGAGCAGCATTCAGAGGTGGTGGTTCAGGGTGAATTTTAGAAGTAGTTCTTGCATATATTGGGTAATCTTTTAGGTCTTGAGCCCACCAGTGGTGGAGACTGGAAGAGAGTTAATTCATTCCATCTCTTTTCTTTCTGGCCTGGGACGTGAGACCTCTCTGAGAATGCAGTGTAGAAACTAATAGCCAAATAAATGAAGAATGGCCCCTGTATTTTGAGATAATTTCTGCTTGATCTATTTAGGAGAACAACTGTTTGCTCCTTCATCAAGCATTTGTGTTCATGGGAGGTGCAAGATGTTCGTACAAAGACAGGAAACACAAACACCCCAACACTTTGAATATAAAATATAGGAGTTTGCTACAAGATTAATTTTTTCAAATGTCTGAGAGAAATTGTAGGGCAGAATCTTATCTCTCTGACTTCTTTCTTGGAAGAACCCATCCAGAAAGTTAAGGTCCCAAAAAGATAAACTTTTTTTTTTTTTTTTTTTTTTATGGAAACTGCTCACGGCAGGCCAAGTTTGAAGGATGCCTCTGATGAAGTTGGGTTTCTCCATTTTCCGTGGTGACCACAGAAGGTCAGAGACATAGTGGGGCTCTGAAATCCAGCCACCCCTCAGCCACGAGCCATGATTCTTACCTACAAACCTGGATGCTTACTTGAGCTTTTGATGTCCTGCTGCCCATGACATGGTCAAGGAAGACTTAAGGCCAGACTAGAAAGAGACATAAGGTTAAACCAGGGCTTTAACTGGTTCTCTGGCTGGTCCCTACATCAGGTGCTGCCCCTCGCTCCCTGTGCCATGCCCTCAACCAAAGCAAGAAGAAAGAAAAGGAGAAAACAGTCAGCCTCCTAGAAAAGCAGAGTGACTTGCTGAAGAGGTGTCAGCTCCCCTTCTCTCTTTTTCTTTTTTGAGACACTATCTCACCATGTAGCCCAGGGTAGACCCAGCTGGCCTCAGAATCAGAAACCTGTTTGCCTCAGGCTCCCAAATGCTGGGATTAAAGACATGTACCATCATGGCTAGATTGTAATTTAAATTACATTAATTAATTTGCACATGCACACTCATAAACACACACACACACACACACACACACACACACACACACACACACACTCATAGCATGTGTGTGGAGGTCAGAGGATAGCTTGTGAAATCCGTTCTCTCTTTCTACCATGTGAGCTCCCAGGATTGACCTCAGGTTGTCAGCCTCGGTGACCAGAGCTTTTACTCTCTGAACTATCTCAGAGGCCCACAGCCCAGAAGGTGCTTTATAAAAAACTAGACCAATAGAAGGATGTAAATCCAACAAGTTTTCCCCTTGGAAGTTACCTTTTCACCAACAATCCAATCCAAGTTTCCTCAAAGCTTCTTCTCCATGGTTTAAAAAGCTCGCAGATAAGGCTGGATGACTCATAGGTCATGCTGGAGGTCATGCTGGAGGTCATGCTGGAGGTCATGCTGGAGGTCATGCTGGAGGTCATGCTGGAGGTCATGCTGGAGGTCATGCTGGAGGTCATGCTGGAGGTCAGGCTGGAGGTCATGCTGGAGGTCATGCTGGAGGTCAGGCTGGAGGTCATGCTGGAGGTCAGACTGGAGGTCAGACTGGACAGCACTTAGGCTCAGCAGTGGAGAGAACTTGCTGCTCCCATAGGAGTCCCAGGATTGGTTCCACGTACTCATAACCGCCTGTAACTCTACTTCCAGGATATTCAGTGCTTCCTCTCAGCTCTTGGGTCCCTGCATACATTGAGTACACATAGAGACAAGCACACACACACACACACACACACACACACCACACCACACACACACACACACACACACACACACACACACACAACACGCCACACACACACACACACACACACCACACACACACACACACACACACACACACACACACACACACCACACACCACACACACACACACACACACACCACACACCACACACCACACACACACACACACACACACACACACACACACACCTCACATACAAAATAAAAAAATTTGAAGAGTACAATTTATGGTACCTGGGCAAGGCTGGCATGAGGTGGCAAGGCTTTAGTTCAGGTCTTGCCCTCTATGAGTTCTTGGCTCATGGAAGAGATGGCGTGTACCCAAATTACAATGTTGCAATGACTGTGGATAAGTGTGAGCCACTGGTGGATCACACAAGGCCTTTGCAAAGCCAACGGAGAAATCTTGCTTTCAGCTGGGCTCCTCGGGGAAAGGGCTTCATGAAATGGGGAAATGGGGCTCATGCCAGGACCCAGGCTAGGGAAAGATGGCCAAGCAGAGTTGGGGAAAGGGCAGTAGAGACAGGGTACAGCATTTTGATTATGGGGGTTGTTACTTTTTTGTAGAGGACTCTGCTAAGTACTTTACAAACATCTACTGCATTTTCAACAGGATCCAGTAAGTGGGGAATAATGATGTCCCCTCAGACAAAAGGACTGGAAAACATTCACCTCAACGCACATTGAGGGGGTGTGAGTGAGTCATGGTTCTGAGAGCCTTACGTTGAATGGAGTCTCTTAGCTGTCATAACAGCTCTATGGAAAGGACACTACCACCACGTTATTACCATCTTACAGAGAGATATACAACCTGTCCCATGTGTCCAGCTAGCAAGGGCCAGAACTGGGATTTGGAGTCAGCGCTGTCTCTCAGGAGCCCTTCGTTTTTAAAATAAAGTTTTAATCGACATAGAACTTTACATGTTCATGGTGCACAGTTGATACATACAGTGTGTATCAATCAAATCAGGGCAATAGTGTTCCCTCTAAGCACTTATTACATGCTGGTTGTGGGAGGCTTTGAGTTCTGGCTCCTTATAAAGTGCACAATAGACTGTGGTAAACTGCAGTTACCCAACTGAGATGAAGAACGCTGAGATTTATTTACATGGGTGTGCATCTGTTCCATGTGTGTTTGTTGCAAACCCAGTTACCTTCCTGACCATGATGGACCGAAACCCCTCAAAATCCCTGGACCCATAAATCCTTCCTAAGCTGTTTGTACTTTGATCACAACAACATAAACGGAAATGGGTGCAGTGACAGAAGACTGGAGTGAAATTTAGGCAAATCATCTTGGGAAACCTTTGGGTGCAGAAGGGCATGAGGTGGGTGTGCTGATGAGTCTCTGGGCTTCTCCAGTGCAAAGCAGTGCTGTCCATAGCATTGTGTGGAGGATTCTAGTCAATGAGGATGTGTTTAGTCCAGGGGATAAGGGACTGTCATACCCCGGTCACTTTCCCATCCTGTCACAATGATTTTCACAAATCACTTGGTCTCAGAATCAATTGATTCTGAAATACTCCAGTAGGAAACATAGAGGAATGTCTTAAATGTCTTCAAAACTTGAGAAAAGAAGCCCACAGTTTCTGAAGAAGTTTTCCATGTATTTTTCAGTGGATCCCATGGATTCAAGAGGAAGAACAGGACTTCTCTAAGGAACAGCAGTGGAAGTGCAGGCCCTGGTGTCTGCTCTTGCTTTTCAGAAATATTTTTCCTGCATGCATGTTTGTGCACCACATGTATGCAATGCCAAAGGAGGGCAGAAGAGGGAGCTGAAATTCCCGGAACTGGAGTTACAGATGGGTATGAGTCTCCATGTGGGTGTTGGGAATCGAACTGGGGTCTTCTGGAAGGTAGCTCATGCTCTTAACTACTGGACCACCGCTCCCGTCCCATTTGTTCTTGCTTTCTGGCCAGAAGGATGTGGGTAATCAGGAACTGGGAAAGGCACAGTTCCCGATCTCTAGCAGGTGAGTCTTCCCAGGAACAGGATGAGTAGTCTCCTCCGTGGGAGGCTGGGGAAGGAGGGCAGAGCTTCAGAACAAGCAGGGATTTGGAGCAGAAAGGCCAGAAGCTTTGTTTCTTATTGATGAACAGTGTGTGGGAGGGCTGGGGCATAACCCTTCCATTCTCCGACTTAAATCATGGGCTGTACAAGTGGAGAAAGGGAGGGTCTCCGTTCCATTCACTCATCACTCTCCGTTTCCTGTCTGTCGATCAGATATATCCACTACTTCAAGAACTGCTGCCATGGCTGGGCGGTGGTGGTGCACGCCTTTAATCCCAGCACTTGGGAGGCAGAGGTAGGCAGATTTCTGAGTTCGAGGCCAGCCTGGTCTACAGAGTGAGTTGCAGGACAGCCAGGGCTACACAGAGAAACCCTGTATCGAAAAACAAAACAAAACAAAACAAAAAAAAAAACAAAAACAAAAAAAGAACTGCTGCCATGACTACCCACCACAATGGACTGTATTCTTCAACCATGAGCCAGAATAAGCCCAGAGAATTTTATCACAGTCACAGGAAAAGGAACTAAGGTACTAAGGTACCTCCACCCCCTGGTACCCTAGAAAGAAGGAGCCTATACAGGGAAGAAAACCTTGAATCATTCAACATGCCTTAAGTAGGCACCTACTGTAACCTTGACACCAGTGCCCGTGAGATGGATTGGGATCCCGAGAGCCTTGCTTTGAGAGGGATCACATTACCAGCCCCACCCGAGACCCTGAATCCAAGGATAAAGGACCTCAGCTTATTACTTTACAGCTTGCCTTTAGTGGCACAATTGCTGGGTACAGATACCTCCTGCCCTTATCAATTTATTATCCCTGTCTCTCCCTCTGCCCTAAACTTAGTGGCTTGCATCAGCTAGTCCCCGCCAACAACTGTGTCCATCACCCGTAGCAGAGGTTGTAGGTCCTAGGTGCTGCTTTCTTCTTATCCCAAAGCATGGTAGAAAAGCCCCTCTCTCTTTCCCTGCGGCTCTTTTTCCTCTTGGGACCTGGAAGTCCCTCCCGCTTGTATCTTCTGCCCAGCAATTGGCTCCCTGCCTTCTTTATTGACAAATCAAGAACCAATTAGGGAACTAGACCTTAGTTGCAGAACCTCCCTTTATAGGCACCCTTTCATGTGGCTCAGCCCTGTTCTAGAACCTTCTAGATATTTCCCCTTAGCTACCTCAGAGAATGCATACATGGCCTACAGTCGTTCAGAAAAGAAGACTTGATAAAGTGAGAAACCTTATCGAGATGATGTGGTTTAAGGAGCCAAGAGAAGGCCTTTGGTTGTCTCCAAAGTTCATAGCTTTGAGATGTCCATGTCCTGAGTGGCCAAAGGGCTTTGCCACTTTTGTTTATTTTAGCTATAAATGGCTGCTGGGCCCAGCTCTCTCCTGTGTTCACCCAAAGGTGGCTCTGGTGTGAAGAGAAGGAGACACTAGCCTTGGGATAGGAGCAAAAGGCAAAGAGACATATTGCACAGTGCAAGGTAGCTAGGAGACACTGAGCCAGCTCTGTAGGGGACAAACAGCTGAGAAGAGAGTTGCCTGGATGGTGTGGGATGGGCCGGGACACTGAGCAAACTGGTGGCAGCTTCTACCTATTTCCTGTGAAAGAAACAGAAATCGAGGCATGGATCCCAAAGATCACTTAGTGCATCTTCCTGCCTCTGTTGAAAAGCTCTTTGGCATGGCTAGAAGAGAACCGTTTGCTTATGTGTATCAAAACCAGAAAGGCATTCTGAGGTTCAGTGACCTGCGTAAGTTGTAGCCTGGCTGATTCGCACTAAGGAGGCTATGCTGGGCTGTCTTCCCACGTCTTTAGGCTTTCGGTGCTACCCCAAATGAGGTCACTGGCTGTGCAGGGGGTGGGCAGAGAAACTGAGACCAGACGACTTGTCACCTGAGCCAAGGGCACTCTGGGGATTAACTCCAAAGTCGTTTCCCACCCTTGGATAATTACTTTGTTGGAAATGAAACCTTTGGTGTTCCTTGGCCTCATTTTGACACCTGCCATCCCTCCTTCCCTCGTTGGCGTCCTACAGTAATGTCATTAAAAGCCCTGGAAAATGTCAGCTGAAACCAAGGTTTCTGTCGGTTATAACCTATGAAAAATGTATTGGATTTAATATGTTTGGTTTGGGAAATCAGTTTTTGTCCACTATAACCAATTGTCTATAATAACCATGTCTGTTGTAAGTGGTGTGCACTGTAATAACCCTCATATAAAGGGTAAAATGAAAGACAACCATTTCAGATAGTAGCCGGAGCCATATCAATATAGATCACTGTCTACGTACATCAAATGATTGATGGCTATTTTTAAGGCCTTTTCAATTCAATGCCAGTGCCATCTAACGGCAGTAAAGCACAGAGTATTTGCTGATACCCTTCCTGATAAACCGTCTGGTTGCAAGAAAGAACAGTGTAAGAATTGAAAAGACACAGGGAGCCATTTCTTGAATTGAAATGATCCATTCCCAATGTCCAGACAGGAGGACAGGCCTCGCTGCAGAAGGTGGGAGCTTGCTGCAATGCATGTAAGGGGCTCTGAGAGGACACACCCTCCAGCCTAGGAAAATGCTGTTTTCTTCTGGGGAAGAGACTAGGGAGATGCAACGTGAAAGGGGAGGACACTCCGCTCCCACCAGAGTAAATGGAGTGAATTTGACCTTACACGTGGTAGCACACCTTTGCAATTGTAAGCCCTCAGTACTGGCTGATTCACTGAGTCCTCAGATTAACCCCGTGAGGTGGGTATTTCCCTCAGTCTTCTACCTTGCACAGAAGCTGAAGCCCTTACCCACGACACAGAGTGATCAGGCTGAGACTAAAATCACAGACGTTGCCTCTGGACTTTCAGCTCTGTGCTTGTCTACTGTGGGGACTGACCCAAACGCGTGTGGTCACCTAAGTGTACCTTCTCAGCATATATGTTGACAGTTTATGAGGTGACTTGTAGCTGATAGACATCCGCACCTACACACACCTGCTGGTAACTTTTCCCTAGCCCCACTTCACCCCAATGGTTCCAGCTGCCGGCTCTTCTTTTCCTCAGGGATGTTCCCCAGGTTGTCCTTGTCTCCTGCTCCTCCACTAGAAAGGGACCCATTGCTTCTCACAACTCACTTGGTATTTGCTTAAAACATTTATTTCCATAATTATCTTTTTTTTTGTATTAATGCCTCAGTGTTGACTGTAAACTCCTGCAGGCAGAGAACATTTGTCATGGCTGCTTCCTCAGCGGCAGCTCAGGGATGAACCTCATGTACAGTTGGCTTCGAAGACTGTTAAAGGATAGGAGAGTCAGGGCGGGGATGGCTGGTATTTTATCTGTTCTTTGTGCTTTTTAGCTCGAAGATGAGAAACATAATAAATTCTTTCCTTAGCATATTCATGTTTTGGTTGAAGAAACTAAATTCCTATAGAGGCACGACCCTCCCACAGGAAGCCTGTGCTGCTTAGAGAAGTCTTGCTTGCAGATGCACAGGTACTCTCTCCTGTCTTGCATCCCATTAAACTGGCCAAGTGTTCTCCTCTCCTCTGCTTCTTCTGGAGGAGCAAGCATCAAAGGGGTTATCCCACTGTCTCCTCAGAACTCTCCCGATGTGTACTTGCCTTGGGAATGCGTGCAGACACTCACAGCTTAGCACATGGGTCCTGTCTTTTAATCTTTGGTAAATTGAACCAAGCGTGGAGAACTTGCAGGTGACAACCAGCTTCCCCAAGACTGCAGAGATAAAAACCGTGTCCGCTCGGTCCCTAGAAGTCCTCCAATGCGCTGCGAGCGGAGAAAGAGAACCCTTGATCCCGACTATCAAAGGGTACAGAAGGATCAAGAAGAATTAAAACTGATGGTGCGCCAGACGCCACCTGCAACAGAAGGTCATTACTTCCCCTCGTTAAAACGGCCTCAGTTCTGGGGCCTGATCTGAAACTTAATTGAAATGTTTCAAACAGTGGATTATAACGAAGATGAGACGTCCCCTGCCCATTTGGTGACCTCTGCTAAGAAAGGCAGATTGGTAATAAGGTTAAAAAAAAAAAAAAGAGGAAAGAAAGAAAGAAAGAAAGAAATATCTAAGCGATTGCCTGAAGACAGCCAAGACCTCTTAATGATAGAAGCTATGCAGCTCTCTGGGTAAGGAGGGCTCTCCAGGGAGCAAACGGGACAGAGATGAGCAGTGTTCAGGCTGAAGACCGTGGCCTCGCAGTTCCTGCCACTCCCTCGGAATCTGCCTCCCTGCCACCATACCTGTGACCTCTCTCTTCCCAAGCAGGAACAGAGGGGCATCGGGCATGGCATTTCCCCCGGGATCATAATTGTCCGTTACTCTAAACGGCATTCTTGTGGCGCAGAGGGCTCAGTGCCGTGCACGCTTCTTTTGCAATCTTTCTATCTAGCTTGAGTAACCATGTGTGACCCGATTGATAGACGAGGCTGAGGAGGGCCCTCTGGGTCTGTAGAGGATGGGGACTGCATTGGGAGAGCAGTCTGGCAGGAGATAGCTCAACTCCGATGCTATCAATTTTTCTATATCCTGGAAAAAAAAATCACAATGCTACTACCATTTATGCTTTTCACATGATAATAAATCGCAAGTCATATTCCCCCAGGGGTTTGAATGCCTTCGGGCTCTCTTCCCCTTTTTGGTATGATTATCTGCTCTGGCAGTGAAGCCCATGTCTGAAGTCTTATGATTATCTCAACCTCCAGCTGGTTCGTTGTTGAAAATCTCTGTTTTGGGGATGCTGTTGTAGCAGGTGACGGGAAAGTTTGGCAGAAGCTCCTGCGTGGTGCAGCCATTTTGGCTTTGGACTAAGCTGTCCTAACCAGGTGCGTGTTTGAGTTTCAGAGAAATGATCGCTCATTAATGAGAGCGTTTCTCTGACCTTGCTGTGTGAAGTATGGTCCTTAGCCTCAGAATCACAGGGGGTACCTGGTAAAGATGCCAAGCCTCGGGTAAGATGGCACAGAGGGTGAAGTGCTTGTTGTACAAGAGTGAGGACATGCCCTTGGATCTCTAGCATCACCTAAAAGCCCACTGTGGTGGCAAGTGCCCCTAATCCCTGTAGTAGGGTTGGGGAGAGGCTGAGGCAGGTAAATTCCTGGGATTCACTGGCTAGCCAGTCTCGACAGACTGCTGTGTTCCAGGTTCAGCAAGAGACCCTGTCAAAAAAAAAAAAAAAAAAAAAAAAAAAGGAAGAAAACAGAAGAGAAAGACATTGACTTTGACCTTTGGCCTACACATGCACATGCGTATGTGCACGTACTCACATGTATTCTCCCTCCACCTTGTATTTTGCAAGCTTCCCCCCCCCCAAGTGATTCATGTGTACACTAAAGTTTAAGAAGGACTTTGGAGTTCTTGAGGAAGCCACCCCAACTTTGGTAGGATTTAGGAACCATGTTAAGTGTCTTGACCACAGACCAAATTTCTAGGATTGGAGTCAGTCAATGGTCTTATGAAGCAGGCTCAGAGGTGTCCTTGGTTTTCTTGCATAGGTCTAAGAAAGGGTTAATAAGCCCTTCACTAGCCAAAGCTGTTTTGCAATCAAGGGTCAACATAGAAAGACAGCAGGCCCCAGTGCCAGCACCCCAGAGCCTCTGGACTAAGGCTCCTACACCAGCCCATGAAGAGGACTAGTGCTTTCCTCAGGACTTTATTAAATTTGGTGTGTTTGCAAAGTTTGTTTGAAATGCACATAATTCTCCAAATGAAACACTAGCTGGAATCACCTGCGTCTGTAGGGTGGCACGATTGAATTCAGAATAAGCAATTATCACTTACTGCTTTAGGAGTGCTCACTTGCTCGGAGGGGAAGCTCGGCCCCACCTGCTCTGCTTCCTGTCTGAGAATACTTTTGCACAAAAACCTGGAGTGCGAGGTTTGACTGGGAAAGTGAAGTTTTACTTTTGCATCTCTCCTTGGCTGAGTCTCTGTCGTTTAATCCTAATACATGGTTTCCTTCCAATAGTGCCCACCCTGTGCTTTGCTTTTTTCGTTGGCTACATTTCTGCAGTCTTCAGATTCAATCTTTCCAACTTTCTATCTGTGTTTCAGCCCGTGATACTTAGTGTTTTCTTCAACATGTTTAATCGTCTTTCCAAAAATAATTTCATTGTCTTCCTTTTTCATTTGTTCCTAACACAGATGTAACTGAAAAAGCTTTTGTTTGTCAGAAGGTCTAAAGAGGCACTTGTGAGATGTGTCCTGATATAGGTTTGTTGACTTCTGTAGAAATCTAATTTTCTTGACTCCTGGACTCCAGAACTTCAGGGTTAGTGTCTGAGGGCATGTCGGCTTTTGAGTCTTTCTGTGACTGTTACTGAGAATGCATTGGTTTTGGGTCTTGAACCAAAAGTTGTCACATGGCCTCTGAAATGAGTCTCATAATTTTGCTAAGTAGCTCATTTTGCCTTATGAAAGGAGGGGGTAAAAACCACTTAAGAGAAAGTGGTCTTTATGGACCACTTATGGAAATGGCAGAGTTTATTGAGGGACATCAGAACCTTGGTGCCTTCCCCCCATAGAGTGGAGAGCCAGACGCCTAATGTTTATCAGTCAGTGCCATACTGCTCACCTTGACCCCTCTCTTCTGGTGTCCTCAATAGCCAGGTGAGTGAGCACACAGAACTCCAGCCTGCTTCATCCTCTTGTGGAAAAGATTCTACCCACCCTTTCCTGTATGACAATTCTTTAAGATGCCCTGTAATCCTCACTCGTGAGCCATCTCTGGTGATGCTCTCCACGATCGATCCTTTGTAAGCGACATCTCCTTAAGTCCCAGCGACCTAAGTGAGGCAAAGGTCACTCTAGGGGAACCAGTGAGTTTATTGGGTTTTCACACAGAGCGCCAGTGAGGGCTTACTTACAGGGCTGTGAGTGCTTCTTCTCCCAGCAGACCACACTTGGTAAGCCTTAAGCAAACATGGATGAGGGTTTCCCCTTGGCCGCAGTTTTCTGGGGTCCACGTACTCTACCACCTCCCTGTGCTGTGTGCAAATGAGGTGACAACAGACGTGGATACTCAGATGGGGGTCACATGACCCGCCCCATCCCTTCAGCAGGGGACATAAACAGTCAAAAAGCCCAGCTGCAATGATCATCTTGAAAGAGAGTGCAGCTGAATTCCCCACGATGGTGGTTGCTTGGCTTGGAGGGTAGTTACTCTCAGCACCACCTCTCTTCACTACACCTACAGCCTCCGAGGTATTGGTACCCAGGTGCTGTGTTTGGCTGCCTCTTACTTCTCTCTCTTATCAGCTAAACATGGGGCTTTTGAAGTCAAAAATGGTGACTATCTCAAAGCAGAATCTTCAGTGCCTGCCTCCCACAAATGCTCTTGGGACAAGTGAATGCATAGCCTTTGACCATAGGCTTTGTTGGATTTTGTTTTTAAGAGTGTATTAGGTATCACACTCTTGGTACCAAGCAACAGAGATACATTTGGTTACGCAAAAGGGAGAGAATTTGTTGTAAGGATTCCAGGATGTCCCATGTGGCACAGGATAGGAATGTAGCCAGGATTTAGGACAAGGATAGAACTCACAACTGAGAAAAAGACAAAGGGCTGTTGGGATCTCCCTCTTCTGCTCCCATGCCCCCGCCTGCCTCTTCCTTTAGTTTATTCCTAGTGCTAACATTCTCCACCTCCCTGCTTGCCCTTGCTTCCTCTGTCCATAGATTTCTTGGTTTGACTCTCAGGTTACCTGAAAAAAAATTGTAAGCGTACAGGCTCTGACACATGTTTGAGGAAAGAATGTGGTTGGCCTATCCAGGTCAAGGGTCACCAGTGTATTAATCTGTATCCAAGGAGAACACCAGAAATCCCCAGATAACGAAGCCAGCATAGACTCTCCCAAATGTGGCTACCATGATGACAAGATTGGAAAGTAATTTAAATGCCAAACTGGAGATGAGTGTAAATGGTTAAACTCTACCTAATAAACACTGGCTCCAACGGCAGGTAACAATGGGTTTTATTAAAGCATGTTCCTCTAAAATTAATTTCCACAGGCTTGTGGGGGCCTTTATGATGTTAATGTGGTTCTTTGTGTGAGTACTTAAATCCTTGATAATTACCTCCTAATATCTTTCTAGAAACGTATGAAGTAATATGTCACATAAGACCTATATCGCTCAGTTATTTTATGTGAAGTGTGGCAAGTGGCTGTCTGGTTTTCCCGGGTTTCCTCTTCTGCTTGCAGTTAATGACCCGTAGCAGAGCCCCAGTCTAGTCGGATCACTGGAGAGACTGGCTGTGGTGGAGCCAATGGGAAGGCCAGATCGACTCCCTGGATTTCAGTACAGTTACAAAGGAAAAAATGTCCCGCTACCAACAAATTATATTTTCACTTTCTTTCCAAATCTGTTCTCCTAAGGACCTCTGCCAAGTCTACTTTGCATAAAAGGTAACTGTCTCACTCTGCTCCTGGTGTCTGGAGGGTAGGGAGCAAGGGCATGATAGAAGTGGCACATGTCTGTAAGTCCTTGGAGCTGTGTTGGACAGACTGCCAGCTAGCAACAATGTTGTTTTACAGGTAGAAGGGCCATGAATCAAGTGAGCTGGAGCTGTCTACTGAGATTGAGATGTTCCCTCGTGGAAGTCAGCGTCCCTATAGCTTGACAGACAGTGAATATAGATTTATGTATCGTTGATGTCCGTTATCTTAGAGTATTCTCAGTGGATGTTGGTACAGGCATTCAAGTCCTATGTGCATCTCATTACCGTCACGTTAACACTTAGTTCTAGAACTATCTAGTTAATGTCTGCCTCTCCCACTGGATTATAAACTCCACGAAGGAAGGACGGACAAGCTGGTTTAGGTCACCACTGTGGCCTCTGTGTCTAGTTGAGAGCCTGGAACTCAGCCAGTATTTGTTGGATAAGCAGATGGATGGAAGTCTGAGTCAGGAGCTGGTCAGTATGGTGCACTGAGAACCTCGGAGTGCTGTGGCCAGGGACTGGGTACTGGGTGCTGTACACTGGAAGCAATGTGTCTTTGAGCCAGATGTCAGGATTTGAGTCCTGCCTTTTCTACCCATTGACAACTTATGTTTGATCATTTCACTACCTGTTTTTCGTTCCCTTTCCTAACTCTTGAAAGGGAAAGGATACCTACTCTAAAAGGTAGTGGAGAGTGAATGAGAGAAGATAAACAATGACTGATTTATACAAAATGGTAAGCATTAAAAGTGGTGACTCACACCTGTTAACCTAGCACAGAGGGAGTCTGAGATGGGAGGATGGAGAGTTCAAAGTCAGCCTGAGCTACCTAGCAGGACCCCATCGCAAATGTCTTCCTTCTTTCCTTCCTTTTCCTTTCCCCACCTCCCTCGTGTGTGTGTGTGTGTGTGTGTGTGTGTGTGTGTGTGTGTGTGTAGCCTTCCCATTGCTGTCTTGATCAGAGCTGTGACCACCTGGCAAGACCCCCATGAGACTGGGTCTATTAACAGTCCATCACTGAAGGGATGAAGGGACGAGAGCCTCATTATGTCTTTCTTTGGAATCCTATAAGAGGTAAAGGATGGACTGGCCCTTGGGACTCTGTAACAATGTCTCTACCCAGGGAACTTGAGTGGTGTAGTTTGTCATGAGTCTTCCATGCTGTCCTGAACTCTTCATTGGCTCAGCTGCCCATAAGTTGCCCAGGGGACTTCCTGGTGATCCAGTGGCCTTTGAATCCTCCTGTGTCTAACTTCAGTAAACTCATTGCTTCACCGAGCTGGACTAAGATGGAATCCTTTCTTTGGACTGACTGTGTCTTCTCTGAGTATAGTACACTCAGGAGAGACCATGTAATGCATACATTATGTATGTTATATATTTGTGTGTTATGCACATATAACACATGTAATGAGCCAACATATGTTATTTAATGCATATATAATACGATATATTTTGCTTTCTTTACAAATGTATCAATTTTATAGCCAGAAATCAGTTTTGTGAGAATCTTCCAGCAAGTCTTGTTTTATGAATGAGGCAGAAGAGATCAGCAAAGTTAGATGTTTCTGTCAGAGACCACCCTTCTGCATAGGAAATATATGAACTATGATACGATTTTGGCATTAATATTTCAAGTATTTAACATATAACTACTTCACCAATATCTCACATTTACCTAATCTTTACATGACCCATGAAGCAGGTTATATAAAAGTAACACAGTTTTATACTTGAGCAAACTAGTCAAAGAGGGGTGTTGGTCTTCGGGCTTCCCGTTGGGAGGTGAGTTCGTACCTCCCTCACTGGAGTTTGCAGACAGGACTTCAAGTTCCAGACTCTGCCACCTGAAGCGCTATGAGGATGAAGTGGAGAAGAAGGAACAAGTTCTGTTTTTGTGAAGACGAAACTGTGATATTTTAATACGGCCAGTTGTTGATGAAATGATTGAAGTTTCCTGAGAGAGAAACCGAACCCTTGAAGGTTTTGACAACTGACGTTTCTAGTTCTTGTGTGGATTTTACATCCACTAACAGAAGCATTCATCATAGTGACGTTCCTATCACAAGGCATTTTAAAATGTGAGATTTATGATTTCGTTGCCATATTTAGTGCAAAATACAAATAGGTCTTGATTGGGAGGTGGACAGTGAGCTGTTTTTAAGTACCGGCTTTTACCACACTCCCGGGCTGACTACAGTTCCCTACCAGCAGGAAGGCACAGTCCTGCGTTCCTGTTTGTTCCCCCCACCCCCATTTTATTCATTAACGGTGAACAAAGCTGGTGCTAGGAGTTGCCCTGAGCATCCTGCCCTACCGCCATCTCCTGAGGGTGCAGTACCCAGTCATAGTAGGAGCTGCTCTTTGCAGCGACACCCTGCTTGTTCATCCGTTCAATGGCTGTACCCAGAATTCACTTATTTGAGAGCTGGTGGTGGGGGAGGGAAGAGCAAAAGGTAAAGAAGAGAAGGGGGCTGGGAATGGACAAAGGAGGAGAAAAAGGACACGCCATTTTGTTTATACTCACTTATTTTTAAAATCTTTCATTAGCATGTATTAGTCATACAGAGCAAGTTTTATGATATTTTCCTGTGTGTGGAATGTGTTTTGATTATATGTGCTTCCTGATACCCTCTCTTGTCCCTCCCCCACCCCCTTTGCCTTTTCTTTCCAAGTAACCTTCCTCTGTTTCTTTCTGTGTTCAGACACAGATGCACCTTGCCAGTGGCTACACCACTGAATAAGAAGTCTTCCCCCGTCAACTGTTAGTCACAGTGACTCTGCATCGTGGATCCTTCCGTGACTGTGTGCCAGGAGAGTATCCAAGAAAACTGAGTGAGGCACAGAATGATTTAGAGATTTTCTTAAGGCAGCCCAGGCAACGAGGGTTGCAGGAGAGAGAGATTAGAGCCAGGAAATCTGACTCCAGAACCAGAGCTTGTGATCCTACGGTGTACACCTGGGGAGCACTAACCCTGAGCACAGAGAATATGCTGGTCCTTTTTCAAAGAGTTCAAAGACACTGGAAGAGCAAACCACCTTAGAATACAATTGCTAGCCTGGCCTGAGTCTCTGAACCAGCTCGGCCCTCCACTCCTAGGCTAGAGAAGATGTGTCGAAATTCACCTGCACTGCCATCCTGGAAACTGGCAGGTTCATTACCCACCCAGCCTTTGATTTGGGAGAGTGATGTGCTGAGGTGGATTTGGGTGGCCTCCTCCTGCCTGGTTCTCTGGCTGTATTTGTAGTCATGTTTGTGCATTAATATTTTATACTTAGCTAAATTGTGCACATTGCATTTAAGTCCAGGTTTGCCTTGTTTAAAAAACATCCAAATTGGGATTAAGTATTCAAGCAGTAATCTCTTTCTGGGGCGTCTGTCTATTAGATTTGCAGGACATAAAGAGGGTTATTGAAATACTGTAACTTTAATATTTTTATCCTTTAGATTGAAATGACTTTTAAATGAATTTAAAAATTGGGAAAGATGTTGGACAGCTACCAAACACCAGAGCAGCCTGCATTATTTTCCAGGCCGGGTTCTGTGTCACCCGCACAGTTCTGCGTCCAGCTCCCCATCTGTTTCGCTTCCTCGAGCCTCCTCATTTCAGACTCCGCTATGCTTTGTGCTGGTAAATTCCCTAGGGGTTTCTGATCTCTCCCTTCCTCCTGTTCATAGCAGTGTTCCATGCTGACTCCGTTTCCCTTTCTCTATCCCTTTGATGCAGCCGATTCTTGACTGGCCCAGGATTGGAGCAGGGACAGGGTCAGTGGAGCGGACGTAAGGGTGTGTGATGAACCCTACACATTTGTATTTAATTGAAGAGCTACTTTCAGCTCCTCCACGACACTACCACCAGTGCTACTAGTCCTGTACTAGTACTACAGTTGTACTAGTACTAACTAGTACAGCTCTAGTTAGTATTCTGCAAATATTGAATATGAGTAATCAGATAAGACACCTACTAGTATAAAGAAACCAATAAATTTTATTTTGTGGGACATTAAAATAAAATTTAGATAAAAATTTAAAATCATAGCATATTCCAAATAACCATTTGATAGCTACATATAAATCTATTTTAGAGATACGCAAGCACAAATTATGAAATGCCAGGGCAAGTTGATTTAGGCTGCTTTTTCCTCTAATATAAATAATGCAGAGTGCTGCAAATATTCAAGTACACTTAACTGAACATAATTAAAATATTGGAATATATTTTAAAAATAAATAATTAAGCAGTTAGAAGTATCTACAGCACTAATTCAAAGTGATAGTTACATGGTGATTATATTCTGCAGTTCACTCTGCACTTTCGCTTTAGAATGCCATAATAAAATTTGCATTTAATAAAAATTATAATTCTGTAATATTTGGGGATATGGGCTGATGCTATGTCAACTACCAAACACTAACCTTGTCTCTCTGATCCGTCAACAGATGGATGGAGAGCAGACATTCGCAGCTGAGCTGAGCAGCTTGCCTTCTGAGACACACATCTAGCCATCGTGCTTGTTAACCCCGCGTCTACGTAGGTATTTATTCTCTTCTCCTTTCTAGATGGTGCGCTCCTTGAGGGCAGAGACCTGGGTGTGTCATGTATCCAGGGCTAAGGACAGCATTAGGGAGCAGTAGCAGAATTTGTTAAACATCGGGTCAGCTAAAGAGCCAAAGGGTGGGTGTCTACCCTGGCTTCCTGTCCTGAGCATAGTAGGTGTGTTCTTGCTCCAGGCTTTGCTCACCAGGCTCCACAACCTCCCCTCTCCAGCACTCTTCTTAGACACAGACAGGGCTTGCTTTCTTACCTTCTTTAGTCTCGGTCCCAATGTCACCTTTGCTATTTGAAATAAGTTACATCCATCTCAAGTCAGCCACTCAAAGCACCACAAGAAAGGCTGTGCAATTGTGCTTTATTTATTTAATCTTTTTGCATTTTCTCTTTTGTGCACGCATGCGCGCACAAACACACACGATCCACAAAGGTAAAAATTTTGTTTTCCTCACTGCTGTGTCCCTGGCAGAACAGAACTCAACCCACAGAAGAGGCTCAACAACAACTTGTATGAGTTGAGGAAGGGCGAAAGGATTCCTGGGAGTGGAGGGACAGCGATGTAGCTGTAGGTGGGCTCTGTGTTTTGGGGCCATAACACACATCCTCCTTCATCACCTACCACTTCTGGCTCCCAAGTGCAGATAGAAGCTGGACATTTTCATTTCCTCTAACTGTGTGCACACTGTTCTGCTGGCTCTGATCTCATTTGGAAATCTGTGTCTGCTCAGAAGCCATGACCCAGAAGAACCTCACTTACTACATCTGCGTGGCCTGGATGGATGATTTTTTTTTAACCTTCATGGGAACTTATGTCCCTCATCTCTTCTCTCAGCTGTCCTGTGTCTTTGTCCTTGTATCATGACCTTAAACATGGCCTTACTCCCTGCCCCCACCCTCCCACCACACAGATCCAGGAGCTCCAAAGCCTGTCATAAGTTCTAGGGCTTGAGACTTTAGGCGATAGGGTAAAATAACGTTGTTGCTAGCTCCTTTCAGTATCTGTGTTTAGAAGTGTCTTCGTGCTCAGGCTGGTTTTATGACCAGTCTTGGGTAATAGACTATATTAAACATGTAGTCCCAGCCTGAGGTCTAACCTCTCAGAGAATTGAACTATCTTTGAATCTTTGAAGGCCTGAGTTGCCATATAAGATATTTGGCAGTCCTTATTAGAAAGGTCTTATAAGTCAAAAGGGGGGGGGAGGTGAAGGGGAAGGAGAAGAGGGAGAGAGGGGCACAGGTTCAGCCCCCCTAGTGGTATCTAGCCTTGTAACTGTTCCCAGCAAGAATCCTGCCATGTGGGTATTACTAGTGGAATTGAGTGGGACCATCAGGGGAACTGTGTAGCTAAACCGTGGCCAACTCACATCACCGTGACAAATAATGGATTATTTTTTCTTAGATATGGTCTCACATAACCTAGATTGTCCTCTAACTCATAACATACCCAACAATGGCCTTGAACTCTCAGTCTGCACCTCCTGAGTGCTGACTACGGATTTGCCACACCACATGTGGTGGTTTATGTCGTACTGGAGATGGAACCCTAGGCTTCACTATGCTAGGCAGGTACCAACTGACCTACACACCAACCTACACTGTTGTTTTAAGCCTTTAAGTTTGGGTGATGACTCCTTATTCAATACAATAGTAGACAGCAGAGATTGACAAGTGACAGGACCTCTCTTTTGTTATTGCTTTGGGGACCAGATGGGAGAATGTTTGCACACCAAACAAATGATGTCTCCCATCTTCAGATCATCATTCCGTCTTTGAGCCTCTCTTTTCTCATCTGGGAGATGGAAGACTGGCCTTCACTTCAGACAGCTGCTCTGAAGCTTTGTAAAGTAGCTACGACAGTGTTTGGGAGATGCAGCTTCTCACTAAACATCTTTCCTACCCCTGCCTTTCCCTGGGCAGGGCTGGAAACTCCAGGCTTAACCTTCTGATCTCACCACTCATCAACCCTTCCTTCTCTGCCCGGCTCACCTTCAGTGACAGCTTGTTTGGGGGAAGACAACTTGAAGAACTCGTTCCAGCAGGTATGGGCAACGGCATCATTTGTCAGTGCTTCAAGGTGCTTTGCACACAGTTTTTGCTCTGAAAGCACAAATCTTCCTCCCAAGGCTTGAATTGTGGCTGCTTGTTCTTGGGCAGCAACAGGGAAGTCAGGAAAGATCCAGGCAGCGGGGTGGGGGTGTGGGGGTGTGGGGGTGTGTGTTCCCCTGGAAGTGGGAGTACTCCTTACTTAAGGAGAGTTTGGGGAGGAAGTGCTCCCTACTTGTGCTCTTCACATTCTTGGGAATCCCTTAGCCTTGGGAGGACAGGGCTCAGCTCAGTTCTGCCCTTCTCAAACCGAGGGAGCGCCCCTACATGGCTCTCTAAGCACCTAAGATTCATGATCTATTGTCAGACTTTGGTCTGCACATCAAACCTCCCCTTCCTGTTCTGCTCAGTTTTGCAAACTCGGGAAAAGAAGGTGAAACTTATTTTGCCCTTACCCACAAGTCCTCTGGTGTGAATGCACAACTTTCCCCTCGGAGGAAAGGAGGTAGAGATGACGGAAACCTGGTCATTGTCTTTGCTGGATAGATCTTTGGCGAGGCAGAACTAGGATGTTCTTTGGCCAGAGGACATGGCCCTGTCGACTCATTGATGTGAAGTTTTTCGTCGTTCAAGAAAATTCTTTCTGCCTCAGAGAATACAAATGATATTTTTCAATTTGTTAGTTTTAACCGTCCATTTGACATCACCTAGAATTGCCTGGAAAGAGAGTCTCCGTGAAGGATTATGACTGTTCCGTTGGCCTGTGGTCTGTGCAAGACTGTACTAAATTAATCGCTGTGAGAGGCCCTAGCCCAGTGTGGATGGCACTGTTTCCCAAGAAGGGGTTCCTGAGCGGAGGGTGGAGAAATCAAGCCGAGCATGGGCAAGTAAGTGCGCATGTGCTCAAGTGCGCATGTCCTCGCTCCTATCTCTCAGCTTTTGACTGTGGATTTGAGTGGAACTGGCTGCTCTAAGTTCCTGCCACATTGACGTCTCTGAAATAATGGACTCTGACCTGGAATTGTAAGCTAAAACAAACACACATCCCCAATTGCTTTTGGCGAGGGTATTTTATCATACCAACAGAAATGAAACTAGTGCATACCTCGTTCTTATTATGCCACCGATATGGCGATATTAAAGAAACTCTGTCACAGCCCCAGTAAAATGAAACAACTCCTGGATAAAGATCTGAATTTATTTTTCAACAAATTCGATGCTCCTCGAATCTGACATGATCGCACAGAGACAGAATACTTCCGACGCTGAGTTCTTTCCCTGTGGTTACGGAGGAATACGAAACACGGAGAGGAGAAATCACCATAAAACATCGCAAGTTTAGTGAAAGCTTTTTCAGTTAAAAAGGTTTTTTTTTTTTTTTTTGTTTGTTTTGTTTTGTTTTTTTTCCAGGCCCAAACTTAGGGCTTTGTGTATGGCAGGCAAATGTTGCACCACTGAACTATACCTTCCTCTAAAACGTTTAACAAGACAATAACGACAACTGAGGAGAAAAGGAATGGCCAGGGGACAAAAACTCTGAGCAAAAGAGCTAATCGCAAAAGGTCTAGATACTGAATAAGTATGAAGTGGATACTTCAGCTTGTGTTTTACACATAATACAGTGTGATGCCCCTGCTCCATGATGACTTCAGATTTCAGAAGACCACTGTGGTTTGGGAATCATAGCTGACAGGCTAACAAGGGGAGGTCCGTTGTTTGCTTCCAAACATTGAGGAACTGGATTTGTAATGGCTTGGCAGTGGTGCTCAATGTCGTTGTCATCGGGCTTCCAGCCTTTTTCCGTTTCCTTGCCTATAGGAATGTGGAGAATGTTTCCTCCCACTGGAGAAATAAGAGAAGTGTGCCAGAATCAGGCAGTTTGGGTTGACATCTTAGGCTGCGCTACTCAATGTCCTGCAGCCTGTCTTGAGCATCTGTAGAGCACTGTAACTAATAACGCGTGTTTGACAGTGAGGTGGTGTCTGCAGAGAGAAAGGCACCTGTGAGGGGGATCTGGAGGGAACCATCCTCTGGCTGATGGTGAGAGGACACCATGGAGGCTGGCTGTGCAGAAGGACCTGCTCTTCCTGGATTCTGCTGACTGCCAGGTCAGAGAAGAAACGGTCCTTGCTAGAGCTAAAGTGGACAGTTCCAATTCAGAGGGCTGGCCAATATTTATGAAGAACAGAGGTTTTCTTTTGGTCCTTGTGACTGTAAGCAGGGGTTTTAAACATTTTACTAAGTTAGAAAAGCAATACAATACGAGAAGGCGCACTGTAAGGTGACTGGGTAATGCTAGGCAGTCACTGAGACATTTCTTCCTTCAAATCACATCGTTCTTAATCTTTGAGCCTTTATATATCCCGATTCATTTGCCAACTCTGGACTTCTTGCTATGAAGCATAAACTACTTAGTAATTACTTATGGCTGTAGTATTATTCATCTCCCATTTTCCACACTATTCTCTGGTTTTTATCTATTCTTTCGCAGTCACACACACACACACACACACGCACACATGCACTCATGTGCACAAGCACACATACACACATATACACACATGCACACATGCACATGCATTCACACACATACACATATACACACATACCACATGCATACACATACACACATATACATGTACACACATACACACACACACACACACTTCTGTGATGTGAGTCCTCACTACCCTCTTTTATCACCTTCTCCCTTTCCACGGACTCTCTTCTTCTTCCAGGGTCCCCTCCAACTTCTCTTTTTGGTGTGTGTGTGTGTGTGTGTGTGTGTGTGTGTGTGTGTGTGTGTATACTACTGCATTTAACTAGGGTTGCCTTCACGAGCATGAGTAGCCCATTACTTGCTTGAGTGAGGACAATGTGCCAGTTGTCACCCCAGCCAGCCAAGCACGTGACTTCCTCTCCCACCGCAGCCTTTAACTTCTTGTTGCTCCTCTGGGAGGGGTGGAACCTCACGAACACCCTCGTTTATCTGTGATAGAATGTCGATGGGCCTGGCACAGATGGGCTGCTGTTTGCGGGTGATGAGTTTGTGGCGTGACGGCCGTGTCACATCCAGAAGTCTCCATTTTACAGCGTTCCTTCTCACTGTCTAGCTTTTAACCTTCTGTCCACTCCGTCTTCTGTGATGCTCGCCAAACCTTAGAGGGACAGTATCGACTTCCGGTTGAGTACTCAATAGCAGACTAGGTCTGTCTCTACGTTAATTGTCACGCAGCAGAAACAGAAACCTTTAAACAGGTCTGAGAGAAGCACTGATGTACAGGTATAAACATAAATATTCAGGGACCAATTTGATACCATATCTATGTAGCAAAACACTAGTAGGCCTGCGGTCTCCCGAGCTATGCAGTTTGAGAGGATTCATAGTGCTTATAGCACAAGGTGTGCGTCCCTCCTGTGGCTCAGACCTCAGGTCCAATTAGGAAGCAATTGGTTACCCTTCGAAAGGCCAGGTTGGTATTCTGGTTTTCCAGTTTTAGAATTGGGTAAGAACATTGAAACCTTTCTCTCCTAGCAGCCTGCAGAGTGCTTTCGGCAGTAGCCAGAGAGTCGAAGTTTCCAGCTCGCCGCCAGCTTCATTTTTCTAGCTTGCAACCAAAGTGTATTACACTTCAACAATAGAATCTTAGCGTCCAGTTCTAGTGGACAAGCAACAAGATGGCTTGGGAGTCTCTGGGGCTTCCCTGACCGGTTGGTGATAAGGAGGCATCTCACAACCAATACGGGAGGTTTTGTTATAATGTTGCATCTAGGAACAACACTATGCAGCCACACAGGACATTTTCTTTCAAACTATTTTTCAAAACTGTATCTTAAAACATGTTTATTTTTTCAGTGTGTGTGTGTGTGTTTCCTAAGGCAAGCATGTGATGGTCAAGGTCAGAGGACAATTTATAAGAATTAGTTCTCTTCTACCAGTTCTGGGAATTGAACTCAGGATGCCAGGCTTGGTGGCAAACCACCTTACCTTCTGAGCCATGTCACTGACCCTAACATATTTTTTAGTTGCCTTATAAAATAAGTTCCCATGTTTTTAAATACATTTTTTAAAACTCAGTCCTTTTCCTAACCCCCCAACCTCCCATCATCCTACCTTGATCCCTACTTACCCTTCTATCCCCGGTATTTCTCGTCTCCTTTCATTATTGCCTGGATTTTACTCTCCTCCCTTGCTTAAAGAACCACCACTTTCCATGGCTCCTTTATATCGTCTTAGACTCTGCACGTGATAGGATCCATACAAGAGAGGGAACATGCAGTGTCTGTCTTTCTGGGCCCCAGGTACTCCACCCACTGCAATATTTTCCAGTTCAGTGTTTACATGTGAATTTCATAATTTCTCTTTACAGCAGAATACAGTTTTGTTAGGTATGTATGTCCCTTCATTCTTAGCTTTTACGAATCCTGTATGATTATTCCAAGGAATGTATTTTACGGCTTGGGTCTTAGATGCGCCTGTGCTGAGCTTGATCTTGAGAAACTGATGCTACTGAAAGATGGTAGAGCCTTTAGAAAGAAGTTAGGCCTTGGGGCGTTCCCTAAAGAGGATGCTGGCATCCTGGAGCCTTCATTTTTATTTGTTTTTAACTTTCTGGTCACCATGAGGTGAGCAGTTTGATCAACCACAAGTTCCCTACAAGAAGGACATGCCTCCATAGGCCCCAAAGCAGCAATGCTCTCCCCCTCTGTAGAACAATGCCCCTGAACCCAGGAGCCCAAGCATTTTAAGTTGTTAATTTTTGGTATTTTATCACAGTGATAACTAACACAATATAATATAATTTCAGTGTATTCACATTCAGCATTCTTAGTGACTTACTGATTAGGCTTGTGTTTACTCTCTCCTAAGAAAAGTTAATTCACTTATAGTTTTTTTTGTAGCTCGTTTTGTTTTCTTCCAAATTTGATTAATTTTTATGCTGTGAAAGTTTATATTTAAATTACCTTCTGTAATTTTATGTACAGTTATTTGACTGAATTTTAAAGGGGAGTCCTATGATTATACAAATACTAATTACTGCCATTGTTTTGGCTAGTTAATGTCAACTTGACACAAGGTCGAGTCCCTGGAGAGGAAGGAGGCTCTGTCGAGAAGACACCTCCATAAGATCTGGCTGTAGGTAAGCCTGTACAGCCATTTCTTAGTGATTGTTGTGGGAGGGTCCATCCTATTACAGGTGGGGCCACCCTGGACAGGTGGTCCTGGGATCTATAAGAAAGCAGGCTGAGAAGGCCGTAAGGAACATGCCAGTAAGCAATACTCCTCCATGGCCTCTGGCTTCAGGTCCCTACCCTGTTTGAGTTCCTGTCTTGGCTTCCTTCAGTGATGAACACTGATATGGAAGTGTAAGTCACATAAAGCCTTTCCTCCTATGGTGTTTTATAGCAATAGAAGCCCTAAATAAAATGGATTGGTTACCAACCAGGATAACGGGTATTGCTGTGACAGAGCTGAACATGTTTTTGGGAGGATTGTGGAAGGACTTTGGAACTCTGGGCAGGAAAAGCCAGCAGGTGTTACAGAGCCAAGCTCTGTAAGAGCTTGGGAGCTAAAGATGGGAACTTAGCTTGGGAGCTGAGGGCAGATGATGGAGGCCCAGCTTGTGATGTTTCAGAGTACAGCAAAGACTCTATCAGGCCATTGTATAAAAAAAAAGTCTATGGATGTCTGTCAGCTGGAGCTGACGAATCAGCTATGATTAAAAGACACCAGAATCTCTAAAGTAAAACCTTTGCTTTACTGGGATAAATAAATGTTGGAGCTAAGAAATTAACCATCATTAAGAAGAGACCGGCATCACTGAGGCGTGATCTTCTGGCAAGCATTTCTTCAGAGACAGCACATCAAAGCTCTATTTGTGAGGTGGCCAAGGTTGAACCTTGTCCTTGCATCTGAACTTTAGTAGTGTTAAGAGTCACCCAGGAGGCACTGGTTTTGAAGGCATTAAGGAGTTCATGCAGAGCAGCTGAGATGTGGCACTGCATGGCAGGGCTGAAGAGAGACCAGAAGAGGCTGTTGGTGAAAGTACAGCCCAGTTTCACAAGAGACCCCAGCATTTAGGAGACGCCAGTACTGTGGGTTGACTGCCCAGAATAGTATCAACTGTGGAGTGGAGCCAGCTGCAGCCCAGAAGACATGCTGTGTGGATTTCAGAGAGAAGAGCTGGAGAAATGACCTAAGCCCTTCTGCAGAGCCCAGAAGATCATGAGTGAATCCTAGATAATTGAACATTCGGTAACCTACAGTTTGGAAGTTTGATTTTGCTTTATTCATCATGTGACTGTGCCCTAGTTATTCCATCTTGAAATAAGAACAAGTGAGCTGAAGAGATGGCTCAGTGGTTAAGAGCACTGACTGTTCTTCCAGAAGTTCTGAGTTCAAACCACATGGTGGCTCACAACCACCTGTAATGGGATCCGATCCTCTTTTCTGGTGTGTCTGAAGACAGTGACACTGTACTCATAAGTAAAAATAAATCTTAAAAAAAGAAAGAAGACCAAATTTAATTTTTAAAAAAAATTTACAGGAGCCCAGAGTTGAGAGACTTTTAAGCTTTTAAAGAGAATTTGGAGTTTTACAAAGTCTTTGGATTTTTGAAAGAAAGTTTGGATATTTCAAAGAGACTCTGAACTTTAAAAAAATATTTATTTTATGTGCATTGGTGTTTTGCTTGCATTCATGGTGGTGTGAGGGTGTTGGATCCTCTGGAACTGTAGTTACAGATGGTTGTGAGCTCAGGAATTGAACTCAGGTCCTCTGGAAGAACAGCTGTGCTCTTAACTGCTGAGTCATCTTTCCAGCCTCTGATGTTGAACTTTTAAGTGTTTGAATTTTAAAAGACTGTGGCACTTTTAAATTTTGGAATATTTTATATTGTGAGGCTCATATTAATGTGAGATATTTGGGGATGAGTAAGAAAGGAAAGGTTTTTGGCTTAATAGTGGTGTGTGTGTGTGTCTGTATCTGGTTGACAAGGGTTTAGTGCTGGCTAGTTTATGTCAACACAAGCTAGAGTCATTAGAGAAGAGGGAAGCTCAACTGAGAAAATGCATTCATAAGATCTGTCTGTAAGGCAATTTTTTAGTGATTGATGTGGGCTCCACTGTGGGTGGGGCCATCCCTGGGCTGCTGGTCCTGGGTTCTGTAAGAAAGCAGCCTGAATAGGCCACGAAAAGCAAGTCAATACACAAAGCGCCTCCATGGCCTCTGCATCAGCTCCTGCCTCCAGGTTCCTGCCCAATTTGAGTTTCCATGCTGCTGTCCTTCAATAGTAAGGAGTGTGTGGTTGAACCTTAGACTAAGAAACGAAACTTGGCCGACCAGCCTATTCTCTTCATGCGAGGCCTGTTCATTAAGGCCAAAAAAATTGTGTTAATGATGTCTTTAGTTTGATGTGTTGCTAATGGATCAGCCACACTTAGTCTGACTCTGATGACTTTGTTTCCTTTCCAAAATATTTCTTTGAATAATTATTTTTCATGTACAATTCATAGCAACAAATTTTCCAGTTTTTGCATTTCTGAAAATACATTTATTCTCACATGCATGTGAGCTTACACATAAGCATGCATGGAACCTTGAACCTTGTCCTGTCTTCCTCTTTCATTCTACCTGTGATCTCTAGAGACAGCTAATGAGAATCTTAACAGGCCTTTCTAGCTTCTGACCATGTTATTGGTAGATTCTGTCCCTTTGGCATAACCATGCCTCTCAACAACAATCCACTCTACCTCTTTCGTCTAATGGCATAGAAAATCTCATTTTCCTGGGTCTTCACGTCTTTGTTCTGCAGCCTCCTACATCATATAAGACTTTGTTAAATATATTTGTTCCTCTTGTAGGAGAGTCAGTCATGGGTAAGAAAGAGGTGTCACATCTTTGCCCTTAGAGGAAGCAGATTTATAATGACTTCTAAATTTGCAGGTATTGCTGGCCATGATGGTACATGCCTATTAACCTAGTAGTTTGTAGGCAAAGGCAGGAGAGTCTCAGGGTTGAGGTCAGCCTGGGCTGTGTAGAGAGAACTTGTCTGAAAAACAACCACAAAAGATAATAACAAGAATAAGAAACCTTTTACGGCACTGTTCTGTTTACCCTTGAAATATCAAATGTTGAGGACACATCTTCAAATCCACCTTACTATTTGTGGGCATCCCATTTTATAGCTGTGTTTTCTTCTGATCCTTGGGTCTTTGGCATTTTATCAGACTATCGTGGAAGTGGTTCTTTTTTTCTTTTGTTTTTTTTTTTCTTCCTTCCTTCTTTCCCATGGTTTTTCCAGTTGGTAGGTCTTTGAACTCTGAAGACTTCCACCCTTTCCTCAGATCAGAAGACAGGCCTTCCATCTTTGCTTTTTTTCTGCCTTCTTTGCTCCATCTAACGGCTCTACAGGTGCCCCAGCCAGCTTTTGACCTCATGGACCTGACACTCGAGTGTGTTAGCTTGTCTTGTGCTTCTTTGCCAGTGGATGGACACCCAGTCACCACGAGTCCTGGCTGCCTCATACTTGTTATCTTCTTGGGTTTTGAGTTGATAGGTTTCCAAGTTTTTTACATCGCCTCATTTTGTTCATAATGCATTCAGCTATTCAGATTTTTCCAGTGAGTTTTTAAATTTAAGTATCGTGCTTTCCTGTTTCCGAGAATTAGTTTTTTGTTCTCTGAGAACCGTAAGAAAGCAGCATTTTGTTTTTGGTTATTGGATAATTGTCCTCATGAATCTTTACTGAAACTAATTGAAATTTAAGCAAAATTATCTTGTACTTTCTGACTAATCTCCCTTCTCTCTGAGGTAAATTACTCCCTCTCCATTTTTATGTAATTTCACAGAATATTTAATAATTCTTTGAATGTGTCCCCATATATATATGTATATATTCATATTCTTAGTTCTTGAGCCTCAAAGAGAAATTAAAAAACTGGTTTTTATTTTAGTGACAATCTTTTGAATATCACTTCCGGGTTCCAGAACATCTCTGTAGCAAGCAATGCCAGAATTCATGTTTGTATCTGTGTTTATTGTGCGATTTGGGCCCCGTGTTCACTAAATTACATCAGAGGCCAGTGCAGGATGATGGTGTCTATAAATAGCACACGACCCATGATTAAGACACATGGCCCAGCTTACTCATAGGTGAGGGAATACATAATGTAGTATTAAAAATTATAATCATTTTTTGAGAAGTGAAAATCACTAACAAGTGTTTGGGGGGTCATAATATAAATTGCAATTCTTGGGGTAACCCAGAATGGCAGGCTACCCTATTCAAGTCTAAGCAGCTTTTGATTATTTTTAATTAAGTTAATTAATTAAAGCCAACCTGTACTGCATGAGGCAGTATTTGAATACTTTGAATCAACACTTTGAAGTATTGATGTGACCAAAGATGAAGCCGAATTCCTGCTCCTTCTGGCTTCACCTCTCCAGTGCTGGGACCACACTGTCATATCAAACTTGTGTTCTTGGGAATCGAACCCAGGATTTCATCCATGCTAGGCAAGTTGTCTACAAACTAACCCATACCCCCACCCTAAGAGAAGCTCAGCTTCACACTTTTCTCCATTGGCAGTTGTTATAAAGTCCAGCATTGTCCCTGTCTCCTTTCTTCAATCTCTGCCCAGTACTGATGTAGGACCCGGGCTCTGGGAAAATCACTCCAGGGAAAAATTCTTCAAGCTCTAACCAGAAGACAGAAGTTCATAATGGTTAGGTGATCTGCAGGCATGGGTGGGAGAGCAGGGGGTGGGAGTGCCACGGGTTCAGCTGTTCTTTTAATTAATTGTTCTCATGGTTTCTCATCCCCTCCCTGCCACCTCCTCCTAACCCTAGCTTTGCATTTGTTGCCTCTGTGCTTGGAACTCTGCCAGGACTCTACTGCAGTCAGTCTCGTCTCTCTCCTACTTGGGTGTCCTGTGCTCTCTGCTCTGCAGTGATGCCTCCGTTTCTCGGCCTCTCAGGCTGCACGCTGCTGTTCTTGAATGGTTTTCATTGCTTTATTCCCCTTGTCTGTTTATTTGTCGACTGGTAGGAATAGAACCCAGGGACTCACACATGCTAGCCGTGAACCCTTCCTCTGAGTTACCCCCAGCCCTGGTTTCATATTGCAAAACTTACCTTTGCCATTCTTCATTCCGATTCTTTGGAGGGAGGCAAGGCAGAAATACGCATTCAGAACATCATTATAAACGAGAATTTCCAGCTCCAGGTTGAATTTATATCTGAAGATAGATGTGTCTGTTCTCCTGTGCCTAACCTTAATGTAATAGCAGTTAAAGCTGAGAAAGACCCCCTAAGAGAATGCCACCTGTTCTGTCCTCTCTGAGCTAAACAAACTCCTAACCCTTCATTTTCAGAAGGAAATCAGAGAATTCGTTGAAAACTCCCATTTAGCCTTTAGTGAGAAGTCTCAGTTCATATACAGATTGAATCAACAATTCTCAAGTAACTAGGTAAGTAATCGTGGCACATGCCTTTAATCCCAGCACTTGGGATGGAGAGGCATGAAGATCTCTGTGAGTTCGAGGCCATCTTTGTCTACAGAGCAAGGGCAGCCAAGGCCACATAGAGAAACCCTGTCACAAAATACAAAAAATGAAAAACCAAAACAACCAACGACAACAAAAAACTTTTATTCTCAAGTCTTTTAAACAGAAGAGTTGTTCTCCCAACCGCTTGCTGAATCTTTTATCCTGCCTCCTAGGAAGCCACTCTGGGCTGCAAGATTTACTCTGGCTTCTGAAGAAAGAGTTGGGTCTAAACTGGTTAAAAAAAGAAGTAAAGATGATGGTGGGGGAAAGATGGGAAACAGCCACGTTCAAAGTTTGTGTTGTTGGTGGAAAGGGTGAACTCAGAGCATCCATGCTGCAGAAGTGCAGGAAGTGGGGCCTTTAGAAAGTTCTAGAACTTCATGCCAGTGCTCGAATTGTAGCCTTGCCCAATAACTTGAGGAAGAATACACATGATTAGGGTGATGTGCAAACAACTTCGTATGAATTCAAATTGTGATGGTCGAAGAGAGAGAAACCGTGTATACAGCAGACAGACCAATCGCGAGTTAATGACGTCATTTGTTAATGACGTCATTTGTTAATGACGTCATTTGTATTTGTAGAGTTACCATTTTTGGTTAAGAAGTTAACAGAAGATCACAGGAAGTAATGCAAATGACAATACAACCCTCCCTCTCTCTCTTTCATGTGGCACAGAGGATAAGGGTCGTGTGGAATGAAGCAGTGCTGATAGATACAGAGAAAGAAATGGAAGAGAGACCCAGAGGAATGGGTTTGTGTCTCATCCTGCCCTGACCATCACACACACGAGACAACTGGTTATGGGTTTCTCTTGACTTGAATCGGCTTTCATTACATCAGACTGAAGATCTTAAGCAGTGCCACAATTGTTGGGTGGAGTTAACCTAGTGGATGGGAGGACCAAACCTCTTCTGGCCTCGTGAATTAAGGGTGAACCCTCTGGGAGCTGCGATGTCTAAGCTGGGCCAGGGAGCTTTCCAGGATGTTGAAGTAATTATTTAAAAATGGCCGCTGGTCAAGCCAACTATCTAAGATGCAGCGGCTCTGCCTAGCTCAGCCACCATGTTCTGTGGCTGGAGGCCACGTGAGCTCAGCAGCTAGAAACGGCCAGAGGCCACATGCGTGCCATAGCTAGGACCGGCCAGCCAGAAACACCGGCCCTGCCACCCACGAGATGCCAGCGTGGGAGATGGCTCTGCCAATCTACCATGCTGCCTCCACAATGCTTGGCTGTGCCCAGACCATCCCTCTATCCACGTGGTACACAGTATGAATGAAACTCTAATGCTTAAATATTAATCAAAGGCTTTATATGTTTGGTAATGCTCAATAACAATATGCCCATACAATTAGAGGTGTTTCCCAATTAGCTAATCTAAATATAAGTTGTTACCTGTGACTGCTCTCCATACCTGCGTGGCTCTTCATCCTTCTGCGTCTCTGCTCTCCCTAGCTCCTCCTCTTCCTTTTCCTCTTTCTCTCTTTACTCCTCCCACATTAGCTCCTCCTACACCAGGAAGAGTGGAACTGGAAGAAGGTAGGGATGGTGGAGGCACCAGTGGTGGCAGGGGGGACATTAGGAGTGTTCAGTGGAAGGGACATCTTGTGAGAATCCTGGAAACAAGAACCATGTGGGACACTGGGGAATTTCCAGGACTCTGTCACACCTCCAGTGGAGTGTGCATAGCTTTCTTCTGAGAGACAGTTGAAGGGTCAGTAAAATGCCCCTTGGTCGGTGTTCTCATGGGACAAATATACAAGAGGATGCCACTGCCCTCAAAGAGACCAACATTCCCCAAGGAGGAAGGCTGAATACACATACCAATGAAATTAAGTCATGAGATCCATATGTGAGGTGAGCGAGCAAGTCACCCACTGTCAGGTGCACAGGTGTGAGTGCAAGTCACCCACTGTCAGGTGTGCAGGTGTGAATACAAAGAATGACAAGATACTGTGAGTTCCAGCCATGGTGAGGATTGGACTGACGCTCGATTAAAGCACAGAGTGTGTACAGACTGGGGTCCAGGGCAGGGCACAGTTTTTAAGGAGACCAAAGACACCAAACCACCAAGGACACCAGTTAGATGGATGTTTCAGAAAGTTAAACTGGACTGTAGTGGGAGCTTGGAATGGTAGGTTAGAGCCGGCTTGGGGGAAGGCTTCAATGTCTAGTGGCTAGAGACTATCTTAAAGACATTTTAGAACTTGAAGATAAGTCGGGTGAGATACTAAAGAAATAACATCAAGGGATGCCTCAGTGGGGCTGTGAAGTATGACCTGCTGGAGTCAGAAGCCCAGTGTGCCTGTGTAAGGCTGGCCTGGGGAGTATCAGGGACAAAGGCAAAATAGGGGGCTCGATTCCCTTCACATGAGGAATAATAAAAACAGCAACAAAACAAAACAAAGTAACAAAACAAGACTGGGGCCGGTGGGTCAGACAGAACCGACTTGTTATCCCAAGGAGGCGGGCTCTGCAGCACAGTCCCTGTGTACTCTCCTCTGGGGAAATAAGCCGCTGCCTGCTGCCTGCTGCAGCCTTGATGGAGAAGGGCAGGGATGGATGACAGAAGTGATTATGCAGTGATGCATAACAATTGAGTCACTGTGAGTTACACCTCCTGTGTCAATATGCAGAACTGGTTTGACTGAATTCAGTGAAAGGAACACCTGAATCCAGGAAGACAACACTTTTTTTTGATTTGTCAGCATGACACCAAAGACCCTGTTTAAACACCTCTCTCTCTCTCTCTCTCTCTCTCTCTCTCTCTCTCTCTCTCTCTCTCTCTCTCTCAACATTCTGCTGTTACCCAGGAAAATTAAAATTATAATAACCTGGCTGGGTGCAAGCTAATAGACTTCCTTCAGTGACATTACTCAGCTAGTGTGTGTCACACACCTATAAAATGTCTGGGCACACCACAGCCTCAAGATGCTGGCCGGTGGGGAAAGTGTGAGCTAGGGGTGGGGCTTGCTTCCTTCCTTCCTTCCTTCCTTCCTTCCTTCCTTCCTTCCTTCCTTCTTTCCTTTTCTGTTTTGAGACAGGGTTCTTATTTAGCCCAGGTTAGCCTCAAATCCACTAGGTAGCCAAAGATGACCTTGATCTTCTCATAGTCTTTCGGCCACCTCCAGTGGCTGGGATTATAGGTGTGGACCATACCTACCTAGAAAGTCCTAGTTTCAAATTCTAGCTCAGCCACTGGCTAACTGTAGCATTTCCATCTTGGGGACCATCAATTCCTCAGCTGTAGACTGGGAAACACAGTGCCTGGGTGAAAAGACACATTTATGTGATGTGACAGCAGTTGGCATGAAGATGATCGATGAACGATGCCTTAGTGTCACAAGATTTGGGGGAATGCAGCTTGTAAGATCTATGGTCCATGCAGCAGAAGCGTATCCCCACTCCCTACCTCCCTCTTCCTCCCCACCCCCACCGTGTGTATATGCACACCTATGTGTGTGTTTGCTTGGTGGTGGTGTTTAGCCCAGTCTAAAGAATTCAGAGAAGGTTGTCTAAGAGAATGACAAATGACATGGAAGCTAAATGTTGATAGGAGATGAATAATCAGAAGGACCAAGAGACAGAACTCCAGGGCAAGCACCCGAAAGTACCTCCCAACAAGATGGTGTTGTCACAGCACCACCAAGGCTTGCTTAGAGCTGTGGTCTAGCTCAGGGAGATGCCCAACTAGGCCAGGAGAGTAGCTCCATATGGTTGGGGGTGAGGCTGACTTTCACAGGCTTCCATGGTCTGGAGAGCCAGCTCTATGAAAGGTCCCATTCCACCTAAACAGCCCAGCAGCAACCCCCTACCCCCCACCTGCCTCCAATTCTACCACAGCCACCTTCATACCTCATGGCAAAGGAAGCCTAGAAAATGATCCTACTGCTTCTCAGCAGACCAAGGTAGGTTTAAGAAGCCCAAGGAGCAATTAAGAGACCTCAGAGTTTCCATAGGGCATGGCCCTGTAAACTCTCCCTTTGTTTGAGTATCCTTGGTGTCTGGTGGATAGCATGTCCTGTTATTGCCAAATGCCAGGCACTGTTTTAGGTGCCTCTTGGTTCTGCTAATAGAATTACAGTGCCTGCTTGTGTTTTTCAATACCCACCTCCCCCAGAACCATCTCCCCTCTCACCGTGGCAGGAATGGGGTTGTGACTTCACCCTGGCCCACGTCTGCAGGGGCAGGAGCACCCCCATGGATGAAAGGCTCCACAGAACTCTAAGTCATTATCGTGATCAAGGATAGAGCGAACCTTTTCCGTGTGTAAATGCAGATGCTCTCTCGGTTTCTGTGATAGATGTGTTCCCAGAGCCAATACAGCAGTGTTGAATTCTTTTTAAAATCTGAAAGACCTGCAGGCTCTTCGCCCCCTTTCTTAAATCCATTTCCCTGTTGAGATGAAAAATGTAATACTTTCCAGCTTACTTTAGACTTTCTTCAAAAGTATTTCTGGAAAAGGATCCTTCATGCGGAGCATATGAAAACTGTCAGAGTATAGGAGAGAGCGCGATTTGAAAACCACGCTAATGTACCGCCATTATGCCACGGGGAGTTCCCCAAGAGCAGAGAAACACAAGCTGAGAATGCAGGCTGTGTGTGTGTGTGTGTGTGTGTGTGTGTGTGTGTGTGTGTGTACACAGAACCTGTGTGAAACTGAGGGGCCCGGTCCACTACTAAATGTGTGAGCAAAGTGAGATGAGAAATAATAACGGCCGAACTCTACCTTGTAGCATGCTTAAAATGTTAGTTGTAGATTCTGATGGATGACTTTTATGTATCTCTTCTGCCTGCTGCTTTAGGATGTCAGGTGACCCAGTGTCCTCCCAGGTAAATGGGTAAATGGCTGCCAACTGACTTCCTCATAGGGCTTTTGCCCTAATTAAGAGACAGTGCATGTGGAGGGTATATCTTATTCTCTCTTCTACAGTGAGTGGTCAATAGTTCCAGCGGTGTGGTTGTTATCTTAATGGGACAGGTACCATAACGTCTCTCTTCGAGTCTTCTTGAGGGCGACTTAATCTCATCACCAAGATTTCTTGCCTGTATCTAGAGTTTCTCTGTGGAGGTCCATGACCTGGAGGTGAAGTACACATACATGTAATGGGTTGTATAACAACATGAAATCCAGGAAGCTTGTATGGTGACTTCTCATCTTTGTCCCTAGGCCAGGGCTGGGAGGTTTGAACTGGGATCAAATTTGAATCATGGGACTGCGTGCACGAAAATGAGCAGTTTAAAAAATATCCTGTAGGAAAGAAGCGGTCGACCACATGGCTTCTTTTGAATGGCCCCAAATTAGCCTCTAGAAAAGGTGCCTTAAACCCTCTGCAGGGATGACTAAGAGTTGGGGTGACAAGTCTGTTATGGATGTCCTCGGAACTCCAGGAGCAAACCTTGTGTTCCCTCCTAAATAACTCCAGAACATTACATGGCATTAACAAGTTTCCCAGGACAGGGACTTTGAGTTTATTACTTGTTCACATTGTCATCAGAAATTAATTTTGTCCCTGAAAGACAAATTGGCTGGTAGCTTATGAAGTTAAATGGGAAGAACAGGCGTGCATCTGTTTCTCCTGCATTTTGTCTCCTTGGTGTCTTACATATAAATGAATCAGAGTGTTCAAACTTAAATTAAGATCTTTGGCTAGATAAACAGTTAAAACTGGTTCCCATAGCTACCTCTCACACATAGATGTGATTGCATTATAATCCCCAAGTAATCAGCTCTAAATGAAAGGAAGATGATAAGGGCGCTCTGTTCGGTTTCCAGCACTGATTCTTATTAGCTCTCAATCAGTCCGGGGCCGCGCTGTCTTTCATCACATTGTGGAAGTGTTTGTAGAATCATTAGAGTAATAAAGTGTAAATCTTACCGAAGTGCGTTTTTCTTGAGGTGTTTTATATAACGAAAACTCTGAAGATTATACTGGCAGCTACGAGAAAGATTTGTTTCTGCCACGAAAGTAAGACTGCAAATGGAGGCCGGTATTCATTTAATCTCCACCAGAGTCAAAGCCTAATGAATTATCCAGGCCAGGTAAAGCAACCACTACCCCTGCAAAGAAAAAAAGGGGTCTCAGACTCTAGTAGTCACATGTGGCCATCACATAGATCTGCCTGGATTTAACTCTTCTTCTCTGCCAACACTCCTTCTATGGAGAGCCCTCACGTCCACAAACCCACAAAACTTCAAGCTTTGCCACTCACCGGGGGATTTCCTTAGCAAACTGGTGTAATCCAGTAAACCAACCTGCGGTGTCGACATTGAAATATTTATCGTGAAGTAGATTCCAGTTTAACGATGTGCACTTGCCCCACTCTGTGTCAGACAGCATAGTGGCCAATCTCCTTGGCCTCATTGGGCTGGAGGTTATTTGGTAAAGACATGCACATCGGGGAACTTACAGCATTAGTTCTGGATGTTTCTAAGTGTGTCCAAGAGGGGGTGAGATACAGAAGAGCTAGTGTTGACTTTTCCCATGTGCCGTTGGGTTTTCACAGATTTTGCATATAGACACGTGCAATAAGCAGACTTCTTAATCCGGACACACCTTTCTTGGAGGTTTATGATAAATATTCAACCACAAATTCTACCTATACAAACACCTACAGATGTTGGGTTTTATATTTATATTAGATCAATATGTCTCCTTATTTTAGCGGCAAACATTCAATCCCATCCACAAGGTTCAACAATTATTTCATGGAGCACTGTGAAGTTTCCGTAAGAGTTGGTGGAGATGCAGTAGTTTTATGTTTAATTTAAAGTTACATAGGGTTTTTGTTTTTTTAAAAAAAGGCTTTGCCATAGGTAATTATCACAGGTTGCCAGCTTATGTGGTGCCAATACGAATCTTTGCAGCAAGCAGAGTGTCTGTAGGACTCAGGTAGCCAATCAGGGGTGCCATCATGAAGGTATCTTCTTGGTTTGTATTATTCTGCCGGAATGTAGGGGAGTTGAACCCAGAGTGCAAGAAGAAGAAATCTCTTGATTAGGGGGAGTCAAGATGATTCAGGAACATTCTTAACCCTTAGCTAGTCTTAAGAAAGCCATCAAGGGAAATGTACCATTGCTTTTAAAAACCTAAGAGCCTGATCCAAGGCATTGCTTCTCTTTTCTTCTTTTAAAGAAAGCAAATAAAATATTTTGCTGATGACGGCACTTTCTGTATGTGTTTGCATGTTGGTACCTAAATGCAATATGTCTGGAAGATGTTGCTATTTCACACTCCACGCACAAGAAAGAGTAAATTGTGGGCCCTGATTATCAACAGATAACAAGACATACTGTATATAAATAAAGGCTCAGCAGCATCAAACCCCATTATTGGATTAGCTATATAATCATGTCTCAGGCTGTAAGCCTGTGCTGACAAATGAACACTTTTCATTTGGCTCAAGGTCCTCATCAGCGACGGAACTAATTTTACATTCTCACCCATTAAGTGAATAAGATGTGGGAAAAGCTGTCTGCTTTTTGAAGTGTAAATTTGCCGCTACAGGCTGTGCAGACCAAAGCGCTTTTGAAGCAGGCAAATGAGATCATCTCTAGGGACATGCAAACCTCACAAAGTTTCGGTCATTTCTACTGAAGGGATAAGGTGTGTGTATGTGTGCTCACCAGGCTCACATGATTGAGGTGTCCATGGACGCTGTGCTGTGGGGGTTCTCTTGGTCATAGAGGATGAACACTTCTGAGCCAGGGTTACAGTTGGGAGCCTCATTTGATGGTTTGATGGGGATGGACTGCATTGACTCGTGTTTCAATGTGTGCCTGTAGGCAGTGGCACTATTGGGAGGTGTGGCCTTGAGGGAGGAAGTGTGTCACTGTGGGGGCGGGACTTGACTTTTTTTGAGGTCTTCTACACTCAAGCTACACCCAATGTGGCATCCAGTCTCCTGCTGCCTTCAGATCAAGATGTAGAACTCTCAGCTACCTCTCCAGCACCATGTCTGCCTGTATGCTACCATGCTTTCTACCATGACAATAATGGACTAAACCTCTGAAACTGTAGGCCAGCCCCAGTTAAATGTTTTCTTTTCTAAGAGTTGCTGTGGTCATGGTGTCTCTTCACAGCAATAAAACCCTATCTAAGATACCCGGTCTCCTTCTTCTCTAGAAACCAAGGTCCCATGGAGTGGCAGAGAGTCCTAGAGGTAGCACCCAGGGTTTGGCAGGATTGATGGGTAAAATTTTCCATGTATGAGGAAAAGGGGCTACCCTGGAGAAGGAGCAAGTCACTTGAACTCATGTGTACCAAGTTAGCCTAAATATGTGGTGTATCAGAGAGCCTACAGTTCTGTCTCTAACACAGACCTCTCCTTTAAATGCA
Organism: Arvicanthis niloticus; assembly: GCF_011762505.2. Taxonomy (NCBI): domain Eukaryota; kingdom Metazoa; phylum Chordata; class Mammalia; order Rodentia; family Muridae; genus Arvicanthis; species Arvicanthis niloticus. The sequence continues at coordinate 120,565,977 of NC_047661.1, read as the reverse complement.
GAGTTCTACAGACACTATGGACTTATCATATCTGTGTGGAGATCATCTGTATCTCAAATTTATCATATTCAATTAAAGACACTGTGTGCTGCTGCAAGAATTCCTTAACTTTTAAGTTTCATAAATTGTCTCATCCTTCTTCTTATTCAATACAAAAATTCTTTTTTAGAGTTTACTAATTGTGCAAAATAATGTCTCAACGTTTTCTTATGTGTATAAAATATACTTTGATAATTCTCACCCTTCATTGCCACCTGCCAATGCTAGTTCTACTCGTTCCTTTCTCTTCTCAAATACTCCCCAGTGTACTTTTATATCTTTCAAAAGTCTAGATTCCGGGGATGAGAGAAAACATGAGATTTCGCTTTTAGAGTCTGACTCATTTTGCTTAGCGCGGTGACCTTCAGTTCCGCTAGTTCCTGTTAATACTAGGACTCCATTTTTCTTTATGACTGAATAGTCGTCCATTGTACACAAAAGCTTCTGGTTTTGTCTTTGATTCTTTTGTACAGGGTTTCTGTACATAGTCCAGGCTAACCTTGAATTTACCATTCAACTGCCTTAACCTGCCAACTGCTGGGATTATAGGTATGTGCTATACCATTCTTGGCTTAATGTACCACATTTTACATATTCATCCCTTGTTGGACACCTATGTATCAGCTAGAAAATTAGAAGTAATTTTTTCAATATTTTTATTACATTCTCTGTCTCTGTTTCTGTTTGTCATCTGTCTGTCTGTCTCTCTCTGTGTCTCTCTGTGTCTCTGTCTCCCTCTGTCTCTCTGTCTCTGTCTCTGTCTCTGTCTCTCTCTCTCTGTGTGTGTGTGTGTGTGTGTGTGTGTGTGTGTGTGTATGTAGAAGTCAGAGGACAACTGGCTGGAATTGGGTCTCTCTTTCTATTTTATGAGTCCTGGAGATCAAACTCAGGTTATTGAGCTTGGCAGCAGGTACCTTATCTATTGAGCTGTCTCTTTTACCCCTAAAAGTCATCTTGCTTTCTCACTTCTCCCACTTCCCCCATGAATTAGATAGAGTTTATCAGTATTCAAACTGATTCATGGAAAACAAGTTGCCTGTGGATATCTAAGCATGAAGCATCATCTCTCATATTTGCCACAGTGACATTACCCTCTGCCACCTTACTCTAACCACGCCCACCTCACTCTAACCACACCCACCTCTCTTGAACCTCTCCCACCTCACTCTAACCATGCCTACCTCATGCTAACCACTCCTTCTTCCCATGCATCTGAGATCAGTGTTCCAAAACTTTGCATATGCCATGGGATGTGGGTTTTCCCATCCTCATGTGTCATTGGCCACCAATTCACAAGGATGAAGAAGGGAGCAGAGGCAGAGTCAACCATAAGATTGACTTCTGGGATCAGCTTCAGTGAGACAGCTGAACTTTATTCAGGGTGAACAGGGACTATATAGATCTTGGGGAGTTGGCAGAGATTTCCAGGGAGGGCATACACTATCGGGTAGAACTAAGATGCTGGGAATGACTCATTTACCTGAAGAGGAATTCCTCAGGAGAGAGGAAGTTGACCCTGTAATCTGACTATAGACCATATGACTATACTCAGAAGGGGAAATAGGGGTCACGCATCAGGTCTCATAGGCTGAGAGCAGGAAGAGAGCAGTCCTAACTCCTGCTGGCCTCAGGATGAGATTTTCAGAGTTTTGGGGGTGTCTGTCTCATGCTCACTCTTGTTCCAGGCCAGCTCCCCCATCTCGTGTGCCCACAGTGGGAGGAGTCAGGCCTTTGTTCAATTGGGTCCTAAATGTATGTTGAAATTACACTGCAGGTGTAATTGGTTAGGATGACATCATATTGCAAGAGAGCAGGCCCACTGTGATATGAGTTTTGTCTTCTAAAAGGACTACCCTGCAATGAGAGGTGGGTAAACGTTTTCAGAGGAAGATGATGTGCTAGCTGAAGTGGATACTTCCTGACTTCCAGAAACTACCAGAAGAGAGGTCTGAGGCTGATTTTCCCTCTAAGTCCTCAGCAGGACCAACCCTGCCAACAATTGATCTTAACCAGCTAGCCTCTAGAACTTCCTGTGTGGCATTTCTGTTGTTTGCTCTGGCAGCTGAACGCGGCAGAGTCCCAGCCCTCTCTAGTTCTGACCTCCAGGTCCATAGTATTTATATTCAAACTCAAATTCTTTATCCTAATCAACAAAACTCCGTGATCTGGCCACAGCATCATCTTCAATTTCATCTTCCAGCACCACTAGCCTCATTGTCTCCATGGAATCAGCTACTTTTCTGTTATTTAGTGATGTCAAACAGTCCCTCGTGATGACGTTTGTACACTGTGCCCTCTACTTGGACTGCCTGTCTCCTCTCTACTTTTTACATGCCTAATATTCTATTTTCAAAGTCTTATCTTCCAGGCTACCCTTCCCCATCCCTGTGGCTACTCTCTGCCTCAGCCCATTTTCTTATTAAAATTACTTAGTGCACTCTACATTCAACTTATACTCTTAGATATTTACATCCGTTTTGGAGGCTAGTCTATATGGGCCCAGGGAACCTTGTCACTGTAATTCACCGACGTCTCTCTAGTACTTGACACAGTGTCTGGCTTATCCCAAGAGCTCAGCCTGTGGCACATTAGTGGATACAAGAACAGAAATTGTCTAGAAAGGTGCTCCTTCCCATTCCCCGCTGCTAGTGATTCATATTCAGTATAACCCTTTATTCTTTTGGTTATTATTTGAGAAAGAATGCTTTTTACTTATGAAGCATCTATTGGCTTTCTCTTTTGCTAGGACCTGTATAGCTTAGGATATCTGTCAAGGATTGCAAGGCCTGACTGAGCACGTAAGATGGAGTGATAGCACAGGTCAAGTCTTTCTCTATGAATTTCACCAAGATGTCTGTGAAGCCTGTCTCTGTAAGGATTTGTGTTCTTGGCAGCCAGAGTGCGCTGCTGTATAGAAACAGTGTGACGTCAGCCTTTGCTAAGTAAAAAAATAGGAAGTTCCGTGGGTGATTGTGGGTGAGATTCACAATTTAGCTGTGTCCACTAAAATCTGTTCTTTCTTCCTGGACACAAAATTAAATTACATTTCCCAGCTTCCCTTGCAGTTAGCAGTGGTCACAGGACAGGCCTGTCCAGGGTTGTGTGGGCAGAAGTGATGGTGTCTGTTCTGGGCCTAGCTCACAGAAAACCTCCCACTTGCTGTTCATCTTCTGTTACAGTTTAATGGGTTTTCAGTGTCCACAGCAACCTTAGAAACTAAGGTTTAAAATAGAAACACCTCACCTTGGGTCTCTGATGGCCACCTAGGAAAAAGTCTTCCCAATAGGCCTGAACTGATCAGGCAATCCTGGTGAATGCTTTGTGCTGAAGCACTGAGATGCCAGGGTCCTCTCTACCTTCACCCTGACCATGCTGTGAGCCCCCTTCTCCAGGACATTGTCAACCCTGAGAGGTGAGACCAGCAGAATCAGAGCTCCAGGAGGGAGGTGAGCAGACTTGGGTCAAGAATCCCTGCTCTCTCATGAAAAGGAGGTCTGGAAAGAAAGTTGATAACAACCCATTGCTTTAAGACTCCAGCACAGGGGGGAGAGAGAATGTCTGTGAGGTGTCTTTCTATCCTATGCGGTATTTCTCACTTCAACGCTGTGTCCTCTCTGGCTTAGACTTCCTCAAGGGCATCACAAGGGCTTTGAAATCAGCAATGAGAAATAACATTTGTGACATGGGACTCAGAGCCCCGAAGGAAGAGAAAAGGGCAAGAGAGCTTCAAAACACGCTGAGATGCTAGCTCTCTTCTCAGTGGCTCTGTCTTCCTGGCCCCTGGATGAACTATCTCAGTCCAGTGATTGTTAGGTCTAAGCTTAATTATGGAGAAATAAAGAACTATTTTATCTCACTTTAATGTCACAAGAACATTGGAAAAAGACAAGACTTTATTGTAGACAGTGTTCTTTGCCCACTGGGATCAGACCAGTTGCTGATTTATGTCTCCTGGTATGCAGAAAAGAACGTTGGTACTCACATGAGAATACTGACTTCTGATTGAGAGACATGAGTGACATAGGAAAGGCCTTTAGTTTCTCTTCTGCTGCCTCAGTGACTTCTGAGGCCTTGTCTGGGTGGAGCCTTTGTCATCTGGCCCTGACTGACCTTCTAGGAGATGAGGGAGCCCTTCTCTGATTTACACTGTGTATGGAGTGGGAACACGATGCTGATTTTCATTGGGTCAAGCCACCCTGTGTGCTATTCTCCAGCACAGTACAGCCTGTAAGGAATTACAGCTTCCTCCTTGTTGGAACACAGTCCAAGAATGAAGTCATGTGAGAGAACTCAAAAAAAAAAAAAAAAAGACAAGAGTCTTCTGGTCTCAGTTTCTTTAGAACAAAGAATTGTTCTTGGGATGTGTTCTCATGCTTCTCTCAGGCATAGTGGATAGGAGTGAGTTTACCTCAGCTGTTGGTATTCATATGCCATGTTTTTGCTACATGTACCTTGGCCTTGTGATTATACACTTTACTGGGGTGACTATTCTCAACCTTCAGAGCATAAATTGTCTGATGCTCTAAATAAAGTTGGCTATTGCCTGAGACTTTAGTCTACCTCATTTTTAGATCTCCCTCTCCAAGGTTCATGCCACCAAGTAGAGGGTAAGCAACTCCTTATTTTGTGTGCACAGAACCTCAAATTTTGTCAGCTTCTCTCTGGGTGGCCTGGCTGCTCAATTCACAGGATGCCAGGCCTCTCCCAGCCTCAGGGGTAAAATGTGGGTGGATTAAGTCAGTCATGGCCATTACTTGAGGAGTAGGCATGTCAACCAGGTCTTGCCAGTAAGATGCCTGGGGAATTCTGCTAGGGGAATTTTGAAGAAAAATTTCCTCATGTCTAGACCAAGAAACAAGAATATTTCTCTTTCATCCCCTGTGGCATTAATGTGGGACTCCATGAGACTTGGAGCTGTTACAAGCATCTTGTGGCCATAAGGGGAAATGCCAGGAGTCAGAAGATGGTGGTATGGAGGAAAGAGAAATCCTTTTGAGGCAGGTTACTTTAGTAACCTGGACTCTGCTTGAGTTCAGATATTCATGTTCATCTTTTTTAACAAAGCACTTAGCTATCTGGCTGCACATACACCTTCCTCCAAACAATGCAATAGGTCACTCCTCCCTAGCAATCCCTTGACAACTCCCACTTCGTGGTCAAACATATTCTGGAACGTATCCAGTCACTATGGGCAATGGGCTGATCCAGTTTAGACTGGTTTGGGTACATGTCCAGTAAGGCAAACTGTCCTCAAAATTATTATTATTACTATTTTCAGGTTGAAATCCTCTATTCGCAATCTTAGGCCTAGGCATGATTGGGTGTGCATCAGATCAATACCAGATGTGTCAAGGAAAGGACATGTGGAGTAAACTAAGGTTTACATGACCTAAGCCTGTCAATCAAAACAGAAAACCACCCACACTCTGCAATTTAACAACCAACTCCTTCTCATCATTGATTTACAAAATTAGCCCTGGCAGTCCCCAGTGCATTGACCACTGTAGCTCAGGTTGCCCATTGCTCCCATATGTCTGTCCTGTGCTTTCATCTTATCTTTGAACAACATCTTTGGCTATGTTCTTGGTTGTGCTTTTTCACATCTTTGAGAAGAAGTCAAGAGACCCCGTCACCACCCCTTTGGCTGCTTTAGTCTGCACGCTCACACAGATTATCTTGACTTCAGCAAAGGGCAAAGTGAAGTTGGCCAAGCCCAAATGACTTGCCCAGAATGGTGGCCAATGAGGTAGAAGTTAGGTCTTCTGACTCCTGTCTCCTTCTCTCACACTGTTCTGGGGAGCAGGTGGGCTTCTTTTTAACTTCCAAACAATTAATTGGGGATGGGGGCAGCTACAGGGAGAAGTGCACTGGGAAATTTCTAAGATCACACCCAACATTAAGGAGAGTTTTGAATGACACAACTTCATGTGACAGTGCCTCACCTTCCCCTATCTAGGTAGTCCTTTAAGTCTCTTCTGGATCAACAATACTGTGACAGAAGTGGTGTGTTCCGCTCCTGAGTGATAAATCAGCCCAAGATTCAAGTGTGTAGAAGACCAAGCATTTACTATCCTGTAGTGTCCGTGGTATATGGGAATATGAATGGAGATTAGCTGAGTGTGCGTAACATCCATCCAGGCTCCTGTGTGTGGCTGCAGTCTCATCTGCAGTGAAGACCAGAGTAGGGTGCAGACAGCGACCACTTATCCCACCCCCCACCCCCAACCTCCCGTTATTGATAGGACTTGGCCCATCACAGGCCATGAACTGGGGCTTCAGTTTCCCATGGCTGTACCGTGGGTTCTTGCTTCCTGGGCTTTCTTCTAGGGTAGCTCACCACACTGCAGCTGGCAAAGCCCTGCGGGGCCTCCAGGAATGAAGTGGAAGTGTTTCTGTAGGCCAAGCCTGGAGGGCACGACCATGATGATGCTGTGGTAGTGTCAGGCAGCTCAGTGCCACCCTCAGGGGAGAAAGTTGTCCAAAGTCAGCCCTCCAGAGTTAGGGATCAGCAGGCTGCCTGCCCCTCTCAAGGACAAATGAAAAACACACACAAAATAACTTACTGTGCTACCATTTCTGCAATTGTTTGGGTTCATTAGTTTGCCTCAAACAATTGTGATATCTTTCTGAGCTTTGTATTCTGTTTCTGTGGGCCTAAGCCCACAGAGTGTCTGTGGGTGCCTTATGTCTGCATTGCCCATTGGAAGATTAAGCATGTGACACTCCTATTGTTACGACGAATCGCAATTAATTACGATTTGTAACAATGTCGTTAGGAAATAGTCCCACAGCGCAGGAGCTGCCACTAAGATGGCTTTCCCCTTCTTACCTTCCGTCTTCCCCTAAATCCAGGCCACACGCGCTAGAGTGTGTGCTCGCACATGCGTGCGCGTGCGTGCTGTATCACGTGCATGCTGTGACGCTCAGTGCTATTCCAGCTACCATGCTGCCTTGGTTTCCCTCCCATGCGAGATGTCATTCATAGATAGACTGAGTATTTCCTCTGGGCATCGGCTTACCCAAGGGAATACCCAAAAGGAAGAGAAAGGCAAGGCAAGGCCTCCACTGTTTGGCCGTTCCTTAGAAACCAGATGCAGCCACGGTGCAGAAAAAAGGGAAGCTGTTTCGGGACTTGGGCAGCAGAGAAGAATGAAGTAGAAGGAGTTGATGTGACTCAAAGGAGCCGAATAATTGTGGGGGTGTTACAAGCCTACCAGAGTGGCTAAGACACGGGAAGAGAACCGGACTTTTAATAAAGGGAGGCAGATTAAATTAATCATGACAGGAAAATGAGCAAGAAATGCTTTCACATTGTTATTTAATAAGAAAAATGTGTAATTAACTGATAAAAATAGTTTTTGCAAGAAGCAGGCGGTTAAATAGTTTATAAAGCCAGCCAGGCCCGACGCTGAGTGTCCCTGACTGTTAGCAATCAGAATGCTTTTTATATGGTGTCTTTCTTTGGAAGCACAAGCCATCTCACCACAGACATTACCTCATGTGCTTCACAGCCTAATGAGGGCTTTATGGCTGAGAAATGGAGGAGGAAGGAAGGACTCTGGAGAGATAAACTGAGGCTCAGGGAGAGATACCCGACCATAGCCTTAAAGGCCAGCTATGGAGAATAGTCCTCCGTCTCTCCTCCCCCCACTCCCCGCCCCTCCATCTTATTTTCTGCATTAGCTGATGGATTTGAATTAAACAATTGCTTCTCTCTTTCAAAAGCCGAACGGAGGAACCTGGGCTGTGTATTCTGGCCGATATGATATGATCCCAGCCTTCCGAATGGGAGGTGGGGGTGGGAAGAGATCCTGGCATTTGCCATCTGCTAAGCCTGTCTTTAATCCTCGGCAAAGTAATGGAATGGAGATGAAGGAAAAAAAAATGTGCAGGAATCAGGAGCATAATGCCACCATGAGCAAGCAGCTGTCTGGATTTTTAAAGAGCAAATTCCATGAGACAAATTTAATTGCATTTTTTAATAGAATTAAAAAAAAACCCTTCTACCACATTAGTGGGTGAAGGCAATGAAATGGATGCATCCAGAAATCTCACTTGAAAGATGAATTCAACCGAGCGGATTCTGAGCTCGGCTTCCCGGATGGAAACCTGGCTGGAAAAGCCACGTGAGCAGCCGGTGGGCGGCTGTGCACTGACTGGGGGACGGTGGCCAGCGGAGTGCTTCTGGCAGGCTCTGAGATGGGCCTGTATCTACAGTGCATCCTTATTAATGACTTGCAGGAGGTGATGAGCAGAACATTAATTAAACGTGCACATGTGGCCAAGTGGGAAATTGGCGGCGAGAACAGCAGAGGCAGGCACATAATATCCAGGTACTTGGTTTTCAGCTTCTGTGATTTGGCGTGTGAGAGGTGGCTTGACTTTGCGTCCCCCACCCCGCCCCCCTGCTGTCTCCTTGCTGTTTTGGGCTCCAACCAGATTTTCACTTGGTGCTACAGGGGCTGTATCTTTAGAGCAGGCTCATAAAATCCACCCCCACGCCGTCCCCCAGCCAAACACCAGGGTGTGTACAAGTTACCACTTCTAACTTGATGTACTGAAAAAGGAAGCCTACAAAAATTAATATTGATGTAGCCGAATAATGAAGCAGCTGCGAAGCCGGTTCACAGACACCTACCGCACTTCGTGGCCTGCTTATTCCAGCAAAGGGGTGAACAAACAGGAAATGCAGGCATTGGGAGGTGGGAAAGCCCTGTGTTAGACTGGTGACCTCTGAGCTAGGTCATTTGGAGGCATCCCCAAATCCTAAAGAAAATCACGTGGTTCAAGAAGTCCAATCTTAACACCGTTTTACCTTCAGTGTCCACTCTCTTCTTAGGAGATCGCACTGGATAATGCCAGTAGGTTGGCCGGTAGGTAGATTTGTCGTCGCAACTGGGTCTTGGCATTATCTTTATTAGAACTAATATTTATTTGACAATGGCTCTCTTGCCAAGAAGAAAAGTATGTCCTGGGGAGAATGCAAGCAAGTGCCATGTATTCTAAGATGCTAAATTATCTTTTGAGTTTTATTTGATTTGGGAACATTAGCCAAATTCTGTGTAGACAGAGTGAGCTTTGTAATGGGAAGGATGATGCTAATTCACCCTAGGGCAACCTGAAAATTTGCTGTTAAGGTGAGTGTGTAAGTGTTTAGGAAGGGACACACATACACACAAACACACACACCAGATAACAATACTTTAATATCCCGTATTTACTGATGGTTATGGGTTGTAATTAAGAGATTGAACTCATGTAAGGCTATTTCAAAGGTAAGAATTATTATCATATTCCTCTCTTTACAAGTGTAAAAAGTGGTTGCGGTTGGTGCACAGCCTTTCAGAACACCGAGTAAACTTTGAAAACAAGGCCTATAGAAGGCCAGGCTGCCTTGAGCCATAGTTCTCCAGCCTAGCATCACGACCGTAACCCAACCTTGAGCCAAGGCCACTTTGGGAATGGATGCTTAGAATAGCTGAGCTAGAACCCACAGACAGATGCTAAAATGTGCTCTTTAATGACCTGTTTCCCGTCTTCACAGGAGGGCTGAGGCGAGGCCCTGGTGGCAGCTCAGAGCGTGTTTGCAGCTCTCAGGAGTGACTTGCCTTTGGCTCTAGACACGCATAATTTACCCAGAAAGCATAAGTTTGGCTGGGTGGCACCTCCGACAAGGCACTTCAGTGACCCTCTCTGTTCCGTTAGCATGGATCCCAGCCCTTCTGGCAGCGCTTGCTGAATCCTTTCTTCTACACTACCTAAGACGTCTTCTGATGTATTCAGTTATTTTGTAAAAAACAGTTCCATACCCAGGAATAATTTTGAAGGTACACATGTTATTCTAGCACCATTTATGGGTTGATGCCCTGGGTTGCTATTCTCCTGGCCCTGGGGAAGTCATCTATTTACCTCCTTGGCTGAGATGGCAGGATTCAGCTGTTCTAGGACTAGACTGGCAGAACATGCAGTTTTAAATCAGGGCAAAAAATTTTTTCAATGGTGACAAAAACCATTTTTGGCTAAAAGCTTTGGTTGGATGTTTAAGGATCTATACCATGGGAAAACAACCACTGTACTTTGCAATGACTGTATCTTGCAGAAGAATCCCTAAAATGTCCCCCACGAGTGTGTGTAATGGTGAAGGTGACCGTAGCCAACACCATGACAATGTATAATTGTGCTATTTCTGTTAAGGTGGACACACACGTTAGAGAGAAGAGCTAGTCACCCCAAACACACACTTTAGGAAAATATAATCTTGGCTAACTTTATGGTTACTTGTAGTTAGGAGGATGGAGCAAAGCAACACAGAGTGACTTCTAAGACTGGGCCAGAGGAGGTCAGGGAGCTTCCCATGGATTCTCTAGGGTTACTTGTTCTAGGCAGGATTAGTTACGTTGTCCAAGTTGCCTGAGATACCTGCAGGATAGGTAAGGTGTTGGGGTTCTGGTCAGTAGAACCAGCAGAGACCAGCCCTCTTGCCAATCTTAACATGATTCTGGACATGAGAGTCAATATGTCTTGAAGCCAAATACCCACAGCCTCCGGAGCACCACTGTGGAAGCCCAGTGGGTTTCACACTGAGTGAATGAACCACACCGCTGAGCCCCGCCTGAGTTCTTGACGTGCGAGAAATAGAATTAATGGTGCTTATTTTTGAACTTTTAAAAATTTCAGGGTATTTTGTTAGACTAGAGAATGGGACGTTTCTAACCATCCACATTTAATTTTATTCCAGTTCTGTACACCATTGAGACGACAAAAATGAAAAATCGAAAACATTTGACCCTGTATTAGGGAGCAAGCCGACTGGACAGGCCTCATCGTTGGCTCCCCATCAACATGTCCAGCTAGGAAATAGAAGCGGCCAATATATGGTTCCTAGCTTGCTTTCTCATCAGTGGAACTCACCCAGCACCAATAGCTCTGCCTGAGCCACGGCAACATTTGATGAAAATGTCTTATGCCCCGTAGTTTCATCCACACAAATTATTCAGATGTAAAATACATTGTGATCAAAATTACCAGCCTCAGAGCCATGTAGATCAGATGGCTGGGGGACAATTGGGCCATTTTCTTTGTTCAGGATTGTGTCACCAAGTTTGGAAGGACACTGGGCTTTGGAACAGGTCGCCAGCTCTGAGGACAGCCTTATGGAAATGTCCGTGCATGTGGCCTTTTGCTGGAAATCATCTTGTGAATGGATCAGTGTCACTTCTGCAGGAGGTGGCTGTCCTCTGGCTGAGGAAACCCTTTATTGACTTTATAAAGAACAATGTTAAGCAAACAAGAAGGAACAAACTTTTCAGTTTGATTTACCATCTACTGAGTCTCTGGGGTGCCTGTCTCTGCTTCCCCTCCCCTCTCCATGCTGGCTTCACAGACTCCTACTGCTGCACCCAGCTCTTACACGGATGCTGGGGATCTGAGCTTGGGTTTCTATGCTTGTGCCATAAGCACTCTATCCACGGAGCAATCTCTCTATGCCCTGCAAATGCCTTCTTTAATTAGCTTTATTCCTTCCATTGCAGAAGGCAATGTTACTAGGCACGGATGCTTAGGGGAACGATGTAGCGTATAGAAAAGGCAGCTCCTGGTACTCACAGTAAGCAAACAAGAAGCATCTGACGAGTAGGGAAAGGGAGATGGCTCTGTGGGTACAGTGCTTACCAAGGCTGCATTCATGAGCACCTGAGTTTGGATTTCCAGCGTCCACATAAAAACATTGACTATAGCAGGGCATTCTTACCAGCCCCGAACCAGGAAGGCAAAGGCAAGAGGGTCCCTGGGGGCTTCCAGCCAGACCGAACCATCTAAGCAGTCAGTAGTATTAGGATCAGCAATACATTCTGTCACACACACACACACACACACACACACACACACACACACACCATGCTTCCCCACCCATGAACACATAGATCAACACATATACACATACACCTAATGAGTAAATATGTGATTATTATCACATTTCTTCTTACGTATTTTTAGGCATACCCAATGTTTTAGGTTCTGTTACATTGTCAAATGTCCCTCCTATTGTGTATCTGGGTGTGTGTGACAGTGTGCTTGTATACACAGAGGGATGTGAGTGTGGCGGGTGAACCAGAAAAGGCAGCCCTCCAGGTGGACAAATAAGGGCACTATTCTCTAGCTCACTTCTTACAAAGCACAGGTCGAAGTCAAATGGCCTTTTGGTCCCCTCCAATTCTATATATAATCATGTTGATTTGTTTGTGGGGACTGTTATATTTTCATTTAATGTTGAGTCTAGGAAAATAGTAGCAAGAATGCTAAGCACAGTCATACAGTAGGGATTTTTAATCCAAACATTATTTATCCGGGACTAATCAAAAATACAATGAAAGGATTTAAAAAAAATAAAAAGCAAACTGAGAATCCGCCAGACATAAAACAAATGCTTTCCTCTCCAGCTCTTACGGACTCATTCAAACATCTGGGGGATTTACAGGTGTTAAAATTGCCCCTTGAAAGAAACCTTTTTATTTCCTGGGGTGATGGAAATATATTGATAATTACAAGAGGAAATGAGTTTTTTAAAATAAAACAATTAAAAGGGCTTAGCATTTAAATGAAAGAGAATGTAATTTTCCTTTATTTTATCTGTCATTAAATTGATGTTACAAGCTATTAGAAGAGTTTAGTCAAGGCCGATTTTCAAATATAATCTCTACTGAAGTGGGAGGTTGGAGGGGAGGGTGGGCACAGCTCAGTACCCATGCCCCTCCACACACATATGCAAACACATACATACACACACATGTGCCTCAATGGGGTCAATTCTTTAAGAATTACGAATGCTGAAGTGAGGAACAGAGAATAGTAGAATGTAGACCCATGAGGGTGAACAAGAAGGTGGTAACCCTGATGCCTGGTAAGAGGCTATTCTTGATTTAGTTGGAATAAATTCTTTTTTTTTCTTGTATGTGTGTATGCATATATGTATGCATGTTTGCATATGTGCAGGTGTTCATGCATGCATGTGTAGGTTAACCTCTGGTGTCTCTTCTTCAGTAGTCAGCCACCCTGTTTTGTGAAATCAGGGTCCCTCATCGGTTTGAAACTCAGTAGCCTGGCTTGCCAGCAGGCTTCAGGGATCCAAACTGTCTCTGCCTCCCCAGTGCCGGATGGCAAGTGAATTCTACCATACCTGCCTCCCCCCCCCCACCCCCTTTCTGGGGATCCGACTCGGGCCTTTGCATTTCTCTAACAAGCACTTAAGACTGAGGTACCTCCCTAGCCTCTCCCTAGTCTTTTTTGGCACTAGATATCTGTAATTACAGAACACTGGCATTTGATATCTGCATAATCTGAATAGAGCAGAGTTACTGTCAGAGGGGACCTGGGGCTACTCACAGGGCTCTAGATGGCACCTCTCTCCTCCTAAATCTGCTCAGCAACATTATGTGGGTACTCCAAAATTATTCAGGGCAAATGGGAATATTGACACTCTGAAGATAAATAAATGCTATACATCAGTGCTTCTCAGATCTGGTTGTAATTTAACAATAATCAGTACTGTATATTTATCAAAGTACACCATTAATTATAGCTAAAAACTTACAACATCGTTAATAGGGCATATTGCATTTGTTATCGTTTGCAATGATAATTAGAGAGAAATGACACATGCATATTTCTAGGCAGCGTGGCTGCCTTTTATTTGGGTTTCCAGGATGGGCCGGCCCCTGAGACTAACAGCATTTGTGACCTGCCTTTGTGAGAACCTTGCAAGGCATGAGCATTTGTTGGTAGGTGAGAAGTGGAAACTTCCAACACAGCTTGTGAGCGCACAGCCAGGAAGCTGTGCAGGCAGAACTAGGACACACTTCTCAGGTGCCTCAGATGAACATGGTACCATTGAGATTAGCCATGTGGTGGCTAGGAAAAGAAGTAAAATAAAACAAAACAAAATAAAATAAACTTGCAAACAAGAAAACACCACCACTACCACCACCACCAAGACCAAAGCATAGAAAACATCTCATCATGGAAGCTGTAGTGTGTCAGTGTGTCCCACAGTATATCCTTCTGTCCTGAGCTTTCTCCAGAGCCATCCTGCCTCAGCTTAGGATTGATGAGAATGATGTTGGTATCACAGTATGAGCTTGCTTAGGGTTTTGTTGTTGCCTCTGGCTTTGCCACTGGCATCTTCCCGTAGACTCTGTAGCTGCTGTTCTTCTAGGTCATCCCTGTTTTCCTTCATTGTTCTGCAGTATTTACCTGGTCCAGCCTTACTGTGTCTTCCCTCTCTTCTTCATCTTTACTCTCCACAGTATCTCAGTAGAACACAACTTCTTCTTATCTCCAAGACACTTGTAAGTTTTTACAGGAGAACAGAGAATATTTTATGACTCTGTAGATGGAAAACTAAATTCTTCACAGAAGAAATGACTTGGGTGTTTAGGAGATGGATTAGGTTGATGGGAGGAGAGGGTGCAGATGTACCCGGGGTGTGTGGATAAGATTATGCTGTTGGGAAGCATAGAATTTGGGCTGTGGAAAACAAAGGAGACAAATGGGGTTTGGTGTGTGGGACAGAGAGCTAGCTAATCTAAGGATCCTGGAGCTGAAGAGCTTAAGAAAGGTCCCCTGGAACAGGGAGGACTTGGAGGAATGCTTTGGCCCTTAAAGGGCTAGAGAAAGTGTGGGCTGTGGGAGCTGATTGATTTTCTCCATACCCTCAAAGAGCTGGCCTCTTGTGCTACTAACCCTCCAACAGCTCCGAACCGCTCTACCATGAACGGCACCAGGAAGACTTCTCCAGTTCTCATCTTTCTTCTTGGACTAAGTGCAGGCTTAGGATACTCAGCTGGTTTTGAGGACATTGGGGTACAAGGGCCAGGGATTTAGGAAAGCTGGAACACTGAGAGGTAGAAGACAGGAAGGTAAGAGATTAGGAAGAATCACTGAAAATGGTCTATTTCATAGACCTCCCTCTGCAGAATGAAAAAAAGCAAAACCAAACATACCCCAAGTCTAAGCTGACACAGAAACATGACTCCTGCCCAGAGCCTATCACCACAGGAAAGTCCTACTGTCTAGTAGGAGAACTGGGAACAGTTAAGAACAGTAAAGGCATGGGAAATCCAGGTGTACAGGGCTCAGTGGTCATCAAAGACTGAGCGTTGGGCTAGGACAACAGAAGGTGGCCATGGAGATATTTCCTGCCTTAGTCACAGAGACAAGTCAGTGAGGACCAATACCTTAAATTTTATCCCTGAGTATGAATTATGAGTGGAAAGCCCCTGACACTGGTACTTTGTGGTGCCCAGGGAATGTGGTGAGAGCGTGGTGGGAAATTCACTTGGAGCTGCCATCATGGAGAATGTGAACAAGTCTCAAGTTTAAAGTCCTGAATTTTTAACTGGATAGCTGGATTTGAAAACGGACACTATGCAATGTGTGGTGGCCTATAACTGTAATCCCAGCACTAAGGGAGGCCGAGGCAGGAGAATGGCAAGTTTGAGGCCAGCCTGTGCCATAGAGTGAGAGCTTATCTCAAAATAATCAAGAACAAGAAAGAACAATGTATGTGCTTGGGTGGGGGATGGAGGTGTGTGCATAGAATACCTCACACTGCTCAGCCAGCCCATGAGGATGGGGGTAGGGGGCATTGGTCATTTTCTGATTTGCTTTAGTTTCTGAAGGTGATCTCTTACATCTAGAAAATTGTTAAGAATTGTCAAACTCCTGCTGGAGAGATGGCTCAGTGGTTAAGAGTGCTGACTGTTCTTCCAGAGGTCCTGAGTTCAATTCCCAGCAACCACATGGTAGCTCACAACCATCTGTAATGGGATCTGATGCCCTCTTCTGGTGTGTCTGAAGACAGCTACAGTGTACTCATATACATAAACTAAATAAATCTTTAAAAAAAAAATTGTCACACTCTGGGTACCTTAGCCTTTCATTAGTAAAAGAACTCCAGAGAGATGGGAGACAGCCACATCTCTGCCAGAAGGGCAAGAGACAATTTCAACTAAACGACTCAGACTTGGGAAACAGGCTACTTCTTTCTCACTTCACTTCTGTGTAGCAAAAGAAATTCAAAAGATGAGAATCCTCAGGCCGAATGGGATTCAGGCAGACTACCCCCGGCGGCATGTTTGTAACGAGATGCAAGGAAGGATTGCTTGTCATGCCCTAGGTGACACTACACTGTCTGCATCACTGCTTGCCAACTGTATACAACAAGAGCTAAATCTGTGAACGTGTGCTAAATCACGTTCTCTATCCTTTCCAGACGGAGCCAGGAAGGTGAGTATTGATGCCGAGCAGGAATTCATCCCAGAGAAGTTCCAAGAGATGGCGATGGACTTGCATTTACTAGTTGTAAAATTGAGATTGCCACAGTCTCCCTCTCATGGGGTGTTGGAACAATGGGATGTGGTCATTCAGTAATATTTTCATCTGCAGCTGGCTACTCCAGAATACTTAGTACATACTCATGGGAGATAGAAAGTTTCCATAGCATGGGAGTTGAAAACTGAATAGAGTAAACCGGATTCCCTTTAAGAAGGCCACAGTGTGTGGCCCATAGTAAATACGATGTATAATAAACAGTATGATCGAGTACTGGGTTCTATTTCGGGTGGAGCTTCCGTGCTGCCGGAGAAAATATCATTAAGGGAGAAAGGGCCATCCGCTTGTCTTAAGTCTCTGAATGTGAAGGAGGAGATCCTGACAAGGCCACAGTTGTCATTCGGCTGTCTTCATGATGGATGGAGATTCATGAACAATTGAATTGAGCCTCTGCCATTACGATCGATTGTTGGCACAGACTTCTTGATAGGAGCCAGGGGGCCACAGTGTGGGTCGGTGGTCACAGTGACATGAGGTTTATGGCTTTTCCTAGGCTTCCCATGAGTCTTGCCACACACCCATCTGCCTGGGACCCAGGATCAAGCTGGCCGTAAAGGACAAGGAAATGAGGATTGAATTAAGTCACCATAGATCTAAGCCAGATGTGTCTGGCTCCTTTTCGCTCCCTCATTTCCAGAGCCTCCGAGGTCATCCCGGTGAAATGAGATGAGCAAGGGAGTCTCAAATGTAGCTCCTACCCCTTACTCAGAGTCTGACTGAGGAAGCCCTCACTCCAAACCTCGTCTATAGAACAAGGAATGGGAAACTTACCTCATCAGCATTCTTGGGCTTTGTTTTAGTAATGTTTTATTAATATATAATTTATATTTCATTAAACTTGCCATTTTAAAGTGATTTCAATAGTTCTTAGTGCATTTCCAGCACTGTGCCACCACGGTCTTTATCTGATTCTAGATTATTTCCCTCAGTTCCAAAAGAAACCCGTGGTCATCAGTGGTTACTTCCCAATCCTCCATCCTCCAAGGCTCCGGCAACTTCACACCCACTGTCAGTCTCTGTGGACTTAGCTTTCCCAGACAGTTCACATAGAGACTTAGGCAGTATGTGGGTTTTGTGTCTGGATTCTCCTTCTTCCTTCCCTCTTTCCTTCCTTCCTTCCTTCCTTCCTTCCTTCCTTCCTTCCTTCCTTCCTTTCTTCTTCTTCTTCTTCTTCTTCTTCTTCTTCTTCTTCTTCTTCTTCTTCTTCTTCTTCTTCTTCTTCTTCTTCTTCTTCTTCTTCTTCCTCTCTCTCTCTCTCTCTCTCTCTCTCTCTCTCTCTCTCTCTCTTTTGAAATAGGGTCTTATGTAGTCCATGCTCCAACTCAAGGCTGAGGATGTTCATGCTCTTCTGATCCCTCTGGGTCCACTGCCTGCCTGGGTGTTGGTGTGCACCACCATGCATGCATATTGGCTTCTTTTACTTGTCAGAATGTTGTCAATATTTATTCATTTCCCAGTGCCCTTCATTTCTTTCTATTGATGAGTAATATTCTACCACATGACAGTGCCATGTCCATCAACTGACAGAACCGATGAAGAAAACTTACAACGTGATGATTTGAAAGACAAATGACAATTAAAAATTCATGAAATCTTTCACACTGCTAGAAATGCCATAAAGAATATTTTAATATACGTTTCTCCAAAGACAATATACAGATGGCCATGTGCTTATTGTTTATGGATACAAATGCATTGTCATATAACTTACTGACATATGTCTCTATCATGTTGGCTCTTTTCATTTTCATAATGGTGTTCTTCTGTAAATACATTTGAAACTTTTAGTAAAGTCTAATTACATACTTTTCTTTTTCACTTACTATTAATGTTGGATATCAGAAGCTGTTACTTAGATCAACATCATAAAGATTCACCTTTTTCCTCGTGTGGTTTTAACTTTAGCATTCTTATGCTTACCCTTATAATTCATTTCGAACTTTTGTGCATGCTCTTAAGTAAGGGCACACCTCTATGTGTGCACAGTGTGCACACACACACACACACACACCACATGTACACACATGCACATACACACATGGACACTACACACACACCCCATACACACACATGCACATACACACCACACATACTACATACTACACAAACACCATACACATAACACACCACACACACACACACCACACACCCACACCTCCCCCCTACACATGTAAATGCACACCACACAGACACACAGACACACAGACCAACAGACAGACACACAGACACACAGACCAACAGACAGACACACAGACACACACACATACACAGACACACACAGAGACACACACACACACACTTTAGAAACTCTTTGGCTAGTGGGAGTTTCAATGAGCTCCACATGGAAGTTAGCATTGTTCAGTTTAATTACCATGACATTGACGCCAACACACACCCACTTGATATTCCAGATGTATGAACTAAAAGCAAGCACAGTGCACCGTGGGCCCTAAACGAGGCTTCTACTATTGCACTGAAAACCTCCACTGACTTGGGTTGGCAGCCTTTACCACTAATTGAGGGCAGAGTTTGGCCCCATGGGTTTTATATAGAACATTTTCTTTATTTCCCGTTTTCATGGGTGTGTGTTGTGGGTTGGGGATTATTTTTATGTTTTTCCACTTCCTGATTGGTTTTAGGACTTGTTTATTTGGAGACTGCTTTAATAAATTTGCACAGCAGGGTGAGGTAGAAAGAGGGTTGGGATATTTAACCAGGAACGCCTTTTTCTCAGTTTGGGTTTTGGTGTTTAACTTGAGAGTACAGTCACTGCAATTCAGTGCCAAATCCCTGCCAAAGATCACCTATCCTGGACACACCCTGGGTGGTTTGATTGGAGGGCAGGGCTCTGCTCCAGAGTAACCCTGTATAGTGGCCACCATGACACAGCACCGTCACATATTGAAAGGGTAGTTGAGTTCTGAGGGGAGTTTCCTGTTCCAAAGAAAGAGGCCAGAGGAGCCCAGACGGCAGTGACCTGACCTTCCCTGGCATGATTTTAATGTGTGTGGTTCATCGTCACTCACAAAAATTCCTGAGCATGTATATGCTAGGGGTTAGATGTGACCATGAACGAGGCAAGCAAGTCCCTGTGCACAACAAGACCTGTGGCGTGTTACTACACTGGGAAACCATTATGGGTAAGTAAAAGGCTTTAGCACCAATTGTAGAGTCAGATTGTTTGAAAACTTGAGTTGTTAGGGAGATTGAGGGGTTAAGAGCATATCGTACTGTTCCAGATGAACTGAGTTAGGATACCAGCAAACAATGTTGGGCAGCTTACAACTCCCTATGATTCCAGCCCCAAAGGATCCAATGCCCTCTTCTAGTGTCTGTGTGAAACACACACACACACACACACACATACACACACACACATGGACACACACACAAACACACACACATACGTACATATACATACACATACACACATGCACACACACAAACATACACATACACGCACACACACATCCACACACATGCACATCCACACACGTGCATACGTACACACATGCACACACACAAAATCTTAAAAAAAATAAAATTGGTGTGATACATTGGTGTGTGTGTGTGTGTGTGTGTGTGTGTGTGTGTGTGTGTGTGACTTTCATGCTGGAACAGGAGGTGATAATGAACCAGCCATACGCAGACCACCTTTGCTCACTGATGAAAGAGCTGATGCAAAGATCCCAAACTAGAAGCAACCTTGGTTTTGAGCAACAAAGGGGAGGCAGGGAGGTGAGAATTTGAGGACAGTGGAAAAAGACGAGGTTGGCCAGATCAATTTATCCCAGAGGGTGCCAGCTCTGTCAAGGTATTAGATTTACTTTAATAGCAAAGGAAGCTTCATCCAGAGTACCCATTTTCAGTTCTGGTTTGTGAGAAGCCGAGGGAGAGATGGGCAAGTACCAAGTCAATAGACCAGTTAGAAGGCTTTTGCGTGAATATAAACTTGCAGAAGTGCCTTATCCAGGAAAATAAGAACTACCTTTTCATGTTTTGGTGTATGTCCCTGTGTGTGCTCACATGTATGTATATGCGTCATGTTCACAAATGCTAGGGGTCAGCCTCTGGTAATGCTCACCAGGATACCGTCTACTTTGCTTCCTGAAACAGGGTCTCTCATGCTCTGGATTCTCCAACTAGACAAGGCTAGTTGGCTAGCAGGCTCCATAGGTCTGGATCTGCTTATGTCCTGTTTTTTTGTTTTTTAGTTTGTTTTTGTTTTTGTTTTCACACAGCTGGAGTCATTTGAGAAGAGGGAACCTCAGCTGAGAAAACGCCTCCATCAGACTGGCCCCTATGCAAGCCTGTGGGGCATCAGACTGGCCCCTATGCAAGCCTGTGGGGCATCAGACTGGCCCATATGCAAGCCTGTGGGGCATTTTCTTGATTGATGATTGATATGGAAGGGCCCAGCCCCCTGGGCATGATGCTACCTCTGGGCAGGTGGTCTTGAGGTATAAGAAAACAAACTGAGCAAGCTAGGAGGAGCAGCCGCATTTCTCCCTGGCCTCTGCTCTGATTCTGCCCTGACTTCTGTCTGTGAAAGACTAAGCTGCAAGGTGAGAGAAACCCTTTCCGCCCCAGGGTACTTTTGGTCAGAGTTTTATCACAGCAACGGAAAGCAGACTGCAGCAGGGCTGGGATCGTGAGTGTGTGACACTGGGATCGTGAGTGTGTGGCACAGGATCATGAGTGTGTGGTACTAGGATAGTGAGTGTGTGGCACAGGATCGTGAGTGTGTGGCACTCTTGCCCTGCTTTTACATGTGGACTCTGGGGACAGAGCTCAGGTCCCCTTGCTTGGAAGGCAAATGCATTCCAGGACTGAGTCATCATCTTAGCTCCCTGGGGTATCTGTAAGGCTGGCAGGGAGGAGGGAAAACAAATCAGAACTTGACAATCTTTTTGAGAGAGCCAGGGTGACATTCTTCTTCTCTGAGTCCCTGGATCTGCACTTAAAATGAACCCCAGGAGCCTAGTCTTTGGCATGATGAAGATGATTGACACTGGATTTTATTTTTTTATTACATTTATTTAGTGTGTGTGTGCGAGCACGTGTGTGCATTCCAAGGCAAGCTTGCACAGATCAGAGAACTCTGAGAGTCTATTATCTTGCTCCACGCAAGATCTGGGGATAAAACTCAGGCTTTCAGGTTTGCCAGAAAGTCTTTAACCACTGAGCAATCCAGTCTTCCTGGAGACAGAATGTTTAGGGAGTGAAGAAAGACCGAGGGTAGAATGGAAAGGGAGGGGTCACACACACAGGGAATGACTTTACAATGGCTGAAAGTGGGGAGAGGTGGGCACTTCCAAGCAGAACGGGCGTGGGGCACAGAGCTGGGGGGGACGATAGTGTGCAGTGATAGCTTGTTTAATTGAGGACACATTGCCACTATCAGCCATGTAGAGCCAGCCTGCCAGAGCTGCACACTGGAACTTATTTAAAGAGGCTATTGTAAAAGTCTCTGAGCCAGTTAATTACCAGTTTTTGTTATGTCAGGAAGTCCTCGAGTTTAAGCAGAAAGAAACCATTCATGAGTATGTTCCGGGTCTGTAGTTTAATGGGACAAGTAAAAAAAAAATTAAAAATTGATAAAATGATTTAGTTCATGGGGGGATTGAAGATCCTCACAAGAAAAGCTGAAATTACATATTGTGCTCTCTTCCCTTCCGGAGAAATCACTGAAGTAGCCGAAGACTTAATTGGACTAATGACCCATTGCTGTTATGCATAAAACTCTGGTGCCCACCGAGCAGTGATGAGCTTTGGAAATGGCCTGTAAATCCGAACCCCGTGAGCACGATGACCCAAACTAGTTTTCTGTGGCGCATGACCAACTGTACAAAGAAGAAAGGACGGCGGCTGCGTGTGCGCCGTTTGGAAAGCCTCCCGTGACCAGCCTCCGTTCTGCGCAGTGATCGAAGGGCTGAACATATGGAAGACATATGAAAAAAAGATCAGTGGTTTTGACCAAAGTTAAATTCTGAAAGATTTGGGAGGTGCAGATAACAGGGAGGATAGAGCCAGGGGAGAACATTTAAAAGGCACAAGACATAAACGCATCAGGTAGCGAATGTAATTGTATGAACCGAAGTTACTTGAGAGTTATCTCCTGTTAAGGAGACTAGCTAAGAAAGTCTGTTTTGTGTCTAGAGTTTTCATCTTGCTCGCCTGTTGTTTGATTTCACTCGGTCTCTGCTGGGGCTGCATTAAATCCCCAGAGCTGATCTCGGGAGCTGCGCTTGGAGCATGCAAGGCGCTCGTGTCTCTAGAGCTTCCAACAGCAGCACGTGGGCTCAGTGAGCTTAGGTTCTGAGGATCTCGGTGCTGGCACTTTCGGTACTTTCTTATCTGGTGGAGATAATGTCCCCTCACCAGGAGTGTGCCTGCACAGGCAATACGGGGTCTACAAGACGACTGCACGGGCATGCTAGCCATTGATAGAGACTGTTGGGACAGGCTGCAGAGGTGGCCTTGGGCGTTTGAGTTTGGGCGCCCTTCAGGCCCTTACCCTTAGCCAGCAGGCGCAGCAATGCCCATTTATATTTTAATCTTGATGATCATCACAGGATAACTAGGAAGGGCTATTAAGGAACACGTGGATTTTAAAATCGACTTCCCCAAAGAGTTGACTTTTCTGTCTTGCTTTGTTCCCAGTTTCTTTTTCTTTGTCAGGTCTGAGGTAGAAGAGCTTCCCAGTGGGTCATTCTGTGGCCTGAGAAAGGTCTCTGCAATTTGCAATGAGAAGGTAACAATGCCACTGATGGCTAGATTTTCTGAGAAGTAAATGACATTTATGAGGACCGTGGATGATCCCCAAAGAGGGTAAATAAGCGGTCTAGCAGGCCAGGTGCGAAGAAATAGGAACGGAAAACCCAGTTGAGGCCAGAGAGATGCTCAGATGTTCTTGCAGAGGATTGCAGCTTGGTTCCCGGCACCGTTATGGAAGCTCACAACAGCCTGTGGCTCCAACTCCAGAGAATCTGTGCCCTCTGGCCTCCTCAGGCATGTGCGTGCACACTCCTGCACACGCACTCGCGCACACGCACATGCACATGCATAAGCACACATACCAAACAAAATAAAGCCAAAATCTTTTTAAAATGTAAAAATAATAAGAAAAGCACAGCGAAAGACAAAAGAGAAAGATGATGTGTGGATGAGGACGTCCAAAGGTGTGGATTTGGGATGAGGGCAGCAGTGTGTAACATACGATAAGGGGTGACACTCGGTTCTCTGAGGCTCACCTCATCCACATGATTTGATTCTCTTGATCAGGGCCTCATCCAAAAAAGCATAAGGGACTCTTTAACACAGGATGACAGAATTCCAAAGAGAGACCTCCAGACAGTGTGGTACCAGGAAGGGAAGAAGTCTTGCACGTGTGTGTGTGTGTGTGTGTGTGTGTGTGTGTGTGTGTATGTGTGTGTACGTACTTGGGAGACAGCCCTGAAGACCCACTCAGATCCCTGGAACCTGTGACCATTGCCTGTTGTAATAAAAGGGGGGCTTTGCAGACATAATTAAGAATCTTGAGATCTGGATTATTCTGATCTGTCAGTCTCACATGGAATCACAAGGGTCATAAGAGGGAGGCAGGGAATGACTATCAGAGGAAAAGGCAATGGATGACAGACGTTGGGAAAAAGGTGTCCCATGGTCATAGGCCAAGGCCGGAGGACTCCGACTTTCCTCTAGACCCCCTAGAAGGAGCCAGTCCTGCTGACATCGAGATTGACTCTGGGCCTCTGCGTCCCACAGGTTTGTGAGAGTAGATTTCTGTTGTTTCAAGTTGCCAAGTTTGTGGTAATCTGTTAGAGCAGCTGTAGGAAGCTGATGCAGGATAGCAGTTTAGCTAGGCTTGTCCTTGTGAAGTCTCAGTTTGCCCAGCTGTAGAATGGACATTTTAGGTATAATGCTTGCCCTCCCTATCATAGATTGGTGGAAGGCTCAAACAAAACAACTATGGGAATACTTGCCATTCATTATAACACTCTCTACTTATGTGTGAGTACATGTGAACATGTGTGACTTTACAGTATCTCAAAGGACGCCTGTCATAATGGCAACTTTCTAATCATGTTCATTCTGAGACAGAGGGACCTACTTAAAGCCAAAGGTTCTCCTGAGTATATGGAGGCCAGTATTGGCAGCAGATGGAGAAGAGGAGAGAGGGTGGGCCCTAGGACCAAGGTTTAATCTTGTCACAAGCACCCGAGGCTCAGCCTGGCTAAGGAGAAGGCTCCCAAAATTTAACCTGGGTAGGGCTAGGCTATGGGTCAAGTGCTCTGCAAAGGGTAAAACAGCCCTGCGATCTTTGTTGCCTGGAGGGAAGGGAGAAAAGGAACCAACTTTTAGGGATGTTTATTTCTTATTTGGGGGCAGGGTTCAACAAAACTGGGCACTGTAGGCCAGAGATGTAACTCAATGGTAAAACGCTTGTCTGGTAGGTGCAGGGCCTTGGACTCAATTCTTCAGCAGTATAAACAGACACTTGCAATCTCAGCATTTGGGAAGTCAAATCAGGAGGATTGGTGATTTAAGAACAGCCTGGGCTACTTATGGAGAGTCTGTCTACAGAACACTCCAAGCGTGTGGTATGGTGTGGTGGCACACGCCTATAATTCCAGCATTTAGGAGGTGAAGGGAGGAGGGTCAGGGCTCTAAGGGCAACCGTCGCTATGTAGTGAGTTCAAAGTCAGACTGGATTATCTGAGGCTATCTCAAGACAAATAAGCAAATGGGCTGGAGAGATGACTCAACACTTAACATGAGTTGTTACATAATCATGGGAACACGAGTTAGAATCCCAGCATCCATGTGAAAAGCCCAGCATCCTGCAAACACTTAACTCCACCTCTGAGGGGTGCCTTCCTCTGCCACTGTGAATGCTCATTAACTAGCATAAACACATGTATGTACACACACACACACACATACACACATACACACACACACATACTCACACACACACACATACTCACACACATACACACATACACACACATACACACACACATACTCACACACACATACACACACACATACACACACACACAAACTCACAGACACACATACACACACACATACTCACACATACACACACATACACACACATACTCATACACACATACACACACATACACACACATACTCACACACACATACACACACATACACACACATACACACACACACACCTCTTGAAAACAATAAAATAAAGCCCCATAAACCTACATACAAAATAAAAGCCTAGGCATTGCATCTTATACCTCTTGGCCTCCAGAATTGTCAGTTAATAGCTGTCTTCTTTTGTTCACTTACTATTAATTAAACAAAAACTTGTGTGAGGGGGAGGGGATGGAGGGTAAAGGTGCTGCCACTAGAGAACATTTAGACCCAGTGCTGAGCTGAGTTGGGATACTAAAGTTGTTTTTAACCTTCTACATTTCTTGGAGTTCTTTGTTGATCTTGGACTTAATTCTAACACTGGTGATTGTGTCTGTTGTAGTAAATCATTTATTGAAATCATAATTTCCTAAATTCCTTATCAGTAGGTGAAGTATTGGGTTTTGCTTAATGATACCTTAACAGTAGCCAGTACCACAGGACTTTCAACTACCACTAGAATAAGTAAAATACCATTGATTAGTCCTTGATACCCTTTAAGAGATTTTGCAGTAACTAATCCTATACTGCAGAAATCCTGGGAAGTGTGCGGCTTGCTACTCATCCCTGTTTTGTCAAGTAATAGGCCTTTAAAGGACGTTTGTCATGACAAATGGCTGACTTCTTCAGGCCATCTGTGGCCTAGGTAGGTCTGTGACTGGAAGACACACAGGGTCACTATCATCCCTGTACTTCATATATACCGTGCGTCCCCTTGGAGGAGGTCCCTTTCTCAGATGGGTAACAGTACTATCCACAAATGAAACTAGCTCCCTGTGTCTGAAGCAAACGGGTTCTCATCTAAGTTAAAGTTGTACAGGGAGAAAAAGGCAGGCGTCTACAGGCCCAGAGCAAGGTGACAGATGAGTGAAGTGAAGGATGGGTTTGTAGGCCTTGTCAGTTGTCTTGACAACAGTGTGTTACAGATGGGTGCATACTGATCTGCATGATTTAAAGTAATGACGTCATTTCTGCATTTTCCCCTTTCCGGTTGTGTTTCCGGGAAGGTCTCTCAGTAGACTCAGCCTATTGCTACAGGGGACTGGCTCAACCTGTCTCCACAAGAGATGAGGTTCACACTAGCTACCTCTATTTTGTGACACATACACCCACTCCTCGAGGCACCCACTGAATTCATTAACGATGTGTCCATTGTCGAACTGTATGGGCCATGTTTATTTCTGATGTCATCTGAGCCCTCTACTGGCATTTCTTCAGACTACCTCGATCTCCATGGGTCCCTGAGATTCCGGTTGCCTCTCCCAGCTCCTTGTCTATGCTTGGCCTCTCTGTCCAGTACCACTCACCCCAGGGCTCTGGGCTCAGCCCTAGTCTCTCCTTATCCTGTGTTCTTCTGATACTATGGCACTTGCTTCTAGCAGCAACGGCCTGAAGGTTTGTTCCTACCGTCCCTCCATTGCTTTTGTACTGTGATCATCAACCATGACAGCTCCTTTGTAGCCTCAAATTAATATTCCCACTCCTGGCCCCACCTCCTAATTTTTCAGCTCATTCTCTACACAGCCTGGGTGATTTGTAGCCAGCAGGACCATATTTTTGTTTCTTTTACCTTTTCAGTGTCCCCTCCCCTAGCATCCTTATCCTCAGGCTTAAATTCAACCCCAATCCCAATTATCATATCATCTTATCCTCCTACCCCTCTCACATTTCATTAAATAACCTCTCTTCTTCCTCTTCTAGTCTCTCTCTCTCTCTCTCTCTCTCTCTCTCTCTCTCTCTCTGTGTGTGTGTGTGCGTGCACGTGTGTGTGTGCGAGGGTGGACATGACATGGCTTGCATGTGGTGGTAGAAAGACAACCTTGAGTGTCGTTCTTGTTTTCTCCCTTGTTCAAGGCCTGCTCTCTTGTTTGCTGCTGTGTGCCTCAGACTGTCTGGCTTGTGTGCTTCAGAGAATGACTGTTTGGATGCTAGGATTGCAGAC
The DNA here is from genome assembly GCF_011762505.2 of Arvicanthis niloticus. Classification (NCBI taxonomy): domain Eukaryota; kingdom Metazoa; phylum Chordata; class Mammalia; order Rodentia; family Muridae; genus Arvicanthis; species Arvicanthis niloticus. The sequence continues at coordinate 120,538,436 of NC_047661.1, read as the reverse complement.
ATGAGCCATCACAGTTGGCTTTACATGGGTTGTGGAGATCCAAACTCAGTTCTTCATGGTTGCTTGGCAAGTGCTCCCCAAGAGAGCCATCTCTCCAGCCACCATTACATTCATTTGGTGAAACCACCATCTTTATTAGTTCCTGGTTCTTTCAACCTCCAACTCCCCTAACTCCTTCCCCAGTACTTGTTCCCAGCTGGTGATCTTGCTTTGTACCTCACTAAGGAAACCAAAGTGATCAGAAGAGAAAGTCAACAGGTTCTAGCTCTAGCCCCGCCCCCACCTGACACACCTACTGTGTCTGCCCCAGATTCCCCAGTTCCCACAGATGGAGCATCTATGCTCCATCTCATGTGAGTCCCTTCTGCTCGTGCAGTCTGCCTTGGCCCAGTGTTGTCCTTGGGATAATGCTGCAAGACTTTTCCCTTCTCTTTGACACTTGCCATGTCATACAACGTCAGAGAACATCCCCATTTATTTGGCTTCCAATGCATCCACAATAAAAGACCTTTCAGTGGCTTCTGTGAGTCCAGGTGACCCGGCCCTCTTAATGACTTGCCAGCCTCACCTCTGGTGTTTCTCTCCTCACTTTATTGCTGACTCTCTGGCTTCCGTGTAGGTCTTCGAGCCTTCGGAATGCTTTGCCTTCTCCATCTGAGATACTCTTCTCCAAGATACCTGCTTGGTTGACCTAACTTCTTTCAAGCCTTTACTCAAGTCTTACTTCTCAGTGGAGCCTGCCTTGACCACCCACTGCAGTCAGACAGCAACATACCTGTCCCCTGCCTCAGCACCCCAACGCTCCCGTACTATACCCTGCTCTTTGTTTTAGGGCTTTTTATTGTATTGCATTGTTTGTTTGTTTCTTATATCTACTGCTACCCACATGCCTCTATATTAGAATAATCTCCAATAGCAAGTCCCTTTGCTTAGATATATCCTGGTATCCAGAGCAGTAACCGTCATGGCAAAGCTGCTCAAGAAAATGTTGGCAGACAAATGGCTACCCGGGTGTTCTATCTCTGGGGATACTCTCAGCTCTCTAGTCTTTTTGATCTTTGTCCTCCTTGCCTTACTTCCTATTGTATGAGACCCTTCGAGAGTTAGCCTGCCACTCCCCACACATTCTTCCGTCTTTCCTCTCCACCACTCTATGGACTTATTTTGGTTCCAGCCTTACATACTCTCCGGCCATCTTCTGCATGTGCCCCACTCTATGTGATCCTACCATTTCCCTCTGTTGTTTTTGAGGATTCCCCAATCCTTCATTTATACGAGGACTCTACCCAAGAGTCAGCCTGGGTGGCCTGTCTTGCAAAGCCTTTCTGGGAGGTTCATGGTCTCTTTTGTGCTTTTAGAGGCCTTGTTGATAATTATTACAGAGGAAGAGGTGGCATGTATGTTCTCTGTGGACCCAGGGCCTTCTCAGTGTTTGTCACTACGTGATTGAGTGCATTTAGTACTGACAAATTATAGGGCTTATGCAGTTTTATAGTTCTACCACATATATACGAGCGCCCACTCCAGCTGGTGATGTTTTAAAAGTGCTAGTTTGTGGATGGAAGGAAAACCTTGTAAAGTACTTGTCTTAGAAACAAGACCAAAGTTGCACGCCCAGAACCCATGCAAAAGACCAATCCAAACCAACCAACCAAAACACAAAACAAAACGTCAGTATTGTACGTTTGTAATCCCAGCATTAGTGAGGTAGAGCTAGAGGATCCATAGGGTCTTCTGGTGTTGGCCTAACCTAATAGGTGAGCTCCAGCCAATGAGAGACCTTGTCTCATAAAAGAAGGTAGGCAGCTTCTAAAGAATGACTTTCAAGGCTGTCCTTCAGCCTCCATATGTATGTGTACAGACATATACGGGCACACACATGAACATCCCACCTCCCCACCCCACTAGTTTGATAAGGGGAGTAGGGGGACAGTTTCTTTGTGTTTTCTTTTATATACTTTGATTATTGGTGAGCCCATCCACTTTTGTTTTTTTAAAAGCATTTATCGGTCATTCGTGTTTCCTCTGTGAAATGTTTATTCCTAGTCTTTGTGTTTTAGTGCATTTGCCTTCTCCAGTTTAGGTGACTCATCGCTAATAACTAATAACCTCTTGGTAGAACACGAGCCTAAGTTGTAGAACCACTAGATTCTATGGCTGTCCTTATATAGAAAGTGAAATAATAATGGATAGGTCAATAATTCACTTTAAAAGCTAAACATGAGGAAGCATTGGCCATTTCAGACAGGCCAGCCATGACACTTGCCCTGTCTCTTTTACAGGGAGCTTAAGAGGCTTAAAATGAATTGAATGTACAAATACTTTGCAGGCAACACATATGTAGTAAGGAATTTACTAGTCTATTCTTAGAAATCTTTAAGACAGTTCCCTGAAGTATTTCTTACCACATATTTCTTACCACAGTCCCACTAAGGAGGGAAGGAAAACCGGGCCAGTTGAAATCACACACACATTCACAAGGAACAGAGGTGGATGTTAGCCTGGGCTGTTGACCCTCTGTCAGCCTGAGAGCTTCTACTGTGTAATCCTGCAAGTCCTTAAAAGTCAGGTTATCACCCTCCTGAGCGTGATTGTGAGTAGTCTGCTAAGTGAGGGATATTAGCCAAAGTTATGCAGACACATCCTGTATCTGTAAGGTGAACTACCAAGTCTCATTAACAGTATTACTGTACAACATTTTTTTAAAAAAATTTTTTTTTAGAAAGGCTGGGTGGCAGAGACATGCAATTTTGGGCTTGGGTAACTGAATTTGGCTCAGAGGGCTGAAGGTTATAATGATTTAAAATCATGGTCATCTTGGATAACTGCTTAGGTCAGTCTCATTTACAATGGCCTGGGTTAAAATGAGTCAGATTTACAACCCTTATAATGCAGCTGGGAGAAGAATATTTTCAGCACTCTAAAACTTCCAGAGAGATGTCATTTGCTTCATATTCCCTGAGCTCTCCACTCTGGACATATAAAAATAAATAGAATCTGTGAAAGAATGATAGTTCTAGAAATACAAGAAAATCCTAATGCCTTTCGCTTTATCTCCAGATGTTTTCCGGCAGGCAGGAAAATCTCCATAGAACGCAAGTCTCATAGACAAATAAGACTTCCAAAGAGCTGCCCTTTCCACAGAACCCACTGCATTACATACACACTTGCCATCGACTACATGATGCTTTGAAGTTTGAAGAGTTGGTTTAAAGTATTTCTTAGGGACAACAAATACATTTATAACCTATCAGCAGCGTTTTTTTTTTTCTTGATCATCTCCTGGGCTTAGTGTTTACGCAGATGGTTCTAGTGGTCAAAGGAGCAGGTAGGACTTAAAAATAAACCTGGACCTGGCAATATGGAGATTGTGTGGGTTGGTTGGGAATGGCTCCCTGTACACTTCTGTATTTGTGTGCTTGGTCACCAGGTAGCAGCACTGTTTGAAAGGATTAGAAGGATCAGGAGCTGGACTTGTTGGGGTACCTGTGTGACCTTGTTGGAGGAAGTATGTTACTTTGAGGTTTTACAAGCCCATGCCAAGCCCAACCTCTCTCTCTCTGCTGCCTGTAGATGGCATGTAAAGCCCCCAGCTACTCTTCCAGTGCCTGCACACATGTTGTCATGCTCCCTGATGTGTCGATCATGAACTAAACCTTTGAAACTACAAGCAAGCCCCCAGTTAAGTCCTTCTCTTGGTCATGGTTGCCTTGGTCATGGTGTCTCTACACAGTGGTAGAGAGTGACTAAAACAGGGATGTGTCAGTCATTGTGATGGTTAACTCTGATTGCCAACCCCATTGGCTTGAGGAGATACCTGGGTGGTAAGCACAGTGGCCCTCTAGGTAGATTGTGAGGATGTCTCTAGAGATGAATAGGACACAATGGCTCTGTTCTATGCCATGGTTGAGTCCATGGATGGATTTAAGGCTGGGAAAGACTGTTAGAAGGCTCTAGAGCAGTGGAGATGGAGCTGAAATGGAGAGGGTGGGATACTTGCAGCGTGCCTGTGGTGGTTTGAGTATGCTCGGCCCATGGGAAGTGGCTCTATTTGGAGGTGTGGTCTTGTTGGAATAGGTGTGGTCTTGGTGGAGGAAGTATTTTGCTGTGTAGGCAGTCTTTGAGGTCTCCTAGTGCTCAAGCCCCACCCAGTGCAGAAGAAAGCCTCCTTCTAGTTGCCTACGGATCAAGATGTAGAATTCTAGGCTTCTCCAACACCGCATCTGCCTGCATGCCGCCATGCTTCCTGCCATGATGATAAGGGACTAAACTTCTGAAGTTGTAAGCCAGCCTCAGTGAAAGGTTTTCCCTTTAGAAGAGCTGCCTTGGTCATGATGTCTTCTCACTGTGATGAAACCCTAACTAAGACAATGCTTCTGAAAGGATGTCTTGCTCTAACCTCCATCAGCCTGGCTTCCTTGATTCCTGGCTGCTGCTTCTCTGTCCTTCCATGTTTTTCTGCTTTGATGTATTGCCTCATTACAGGCACTGAAATAATGACTCCAACCAGCAATGGATGGAGACCTCTGAAAGTGAGCCAAAATAAGCCTCTCAGATATGTTGTTGCAATGACAAAGAGCTGAATCATGCAGGGGTCAACCTGTGTGGCTTGAAAATTAGGGAAAAACATGTTTACTTTAAGAAAAATGTTATTTGCAATAAATATTAGCAAATGAGTAATTGCCCAAAAGAGCAATATTCTGAAGGAGAATGAGAGGGGATAGTGTTTGGTGAAGGGGCAGATTCCTTAGAGGAGAGAGACAGAGTTAGAAAAACAGAATTAGGACAGTCTAGAGATGGGTAGAAGGCTCCAGGAAGAGAAGGAACAGAGGCAAAGTCATATGGGAGCACAGTAGTGTGGGGCAGCAGAATGAAGAAGGGATGGGATCTAGGTAGGCCAGCAGGTACAGGGGAAAGTGGGGTATCAACCTGGGATAAAGTTCCATAAGTATGATCCCTGGATGGGGGGGTGCCATCTAACTTACTCTGTCACACTCCACAATGCCTTTCCCAGGTAGCCGAGAATATTGATGACCTAGTAAAGGAACAAATGCAGGAATTAAAACTTCCTGGGACGCACAGAAGGAGAGGGAGGAGGAAGAGGAGGAAGAGGAGGAAGTGACTGCTTCAGGAAAATGGTGTTGTGCTCTAATTCCCTCTGTACTCAATCAGTAGACCCATCTCCCAGTATAGTAAAACCTCATTTTCAGACTAGTTATTGATTACTTAAAAACAAAACAAACAAAAAAAAAGCCAAGTGAATAGGAGAATCAGATCATTTGTTTTTATGACTTCAGGTTGTTTGTTTGTTAACGTCAGTAAGTGTTACTCATTGGCTCTCTGCATGTCTACCATATCAAGGCATAGGTGTCCTTAAGTAAGGGCACACTGACTGGAGCTCGGAGGCCATTTGCATAAACCACACCCAGACTCAACACCTGGTTTTTCAGCTTGGGACCTTTTAGCCTAGGAAGTGGTCTTTTAAAAGACACCCTTGGACAACCAGAATGCAGAAGCATTTCAGAGCATAACAGTTTCACTTGGTCCTTCACGGGGCTCTGGCTAACAACCACCAACCTGTAATTCTTTGTTAGCAATTGTCTTTACTAATTCTTTCCAAAACATTCATAGGAACAGTCTTTTTTATTCTGAACACCACTACTTCACTAGGTTGTATAACAGTGATGTAATAAGGAGGAAGTTTGGAGTACGGACCCTGAGAACTGACTTAGTGGATTCGTTTTTGATGTGTGAGAGAAGGGCTTACAGTGCAGCCCAGGCTGGCCTTGAGTTTGAGATCCTCTTCCTCATCCATCCAAGAGCCAGGATGACAGGTGTGTACTGTCATGCTTAGTTTGGATTTGGATTTGTTGTTTGTTTGTTTGTTTGTTTGTAGTGTTTTATTTATTTTTGCCAATTTAAAAATTATGTTTGAAAATATGTACAATATTAACTTAATCTATGAGGTACAGCTTTCACTTTTTTATATCTCAATCCTGTTCTTTAAGGAGAGAGATCATATCAGTGAAGTCTCAGATCAGCACCTTAGTTACGTTTCTCTCGTTGTTATAAACACCATGACCCAAAGCAACCTGGGGTCTATTTCAGTTTACACCTCCACACAACAGTCTACCTTGGACAGAAGTCAGAGTAAGAACTCAAGGCAGGAACCTGGAGGCAGGAACGGAGGCAGAAGCCATGGAGGAACGCTACTTACTGGCTTGCTCTCCACAGCTTGTTCAGCCTGTTTTCTTAAACAACCCAGGACCCCCAGTTTATGGGGGACACCCACAGTTCGCTGGACCCCTCCACATCAATCATTAATCAAAAAAAAATGCCTTACAAGCTTGTCCACAGGCCAATATAGTGAGGATATTTTCTCAACTGTGGTGTATTCACTAACTATTCTAACTGGTGTCAAGTTGACAAAACACGCACACACCAGGACAGTCAATATAATTAGAGTCTCAGGGTTTTTGCATCAGGTTTTTTTTTTTAATATCAGTTTTGATATAAAGTCTTAGCTTTGGGTTTGTTTCCCTGATGAGGTCTCTCAAACTAGGAGGATGGCCTCTTCCTGCTCTTTCTTCTGCTGTTGCTTTTAAGCATGGCTATCTGTGTTTGCATGAATAGAGCGGAGTATCCGTCCTTATGCTAATTCCAAATGACAATACATAACTGGTTACTAGAGTAAGAAGGAGTCTAGCAGGTGCAGCACTGCCCAACACGGTACTCAATCAAACGGCCTTCTGACAATGGCAAGTGAGTTTTCTACAATTTTCCCTGTGGCTTTAGGCCATGCTGTACACTTCTGCGCATGCTCAGATTCTTACAACAACGTATCTCTGACTGCAGGGCAGAAACATGGGATGGTCAGAGCGTCATCAAGACTTGCACTGAAGGCCACAGCCTTGTGTACTCCAGGGTGAGCAGGACGCATTCTGAATGGGGCATGAACTCCAGTTAGCCTTGGAGTTCTGAGAACATGCTGGGCTCTGCTGGGCTCTTCCCGTGGTATGCAGAATCCTCCATCAATCCTGACTCATTGCTTATAAACAGACTAAAAAACAGTTTGCCTTGGAGTTGTCCTGGGATGCCTCTCTTAAAGATCCACAAAAAATTCTGTGCAAACACCACCCGTTCTCACAGGGCCCCTCAGGGTGCCCCTTCGCTGGCTACCGGAGTGAAGCTTCAGGGTGTATAATTGTTTTTAGCATAAATCAGTCCAAAGTGAGGAGTGAGGCTCTGGGGGACCATGGAACAGTGTCTGGCATGCTGCTGATACGCCTCAAATAGCTCCCAATAAAAATGGACATGGTTTTCTGGTACACTGGGCTGATTGCTTGACTCTTGGGGAGTTGAATACTTGGAAGCAGAAAAAAAAAAAAGGATGAAGGTTTCCGAGACTCTGGCTGTTATCTTAGTAATATCCATTTTCTCTCATCAAAAAAGACTAGTTTTCTGCAGGAGGGAAGGGGAGACATGGCCACCTGCGCATCCCAGGCTAGAATTCACAACCTTAACTTACAGAGCAAGCAGTGATCTGGAGCCAGGAACGGATCTAGGCAGCTACCAAGGTCTGTTTTGTCCTTTCCTGTACATATCTAGCCATGAACAAAAGAAAATCATTTGATTCCCCAAAGGCCTCTATTTTCTTTCCTCAGTGAAAAAGAGGGTGAACAGAGATATTTGTGAAAGCCCAAAGCCATTGGTCATGCACATTTGCGATGATGATACGGGGCACACGTCACGTGATTTATTTAGGACCAGGCTACGAATCCACCCGTCTCTTCATCTTCTCTTCACTCCTGAGGCCCGAGGATGCTCTGACTGATGTTTGCTATCCCCATTGATCTACCCATTAGGATGATTTGGTGTCCTTGTCTCTCAAAACGATACTTCTCTATAAGGTGAGCTTTTGCTAGGGGAATTCGTTAAGGAAGTTGAAATGACTGAGGTTGTCCTCATCTTTTATTGTAAAAAGTGTGTGTGTGTGTGTGTGTGTGTGTGTGTGTGTGTGTGTGTGCGCGCGCGCGCGCGCGTGAATACATGCTTGTGTGAAGGCTAGAAGCTTATACTGTGTGTCTTCCTCGCCAATGCTCCAGCATGTATTTTGAGACAGGGTCTCTTGAAGTTCACCATTTAACTAGCCTGGCTGGCAAGGGAGGCCAGGGGTTTGCTTGTCTCCCCAGCCGCAATGCTGTGTTAGGGATTACAGACACACTGCTAAGTCCCGCTTTTCCTTGACGGCCGACGGTTGGGACTTGGATCCTTACGCTTGCACAGAAAGCACTTTACTTACTAAGCTGTCTCCCTGGACTCCACTTCCAGCATTTTAAAGGTTCTTACTATTACTCTGCTCTCTTTCTTTTATGAAGGTCAACTACCACAGGCTTCCCCAAGCTTCCTATTACTGAGGAGACATTGAGTACCTCCAACCACGGAGCATATCTGGTCTTTCTGTGAATCCTGCAAATCTATCACATTGGGAACTCAGGTGGCAGAGTGGGCAAGCCAGGGACGGACCCAGTCCCCAGGGGCATGGCTGTCTCCAGGAAGCTTTGGTGTCCCTTTGGGAGCTTCCTGTACTGACCTGCTGTGCAAGGGGATCAAACATGCTAATAATGGAATCTGCTGGGACATATTCCCTTGCAGGCCGCCAAAAGCCACTGCCACAAGCAAAGGAGAGGGGAAATGCAGGCACACGAAGAAACGGTTTCTTTCAAACGAGTGGGTGGTGGTTGATCTGGTGAGTAGACCTGCGTTGACTTCTAGCTGGCTGTGGCTCAGGCACAACAAGAGACCGTGAATGCATCTCCGGAAATTGTATAAAGGGCGGCTTTTTTTTGGAGCCACCTTTGAGACCTGAGGAGGGTGCATAGCGACTGGAGACCAGTGTCAGAGGTTGGAGCTACAGGGCTGGCAGGGTGAGGTGAGCCTGAAGCAACAGAACTGGGCTTCATTTCCATCTGGTTTCAGTCTTGTGGGCTTTGGAAAGTGAGTTGCTGTTCTGAAGGCTGGGTAAGAGGGACCCCAGCGCCAGGCAACAGGGTAAATGAGAACTCATTTCTAAGCCACAGATTCTGGAATTTCCCATAATTAACATTCCAGTGGAACACTAAAAAGACTTGGGCCTCCAGTAGGCCTGGAAATTAAAACAGAATAAAATACTCAGGGTCTAGTTAGAAGGGCAAGGTTCCGAGGAACCCTTGTGCCTGCTATTTGTGAAATGTGACTTGGTTTTTGTATCTGTGTAGTGGCAGGAGACTCGGTTCCTTTAAAAGTGTTTGTCCTGACAGGTACATAGAGAGGGAATCTGGCTTAGAGACCAGTGTCCTGAAGCCAGTGAGACAAGCTTGTCACTCTAATGACACGGATGCCAACCAGACTGGTGACTAAACTGAGTGCAGATCCCTTTGATCCTCAAGATGCTTTAGGAAGAGTTGTTACCATCATCTCTATTTTTCCAGAAAGAAAAAACAAAAACAAAAGCAATAAAACCTCTGAAACTTGGGGAGGGCAGGCAGCTGGACCATCATCACAACAGCTGGTAAGAAGATAACTGGGAATTCTGACTAAGTGTAATCAATTATAGATTCTGAGGTCTTAGAGAAGAAACTTATAGCAGAGAAAGTAACATCTGTTGCTTTACAGTGTTATAGTAACACTACCTGTCATCTATCTATCTATCTATCTATCTACGTATCTATCAATGTATCTATGTATTTATGTATCTATCTATGTATCTACCTATGTATATATCTATATCTTCTGATCTATCTTATCATCTATTCTTTCTCATCTCTTATAATTTGACTATCTATCTATCTATCTATGAATCATCTACTGATCTACCTAGCTTTATCCTCCTTACCTATTCTTTCTCATTTATCTCCTATAATTTGACTATCTATCTTTTCATTTATCATCCTGACTATTCCCATTTTCTCTGTCTCTTTATCTCTTAAGAGTGTAAAAGTAAATTGTTGAGCACTTTAAGATAATAGCACTTCTTTAGAACAAACCACACTCCATTGTCTAGCAAGGATGATGGTGATGATGGTGGTGATGATGATGATGAGATGGTAACAAAAATAGTGAGTTGGCGATATGTCAGAGGCTGTACTAAATTTTATAGGCCAATCATTTGATCTCAGCTCAGCATGCTTACAAATTACTCTGACATCCTAAAACAGATTTTATTCATGAGAAGTGACAATAGGCACAAGGACCACTGGGAGGGATCTGACGGAGATCTGGGACTTAGTACTGGCTTCAACTGGGACAAGTGGAGATTTATATATGATACAGGGTAGAGATGGTCATTAGGAGATGATTTAGGCAGGAAAATCAGAAAAAGGGAGTTTGTGGCTGAACCAGCTTGATGTTGGCCAGCCCTGGGTGCTCAGACACTGAGGGTGGGGAATTTGTTGAAGTCACTTAGGAGTCTTGCTCAGCTGGGATTCTGCAAAGTCAGAGAGTTAAACTCAGCCAGGACTGAGAGAAGAGGTGACTAAAGCTTTGTGCAGAGGAGCCATTGCAAAACCTTGCGAGACGAGAGACATCATTCCTAGGTCCTAGGTTAGCAAGGCGCAGGTGTCAGTTAAGAAGTGACTGGGACTCGTGCTCACCTTCTCCACATGTACGCCACTCGCGTATTCCTCACCACATGTACGCCACTCGCGTATTCCTCACCACATGTACGCCACTCGCGTATTCCTCACCACATGTACGCCACTCGCGTATTCCTCACCACATGTACGCCACTCGCGTATTCCTCACCACATGTACGCCACTCGCGTATTCCTCACCACATGTACGCCACACGCGTATTTCTCACGTCTTTTCCCACGGCTGCTGTAGAGTGCCAGTTCACACCTATCTTGTTACATTTTCTGTTGCTTTAATAGAATTCCTTGACAAACACAAGAATGAAAGACTCGCTTGTGCTCACGTCTTCTGGGTCTTGTCCATTGTGGCAGGGAAGTCAGGCTGGAAAGCTTGAAGAAGCTGGTCACATTACATCCCCAGCCAGGAAGACAGGAACAATGAATGGTGTTCAGCTTCTTTCTCCTCTTTTCTCCAGGATCTCAGCCCATGGAATGGTACCACCCACTTATAGGTTGGGTTTGCCCACCTCAGTTAGCCTAACATGATACTTTTGTGCAGGCATTGCCAGTCTAGATAATCCCTCACAGTGGAGTCAGATGGTTTGCTTCTGGGTGGTTCTAGATTCTATCAAGTTGACAGTTTCAAACCATCAGAATATTTGATACAATAATCACAAATTAGAGACTGACATCAAATCCCAAAGACTCTGTTGGGATCCAGTCTGCTGGGCTTGAGCAATCAGAGGTAGTAGGTAGTACATCTAATACCTGACAGCACTTTTAGATTTAGCATCTAAATTCTCGGTTTTGTCTACGAGGGGCATTTATTTAGGTCTCAGAAACTGACGTGGCCACAAGCCTGTCTTAGCTATATCCACTTCCTCAGTTAGAGAGGAATGTTGACTGCCACCACAAAGCCCTGTTTTCTCTCTTTGCTTAGTCGTTTTGGAAATTATGTTGCAGATAAGACATAGTGTTTCATGAAGACCATTGGTGTTGAAATTGAAAGGTACAGAACAAAACGGACTTCAAGTGAGAATTCTTTTCCAAATGGCTTCATGTCTAAGATTTAAATTATTTATTTGAGAAATTAATCAGTTTGGATTTTAAAAGTTGCAGTAAGGTGATTTTTTTTTTCCCTTTTGCCTCTGATGGATAATTTGAGGGAATTGGCTCTTAGATTATTAAGATAAAACATGAGTTTGCAAAGATGCTGTCTGAACTTAATGCCTGGGGGGCCTGCCTAGGAAAAAGATTCTCTGATGATTATTGGATCCCTAGGTGTCAGAGACAGGAGATGCCTGCAGCCAGCTCTCTTTATCTTTTATTTAATGCAAAGTCTTGCACACCTGGGTACCACATACTTGCCTGTTAAATGATACATGGAAGCCTGCTTGAAACACTAAAGGCCTACTAGAGAGGTAGCCTGCTTCTCAGCTTTATTTTATTTTGTTAATTAATTTTTTTGGATGGTGATAAAGGTGTGCCGGTGGAAGTCAGAGGACTCACTTGGGAGTCGATTCTCCTCCGCCTCGGGAGCTCAGGATTGAATTCAAGTAACTCCACTCGCCGCCTCATCTCACCGAATGCTTTCTCTACTGTGTTTGTATCTGTGGCTGCTCAGATCCTTTCCAGAATGCATGGTCACCCTTACAGAAAGGTGGGGCATTGTCCAGTGGAGATAGTGATTCAGGCCACAACACTGGCTACTGGGTTCCTTGGGCATTTTCTTGGTTCCTAGCTAAACACAGCACCCTGCTTTGAAAATAGGATTCACTGAGTCGCCCCAGGCAGCTAGGCACCCCAGGTTGTGCTTTTCCTCTGGTCTGTGGATACCCTACATCTGAGAAAGAAAATTGGCCTCAAGCCCATGGACAACACATATACTTTGTTTCTCTCACAATGTAACTTTTCTACTTTTTCTTTTCTTTTGTCTCTCCCTTTCCCTCCAGAGACCTTGTGTTAAAAGTTACCACAGCTCTTTATTTTTATTGAATATTTTCTTTATTTACATTTCAAATGTTATCCCCTCTCCCGGTTTCCCCCACAGAAACCCCCATCCCACCCCCCTTCCCTTGCTTCTATGAGGGTGTTCCCCCACCCACTCACCCCACCCACTCCAGCCTCCCTGCCCTTGCATTCCCCTACGATGGGGAATGGAGTCTTCACTAGACCAAGGGCCTCTTCTCCCACTAATGCCCAACAAGGCCATCCTCTGCTACCTATGTGATGGAGCCATGGGTCCCTCCATGTGTGCTCCTTGGTTGGTGGTTTAGTCCCTGGGAGCTCTGGGGGTCTGGTTGGTTGAGCTTGTTCTTCTTCCCATGGGGTTGCAAACCCCTTCATCTCCTTCAGTCCTTTCTCTAACTCTTCCATTGGGGACCCTGTGCTCAGTCCAGTGGTTGGCTGTGAGCATCTGCCTCTTTATTTGTTAGGCTCTGGCAGAGCCTCTAAGGAGACAATTATATGAGGCCCCTGTCAGCATGTACAGCATTCACAATAGTGTCTGTGTTTGGTGACTGTATATGGGATGGATCCCCAGGTGGGGCAGTCTCTGAGTGGCCTTTCCTTCAGTCTCTGCTCCACACTTTGTCTCCGTATTTGCTCCCTTAAGTATTTTGTTCCTTCTTCTAAGAAGCACCTAAGCGCCTACGCTTTGGTCTTCCTCCTTCTTGAACTTCATGTGGTCTGTGAATTGTATCTTGGGTATCCCGAGTTTTTGGACTAATATCCACTTATCAGTGAGTGCATACCATGTGTGTTCTTTTGTGACTGGGTTACCTCACTCAGGATGATATTTTCTAGTTTCATCCATTTGCCTAATAATTTCACGAATTCCTTGTTTTTAATAGCTGAGTAGTTATCACAGCGTTTTAGAGGTCCTCTCTGGGGCCAGATTTATGCTTGACAGTTTATTATGATTTTTAACAGTTGGAATCACTGGATACCTATTGCATGAGCTGAGCACATGCTCGGCGCTTTGTGGATATTGATTTGATCCTTAACAACAGGCTAATGGGGTAAGTAGTGTTACAAAACCCATTTTATGCAAGAAAGGCTGATTGATCAATGAGGTTCACTGACTTGTCCCCATGACTCAGCTTGCAAGAGGCAGAGACTCCACTCAGTCAGTCCAGCCTCGTTGTTTTAATTGCTGGAATGTATTGTCTCCTCTTTAAATCTGTGATCTTCCATATTCTTTATAGCTATCCTATAAGGTCAGGACACTACTGTGCCTACCTAACAAGATATATATTTTGACCTCAGGTCTGTCTGCTTCTAATGCCCACGGGTTTTTCACTCTTCAAATTGCCTCTGAGGATAATAGACTGAGTTGGCCACTACCACATGCCCAGGCCACAGAGATGTGCAGGGATGTATTACGTATGGCACCCAGCAAGTGCATTGGTTTCTACCATTGGCTCACTCACTTCTAGCACCATCCCCCCACCCCGATTTTATGTACTCAGTCAGTATGTATGGGAGATCAAGACAGACCTACCACGATTGAATTGAGGGTCAGGTACCAGTTTCTTTCTCATTTGCTTTATTTCCCACGAGTCAATGTGGGAAATCAAAGCTATCTTCCCATTAAACCCTGAAGGATATGAAGAAGCACAGCTAGTTCACCACCTAGTCTATTCCAAGTCAGGTATGCTTTCCTTTGTGTGAAAACAATACAGGTCATAGGTGACTCATAGCAACTGCAGAGGCCCTGGAAGGCAAACCTTATGCATATTGGCTATACGCACACTTTTCACTATTTCATTATTTGATTAGTGTTTTTTTTTTTTTATTTTGACCTTCATATTTAATGGGAGGAAAATTTGACTCCACCACAGATGGAGATAGGAAAGTGATGCCTATGTCTTTAGGTCATGTGCCTGTGGTAAGAAATATTATATGTAGATCATATTCAACTCCTTTATCTTTTAAGTACCTTTGCAGGTAGGTGGTAGTTTGTTACTGAGTTTAGTCAGTAGATATTGGCAGAAGTAGGCGTGTTCCATCTCTAGGCCTGAACCCTAGGCTCTCCTCCACAGTCTTTCCTCCTGTATGCTTTGGCTGATTGGCAAGGAGGTTGAGGTGGAGGTGAGAGGGGGGCTGGGTTCTGAATGCTGATGTCCACCTACTTATTCTGGTTAAGGAAGAAGTTCTAACCAAAGAGCCTTGTGTCAGGATAAGTAGGAGTCAGGCCACTCTAATACATAGGGACAGTGACAGAGGCCGCGCTACAGAGACAGACAATTCTGGACTCTAAACAAAGTTTTCCTCTTAGCAACCGGGTGTGACCTTGCACAAATCACTGAATGTCTCCGAGTTTCAGTTTCATTCGTGCAATGGGGCTATAATAACACTTACCTCATAGGACTGGGGGAGAAGTCTATGAAAACATATGTATATAGTGTCTGTTACATTGCAGGTGGAAGAGAGATTACAGATTTACTCACACAATCCAATTGCGAGAAGAAAATGTAGTTCCTTTATTTCTCCATAACGGATTGAATTTTCTTCAAGATTCTATAGCCCTGGGGTAGCCGGAAAACGAACGTGAACTTTAAATGAGCCAATTAGCAATATGCCAGTCTTCTTGTACTTTAAAACAGTCCTTTCCAGGTAACTGCTCAGGTTTCTAGACTTTTCCCCCTAAAGATGATGGATGGAAGAATTTACCGAGTCCCCATTGCCATGGGGACAGAACCTGGAGGTCTCAAGGCAGGCTTCATGGGGACCTCACTTGCTTGCTGGATCACACCCTTTTTCTGTTCTGCCTATGCTCCCCCCAGCTGGCCTCTGTTGTTGGAGATGTGAGATCTATTCTTTCCAGCTTGCTAAGGGCCTGCTGGGTCTCTTCCTGGACCCAGCAAGTCCCGAGTCACCCTCTGAGTTCTGCCTGTGACTGCCATGTGCTTTCTTGTCCTGCCTGTTTTGGCCACAGGCCTGAATGTCATAATCCTCGTAGCATATGATGGCCACAGGTCAGTTACTTTCTAGTTCTTTTACCGGAGGCACTTGAGTCTGCCCATGATTTGGCTCCAATATGGCTATCCCATGAAGGCTTCCCGATGGGCACTGTCCCCTGTAAGGCAACCTCTCCTCAGAGACCGGGACCAGGAGCAGAACTCTTTGCCTTTTGTTGGTGGCAGGTAGAGTTTAAGGTGAAGCTTATGATACAGGCCTTTTCAGGTTCATGTCCTTGTGTAATCTCTCAAGTATGGGTGGGACTGGTAGTTGAGACCAGCCAGCGGAAGATGACAAGAGTATGTAATGTTACTCTGTCACTCTTGTGAGTATGCTATCGTGGCCTTATATTGCTATTGGACTTACTCTGAACACTCCTTTGCTGTCTTGATGAAGTGGCATTATTGGGGAAATTAGTGTGTCAAGGAACTGTGAGTGACCTCCAGGAGAGCAGGGGGACCAATAGGATTTGAGAATGACCTCCAGGAGAGCAGGGGGACCAATAGGATTTGAGAATGACCTCCAGGAGAGCAGGGGGACCAATAGGATTTGAGAACAGATAAGGGTAGCAGTCAGTTGGAAGGCAGGACCCTCAATAACCACAACAGAATGAAAACGTCCAACAACCCGACTAAGCTAGGCAGTGGGTTATTTACTAGTCAGCCCTCCAGTTGATAAGGCAGATTCTTCTTGCTGCTACCTCAGCTGTGGTCTCGTGAGACCCTCAGCAGTGGACCCTGTGTCCTCTCCTGTGCGGTGGTAAATATATGTCATTGTAAGGTGGTGGTAAATTGTTAGGTAGTGATGAAATTTGACTAATAGAGAGATGGAACATGCACGTTATTAGCTTCCAACATCCACTGGGAACCAAAAAAAATTTAATTTTCTTCTTTTAGTTGTCCTGCCATACACAACTGCCTGAAGGGGTGGTTACTACCTCTATTTATTTTGGGTTCAAGATGTGAAATGGCTATTTTAAAGCACAATTAAAGGAATAACTAAGAATTAATATTGCGATAATATAATCCTCATCACAAAATTTATATATTTATATTTCCCCCCTGGATTTAGTTGGTCTGGGTCTCACTATATCCTCACATCGGAAAGTTATATAAGTCATTTCTGGTTCTACTTTTCTCTGTGGTCTAGTTCTGTCTATAGAATTTTCTGGCACAAGGAAGGATATCGGGTCTGAGTAGCTCATCATCTTCAAGATGTAAATACAACTTGTTACAAATGCATAGAGTGACTGGTCTCCCACAGGAAGACATCCGCTGGAAAGATGACCAAGAGAAGGGAATATTCAAATAGAGTCCATGGAATATAGTCACAGATCTTCAGAGCTGGGGTACCCGTAAGCTATGAGCCCAAATATTCTATTTTGAAATGAAAGGAAACTAAGGCTCTGGAAAGTGGAGTAAAAGGTCACTCTGTTGGCAATGTCAAAGTAGGAACTGAAATGTGCAGGTTTCTGTTACCATCCACACAGGGTTTCCAATAGTCTCTTGTGTGCTATTGTGTTTCCCCATGCAGCAGGAAATTCCTTATTGACCAAGTTTATCATTAATGAAAAAAAAATCTTGGGCAAAGTGACAAAAACCTGGGTAAACTCAAAGAGTGGCTACTAGCTCTAATCTGTTAAGCAACACTAACCACTAAGCTTCAGGGACAGACTGTGGGCTCTATTTGCCCTTCCTGGCTCTGGTTATAGCTTTGACCAGAGACAGAATTTTAAACCATACCTTCAAGCTTTCTCTTCCTTCCTTCCTTCCTCCCTCCTTCCCTCCCTCCTTCCTGTTCTCCTCTCTTTCTTTCTCTCTTTCTTTTCCTTATAAGGAGGACACCTAGTCCACAACCCTCTGTAATCTTAGATTTCACACAAAACACTGGATATATATGACAACTTTGTGAAAATAAGTGGGAGTTTAAAAATACTCACTATTTTTATTATTTTGGGTATGTGTGTTTGTGTATATAAGTATGCATGTATGTTTGTGTGGGTGGGTGGGTGTGTATGTTTGTGTGTGTTTGCTGTACATCTATATGTATGTGCACGTGAGTCAGGGTGCTTAAACAAGGTGCAGAGTCCAGAGGAAGACACGGAGTGTCCTGCCTTCTCATTCTGAGTGTGATTCCCTTGAGACAAAATCTCTCACTGAACCTCTACCTAGGCTGGTGGAGAGCAAGCCCCAGCAACCCTCCTGTGTCTGCTTCCCATGGTGTGACCACAACCAGCCTTCTCCCTATGATGGTTTCAAAACTGATGTCCTAATATTTGCTCAGCAAATGCTCTGACCCCTGAACCATCTCCTGAACCCCTTTTCTCATCCTTTCTACTTCTAGAACTAGAGAATGGCTTTGGGCCTAACACACAGCCTTTGTAAAGCACACCGTTTTATTCCCCATTCCAATAGCTGGGCTCTCTGCTGTGGTACAGCTCCAGGCACACTAAGCTTTGCTCTGCTGTGGCCTTTTTCAGTCTTGCCAGCAGTCAGCTCACACTGCAAGCATGGAGCCGCCACACTTCAATGTGGAGGGAAATTAATAGTGTGGGCTGCCTCTGGTGTCACACAGAGTTCAGAGCTCTGAGATTCTGGTGGGTCATCAGCAGATCACACACAGTGTCTAAAATGTCCTGTCCCCTGAAATGCACACAGATTTGCCTCTACAGAGCTGTGGTTATCAGCCACTTCTGGGCTTCCTTGAGTGGGCTCCATACTTTTTGGAATTTAAAGAGACATTTCTTCATGATCTCTCATTGACTGCAGCTCACAAAATACTCAACAGCCCAAGGGGGCGGGGGGTGGGGACAGAATCTGAAGAGGCAGAAAGGGCAAAGGTTAAAATATTCTGATTAGAAAAAAAAATAGTTTCTTGTGACAGTTCTCAAAATTCAAAACCCAAAGTGAACCCTTGTGTGTTCAATTATTTTCAAGAAAACTGAGGCTTTTACTGTTCCTGTTCCATTAGAGATAATTTCCCTTCATAGGAAATCTAATAGTGGTTGAGATGAAAACAAAAATAATCAGAAGAGAGACGTGGGAGACATGAAAATGGGCTATAATGCAGATGTAGGATAGATCATGGGAGGCCAAGACTCTACCAACCTGGGGCAGAAGATAGAGCTTAGTCCTCTTTCCATCCACTCTGGACCTACCTGGGTGCTATTCATTTGATGCCCAATGAAACGAACTGATAATAGCAGTTGATAACTGTTAGTGGTTGTATCCACATGAAGACCCTCTGCTGCTTCATGATGCTGGGACCCCAGAGTCTTCCTCCTCGCTCTTCCTATACAATATACATATACAATAAGGAAGAGGAAATGGAAAATAATTCGAAAGGGGAGAACATTTGTACTTTGGCACATATTTCTAGAAGAATTTAATAAAAACAATGGACTACCAGGTGTGGTGGCACAACCTGTGAATTTAGCAATGCCAGGCCTGAGTAGGAGGACTGCTGCAAGTCGGAGTTATACAGAGGAACCCGTCTCAAAAAAAAAAAAAAATAACTGAATCCAATCAACAAATATACATGTCTATTGTGTATTTAATTAAATGATTTTATTTTTTTGGTTGCTGATAGGAAAGCACACCTCTAAGAATAACAAAAGGTGCTTGAAAACATGTACCAGTGTATAATCTGTTGTCATTTCAGAGGAGGTCGTAAGATCAGAAATTTTTCTCAGCTACAAAACTTTGTCTATTACTGGCTCCTTCAATGTTAGAAATAGGTAAAATTATGCCCAAAGATATAGTTTGAATATTAAAAAATAGTAACTTACGTATATGAGTGTCAGTGAGAAGTTATGTGAAAGAAAGAAAAGATGGGTAAGAGATGACCTCGATTCTCAAGGCTCCCCTTGTTTACACAGAGGTCAGAAGATGCGGATTACAATTAATGTTGACCCAGTTGGAAGAAGATTGGTGTATCTTGTGCTTCTACAGAGGGAAGGATTCTTACCGCTTCACAGTTGTTTTCAATAATCTTGTGAAACTAATGGATATTTTTCCTCAGAAAAATGCACAAATACCCCGAACCCTTGGCGTACAATTTCAGGGGATCACAGGCCAACTTCTCAATACCCCTTACATCTTTTTCTGGAATTATTCCATAGCAGATGAGATACAAATGCCCTTGTCTATAGCTGCAGGTAATGTGTCTCTGTTCTGTATTTTGGTTGCTGTTCTTGTTGTTGCTCACAGCTGGCCTATCAGAAACCTGGAGTGCCGGTAACAGCACATGTTTGACTGTGGTAGCTGGAAAGTTTCAACAGAGGTTCCATGGATTGAGGAGTGAAGGAACTTGATGAGACACAAATGGCTCCCTTGGGTCTGTGAAGGGGCGTGTGGGAGTTAGTAGTCAAGAGAGAATGATGTAGCCCAAGAGCAGTGTAGAAGTCTCAGAGGCAGCATGAGGCAGTGCCATGGCTGTTCCCAAGTGATGATGTGCTTTACCTGGAGCAGGTAGACTGAGGAAGAGGCAAGGAATTACAAGCAGAAGTCTCCTTCTTTGCAACCTGGGCAGATACTGTGTGTTATTCTGATGTCCCTATGGGGTCATGCCTTCAAGCCATCACTCCTTTGTGTAGACGTGTTCCCTTGAATTTAGGCTGCTCTCTGCCTTTCTTTGCTGAGCAGAAGGTGGTAGAAGTAGGATTGTTCTGGCTGGAGCCTTAAAGATAACTTAGCAGTGTTTGCCTTTTGCCTCTTTTGAGCCCTGATTTGCTATATAAAGTGTCTGAGCTGATCCACAAGCCACATAAAGAGGCCACATGGAGATGGATAGATTCTGAGGCTCTGTGAAGGGGAACCATCGAATCCAGACACCATTGCAAACTGAGATGCTGGACTCAGGGGTCCAGGCAAACCATTCCAATTTGCTGCTTGACACTGTGAGCCACCTTCTCTGAAGCATCTGAAGAGGCTCTTTTGAATGTTTTAGTCCATCAGAGACCTGAGAAACACTCTACTATATCTTATCCATCCCAAGATCCATTACACTGTAAGAAGCAAACAAACAAAAATCACCTTTTAAAAAGTTACTAAGTTATCAAGAGAGGTATTTTAAGTGGCAATAGAGCATTAAAATTGTAATTGATTTTTATTTAGAAGCAGACATTGCTACAACCCATACACAAGCCTGTGGTTTGTGACCAGGCAATGATCGAAGTCCATGACAGACCTTGAAAAGGTTATTCACAGATGCAAGAAAAGGCAGAAAGTTGTAATTCTGACTATAAATAATTTTAAATACTTGCTCTTGATTAGGGTTGACATTTTCTATGTTGCCAAGTTTGGATTGATTCATTTCTGAAGATTTGTTTATTTCAGAGTAGTTCAGGCCAATCAGAACCTGAAGGATGATGACCAGGATTCGCGAATCCATTTGCCCGTCTTCAAGAAGCTCATGCTTTAGTGTAGAAAACAAAAAATGCAGTCAGTGTGGACAGAGCATCAGGATAGACCAATCCAGCAACAGCAGATGTATGTTATCACAGCAAGCACTTATCTTGTGTCTTATCATGCACCAAGAATCTCATTTAATCTTAGAATATAAAGGATAATGTTAGCTAGTTTATAAAACCCTCATTTAGATATAATTCACATATCAAAAGTTTACCCCTGTAGTATAATTCATGGCTTTTCACATCTGCATAGGATTCAATAGCTGTTATCACTAGAAAATTCCAGAGTCTCTTTATCCTTCACACATACAAACACCTACCAACCTGTTAGCACTTCCTATTTATTCTTCTCATCTCACTAGTTCCTGACAGCTAGCACTCTTCTTTACTTATGGCTTTGCTTATTCAGAGTGTTTTGTCTAAATCATTCAATACATGTGTGGCTGATTTGTACTCTTCAGTCTGTTTTCAAGGTTCACCCATGCTATAATATGCATCTATTTTATTTCTTTTTACTGGAAGACAATATCTCATTGTATGGCTATTTTATATTTTGTCTCATTTCCAGTTTGGCGGCCATTTGATTTGTCTCCATATTTGCCTACTACAAGTAATGTTAGTATGGCAAGATTTTGTGTGGGCACATGTTTTAGATTTTCACGGATATTTACCTAGGAGTAGACTTGCTAGGTCATATGGTAAGTCTATGTTTAACTTTTAAAGCAACTGGTACACTATTATCGTCTGCCTTCTTCTTTATTTTAGCTACCCTGGTGGGTGTGAAGTGGCACCTTGTGATTTTGATCTGTGTTTCCCTAGCACTGTTTGTGCTAGCATCTTTTCATGGGCAGTTGACCTTTGAGAAATGTCTCTTCAAATCCTTTCCATGCTTTCTGAATTGGGTGATTGTCTTTCTCTTGCTGAGTTGTAAGTATTGCTCATCTCTTCAGAATACAAACTGTTATTAGACATGTGATTTATTCTTGCTTTCTGCTTTCTCCCATTCTGCAGTTGTCTTTCTATTTTGACAGTGCCCTTTAAAACAGAAAAGATCTTTAGTTTTTATGAAGTCCAGTCTCTTTCTTTTAGTATATGCCTTTGATGTCATAGCTAAGCAATGGCTCAATTCAAGGTAATTGAGATTTATTCCTATGGTTTCTTCTAAAATTTTTATTTTTTATTTCTTATAATTAAGACTATGATCAATATGGAGTTAATCATGTGTGATATAAAGGGTCCAATTTCATACTTTTAAAGGTTGATATTCATTTATCTCAGCACTACTTGTTAAAAGAGAATTCCCTCCTAGTTAAATCACCTTGAAACCCCGTAGAAAGTTACTTGGCCACGAAAGATAAGTCTGTTGGCATCTATGCTTATCCTAAGGCCAGCCATTTAGTCTTTATAAGAACTGTATGAGGAAGAGTGACTAAGAGGCCCAGGAACCTTGGGCATGCTCTTTACATTTGTAAAATTAATATGCATTGAAACTAAGACTAGAAATTTGGGGTTTCTCATACCAAAGGCTCAGCTAGAAAGTTAATATTCCCTGGTCACAGGAGGAATTGCTGTGGCATGGGCTTATAATTAGGCAAAAATGCCAGGATGGAAGAAATTTGAATTCATGGGGGGAATACCACCAGTAGGGATGTAAGAGTATATGAAGCAAAGCCAAGACTCAGGAGGTAATGCAGGCGGAAAGGAGCCAAGACACCACAATTAATTAGAGCATTTGGAAACTCAGAGGGAGCTGGGTAACTAGCTTGTGTAGGTCAGGGAAGGTTTTTAAGAACTCCTATTTACCAATGTTCTTTAGAGGTTTGGCAGGTGTTTTGGATAGGATAGGAGTTCAGGTAGAGAGGGAACAGAACCTTGGAAGGTACTGAGAACATAGCCTAGCCAAATACTGACAGGAACTCAGCTGAAAGCTAGGGGATGCTCCAGAGCCAGAACTAGACTAGAATATTTGGGGTAGATTATAAAAGGCTTTGAATATATTGCCAAGGAGTTTGAGTTTTCTTTTGGAGACAAGGAGGAATGATTGCAAACCTCACACGCAGGAGGTGAGTCTTAGAGAACTGGGAATGTAGAACAATTCACAGTAGTAAGGACGGAGCCACAGGTAGAAAAAGTTAGCTGGGAACTATCGCAGTGAGTTGGTAATGTAAGCAGGGCTGGGGACAGGAGGGCCTTAGGGCTCATTGTTGATGGCATTCAAGGGGTAGTTTGTTGCAGTAGATGGAAGAGGCTGGAAGGGGGAAGAAGGGAAAGGGGAGAAAGAATAGAAACAGGAGGAAGACAGAGGGAGGAAGGCTAGGGGAAAGAGAGGGAGGAGGGAAAGAGACAGGAAGAAGGAAGACAAAAATAAATGAAGATTAGGAAAGGTATGTGAAGCGGGGAGACAGGCAAGAGGAGAGAAAACGATTGGGAAGAAAACAGACATATTTTGAAAATTTAGTATGTGATCCCTCTGGTAATGTATTTCTGTTTTCAGGTGGGAAACTACACTGAGGTTAAGAAATAACCACAGCTTTACGATGTCGAGTCAATGGTTCATAGACGTTTGGGGTCCATTCCTCTTACAGCACAAAGCTCCGGCTCAGTCTTCCACACTGTGTCACCCAGATCTTTGGTACACAGTATAGAATGATACCGCCGATGAGGAAAGAGCTGGTTTAACAGGCTGGGGCAGAGAGGTGTACATGCTGTACATGGCAGTGAAGGATGTTCCAGGACGCCTGCTTCTCTGGAGAGGCCTGAGGATTGGAGCTGCCCTGCCAGAGCATCTCTCTTACCCATGAAATACTGAGAAGAAGAAGGAGGAGGAGGAGGAGGAGGAGGAGGAGGAGGAGGAGGAGGAGGAGGAGGAGGAGGAGGAAAAGGAGGAGGAAGAGGAAGAAAAGGAGGAGGAGGAGGAGGAGGAAAAGGAGGAGGAGGAGGAAGAGGAAGAGGAGGAGGAAGAGGAGGAAGAGGAGGAAGAGGAAGAGGAGGAGGAAGAGGAGGAGGAGGAGGAAGAGGAGGAGGAGGAGGAGGAGGAGGAGGAGGAGGAGGAGGAGGAGGAAACAGATGAAGTTGTCCAGGGGATGACATAGTATGTAAAGAGAAAAATAAGAAAGGAACCCATCAAATGGATGAGAAGCAGGAAGCCGGGACGTCTTCTCTGGTGGTCCTTGTCCTCCAGCACATCCTCATTTGTACCCACAGAGTCATCACTTCCAGGTCCCAGCCAGGACTGAGAAAGAGGAGAACAGACCTTTCCTTCTAGGTGGGAACACTCAGTGGTCAGTTACTATTATCAGCACCATGGTAACTGTCCCATGCGTGGGGCAAAAGTCGGCAACGACTCTGAAAGTACAGCCTGCTCCAAAGGGCACAAGATAATGGCATTAAATAATTTCCTGTGGTCACTTCCAGTCCCATGGCTCCATCACTCTCCAGCTTTTAATATGAAACTAGTAAATAAGAAACTATCTTAAACTTTTGATTTCTAGCCCAGAGTCTATCATTATACTTCCAAATTTTATTGAGAAAATATTTGAAGCCAAACAGAGACTTTCATTTTGTTGACTTTAAAGAAAGCTTCATTCATATTCATTGGACAAATATTCATTTATCGCTTGCTCACGTAAATAGTCCTACGCTGGATGCTGTGGAAGAGCTCTGGGACACACAAGATCTCTGTCTCTGGCTTGTTTGTAACCTAGCTGAGGGTGGGGGCAGAGGGGACGAGCACACCTCTTATCTGTAGAGATAAGAACCAGCGGTAATTAACAAAAGTCAGCCCTCCTGAGAGATGCTTCAAAGCAAACTAAGATCTAGTCTCACAGGATATCGACCACAAGAGGCTGGAAAGACCAAGAGAGACAGAGAGACACATGGGGATGAAAGGACCAGAGGGTGTGGGTGTGGGCGAGGGGAGAATGACATTAAAGAGAGCTTTGAGTTGAAGTCTGACTTGGATAGTCAGGGATGAGACCAGGTCCAGGAGAGAGGAGAGAGAAGAGGTCTGCCTGCAAGAAGAGGTGTCACACACCAACCAGCGTGATGTAAGGGCAGGAGTCAGCCCGAGGAGCACAAGGTAGTGCATCCTTGGGATCGTGCGTAGAGAGGAGAAGAATTATAGGCCACAAGGCCCATGAATGAACGCATCCTTACTGTTCCTAGGACCAGGCCCATGCTGGACTTCACAAGGACCTGGTTGGGGGATTGCCTTCTCTCTCTCATGTGAAGAAACATGGTTCCTATTTCCTCCCATCCCTGGAAAAACCCACTCACTCCCAAGGATGGACATCATCCTGGACCATTGCTGAAACTGCTCCTCATCCCTCCTTTTTGCATACAACAGTAGAACTTGAGGGTAGCAGGTCCTGAGAGGCTGTCCAATCTCTCTCTACACCCTAACAGCATCTAACCCTGTCTCCATGATCTGTGTGTTTGCTATTTAAGGATGTACTCTCCCATCGTGGAGCCTGGAGCAATCTCCATACCATGTGTAGCACCTGGGTGGCCAGAGATGAGGCCTAGGGAGAGGTTTCTTAGCTACCGAATAACACGTCAGTGATTTATACATAAATGAATCAGAAATATGGAGATTAAGTTTTCACCGAGATGCACACGAATTAAGGAGAAAAGTGTTTGAGGCGATTTAGAAGGCAACACCATGAAATCTGAAGCATATGGAGAAGAATAGGAGATCCTGGTGAAGTCTCTGAACGGATGGGGTTTGGTCCAGAGAGTCCTTGAAGCCCCTCACTTTACAAAAATCTCATTTGAAGAAATTAACATGGCTTCAGAGACTGGCTCAAAAGAGTCAGTCTCCGCAGGTTTGACGGGCTCAATCCGGTCTAATTGTTCAGATTTTAATTTTTTTTTACCTTGTTCTGCAGTTCATGTCTAAATACTCAAAGATGTTTATATTGCATACATTCAGTTTTAATTGGCCCTTAAAAGAAGGTGTTGATTAGAATCTGCTCAACATCAACAGCTAGCTCACACAACATTCTGTAATTACTGTTTATTAATTTAGTTCAAGTGGCATAGTTGAAAGCCCTGTTCAGATGGGAGAAGTAAATTGTCACTGGTATTGAATATGTAAATTATGTGCATTGTAAATTTCCGCGAAGAAATGTTTAAAGTTAAATGCAGTGCACACAAACCCTTCCGGTTTTATCTAACCAGGCTCTGGGAGTGGAAGGAGGGCTTTACTCAGAGAGTGCATGTGGCACAGGAAATCAGTAGCGGCAATCTCCCCAGGATGGCGCATCTTACCTAGGGCTTGTAAAATGAGATTTTTGTAGTCAGGTTTTGTTGTATGTGTTCTCTTCATGAAACAAGGCAATGCTAACGTGCCCTCTTTATCCTTGGTCACAAAGCCCTTCCGTGCAGTTCCCCCACCAGGTTCTTCTCAGCCTGTTTGGCAATCCTGTAAACTCCCTGGCTGCCGTGAGGAAGCTTCTAGAATGAAGCTGTTGGGTGGCATGCTGAAAATAAAGAGAACTGAAGACACCATTTCTTCAGCAAAGAGCCCAGATAACTTACACTGAGCGCGCGCGTGCGTGTGCGTGTGCGTGTGCGTGTGCGTGTGCCTGTGTGTGTTTTCCTTCCAAACTCTGATCTCTGGGAGGTGTATTAAGGGGTCTGGGTACCCTTCCCAAAAGGGGCGTGGCTTAGTATGGCTTCGCTCACTTCACACCATTAACAATCATCTTGGATATCTCCTGTACTACAGGTGGTATTAAGTGAAAATTTTCTCCAAACATCAACCGAAACACTTTTTTTTTCTTGTAGTAATGGAGTTTTTTTTTTTTTTTCTTTTGTTTTTAACCTGTCAAGTGAGGAAGATAACAGTACTTCCTTCAAGGATGGAATGCAGAGATTAAATGAGATAATGCAGGGCCCATGAATAATGTACAGGCAGTGGCTGTTAACTTTGTTTTTTTTTTTTTGAGTCACTGTAAATGTTTGCAGAACGGGGTTGGGGATGTATCTCAGTGGTAGAAAGCATGTCTAGCATACATAAGGCTGGAAGTTTGATATCTAGCACCTCAAAATGTTGATATCTAGCACCCCAAAATGTTTATATGTCTACTGCTAGATTACCGAGTTCTCTATTCTACTATTTACCTATTTGTGTGTGTGTGTGTGTGTGTGTATGTGTGTGCATACACTTTTGTGGTGTGTACCTACATGCATTACATGTACATGTAAAGGCTGGAGGTC
This sequence comes from Arvicanthis niloticus, assembly GCF_011762505.2. Lineage (NCBI taxonomy): Eukaryota > Metazoa > Chordata > Mammalia > Rodentia > Muridae > Arvicanthis > Arvicanthis niloticus. The sequence continues at coordinate 120,511,235 of NC_047661.1, read as the reverse complement.
AACCTCGGGTGTCATTCCTCAGGATATGTCCAGGTTGGTTGGCTAGTGGACCTTAGGGATCCCAAGTGCTGGGGTATAAAGGCTATTACTATACCCAGATTTTTCTGTGGCTTCTAGAGACTCAACACAGGCCCTAAAGTGTAAGTCTGATTTACTGACTGAGATTTCTCTTCAGCCCATGTCTGTCTATCTTATTGAGGAAGTGTCTTCCTATGCAGTCCACACTGGCCTCAGAGTGTGTATCTACAACTTTTCTCAAACTTATAGTCATCCTCCTGCCCTGGCTTCCCTGTGTGCCAGGGTTACACACTAGACAAGCCGTGTGTGTGTGTGTGTGTGTGTGTGTGTGTGTGTGTGTATGTCTGTGTGTGTGTCTGTGTGTGTGTCTGTGTATACACACACAATTAAAAGATTTCTTTTCTACAAATCTCTGACTGTCTGGGATAATCTTAAGTTTATAAATAGTCGACAAGATATTTTAAAAATTTAAAGATGAAACCCAAAAACTTCGGGTCTTGATAAGCATGAGAACGCAGCTGAATTTCTCCCCCAGAGGTTGAAAAGAGTAGTTGAGGCAAAAGCCACATCTGGCTCCCATGGCACCGAAGCCCACCCATGCCCACGTGGGCCTTTCTGTCTTTGTGTGAGTTTTTCAGGCCAGATGTTGGATGTTTTCAATTTTGCAGAATCTGACTATAAATGAACTGGGGGAAAAAAAGGCCCAACTGTTACTGGGACTAATTATGATCGTTCCAAGGAGAACGTGCATACTTTCGCTTTTCCTTCATGAAGTGTTCCTGAAGAAAGCCTTGTGATTGAAATAACCCTTTCGGATGATAGCTGGCATTTTCAGAAGTAATAATAATACTACTGCAGACACGTAGAGCGGAAGTCGTGGAAATGCAAAGTGCCACACACATGCTGCCTGGTTCCTTGCATCACCCTCCTGTGTGACAGGTGCCTAGAGCTATTCTTCCTGTTTTACAGATACAGAAACTGAGGCACAAGGAATAACAGCATGAGATGTAAAGTCTTCGCAAAGGCTCTTTCAGCTATGGAACCAAGAAGCTTAAAGCCTGAGACACTCTGATAACTAGTCCACACACAGGGCTACTGACGAGAGCTCCACTCACTTAGGTGGGATTGTGTGTGTCTGCCTGTGTGTGTTTCTGTGTCTGCATGTGTGTCAGCCTGTGTGTGTATGTGTGTGTCTACCTGTGTAAGCGTGCATGTATGTGTGTGTGTCTGTGTGTGTATCTGTGTGTCTGCCTGTGTGTGTGTAAGACAGAGGTCACCTTCAAGTGTCACTTCTCAAGACACTGTCTGTCTCATTGTTTTTGAGACATGGCCAGGGACTTGTCAGTCAGGCTATCCTTGCTGGCCAGCAAGTCTCGAGGAACTCACCTATCTCTGCCTGACTTTTTTTCATGGCTTCTGGAAATGAATTCCGGTCCTTGAGCTTGTTCCACAAGCACTTTGCAACATAGCTCTCCCCAGCCCCAGAATCAGCTTTTATATGAACCAAGCATGCTTTCCCAAAGATGTCTGGGCACTGCTGCCAATCAAGCCCTATTTTTCTATTGATCTCTCTTGAAATAATAGAGACCCAGGCTCCTGCATCCCTCCCATAAGGGGAGCTGGGCTGTAGTGCTCCAGTTGTTGCCAGTGTTGCTTGGGCTCTCATGATCTCCCCAGTGCCCACCTACGATAGCCTTTATAGTGTCCTGAGAAGCTAGGAAGGAAAGTGAGTCCTAGTGCTTTCCTTCCTCCAGCTGGCCCAGAGCTCTGCAGGCTGAGCTTTTTGGGAGATTGCTCAAAACTCCAAGTTCTGATTACTCCTCTCCCTTCTCAGTGCCAAGCCAATTCCTGCAGATTTCAGATGAAATGACACCATCTTACAGGAAGTTGAATTTCTTAAATTATTTTGTTTGTTTATTCTTCTAATTGCCTGTTAATGTCTTCACTGCAGGTTGGACACAGACAGCGCCTGTGAGGTGGGAAGGTGTGGGTGGGGAGCTAAACAGGGAGTCTGCCTTCAAGGAGATAGAAACTCTCTGGGGGGAGGGCAGAAGTAAGCCAACATCAACCATGCAGGGAGCTGCTGGAGGAGGCAATGGAATTCTAATTCCATTCTCCTAATTCTAGTGTGTGGGAAATCTCAAGGGAAGTATCCAGGATGACTGAGAACCAGGCAGATGAAAGGAAGGTGGCTGTTACTCTTAGGGAGGCTACAGCATATGCGGAAGTATGGAAGTTTGAGAGCGTGGATCCCTGGCACAGGAATGGGGAGCAGCGAGCCGTAGACCTGGCTCTTGTGTATCATGCACATAGGAGGTACCCGGCTATAGAGGTGGAGAAGGGTGAGAACCAGGCTTGGAGGACTCTTTCTTAGGAAGATTTGAAGATTTCCTGGAAGGCTGTAAGACATAAAGAATTGCTGTGCTGAAGATCTAGGCCCGTGCAAGAGGAAGGCTTTCAGTTCAGAAGAAGCATCTAGTTCCCTCCATCACCGTTGGAGCAAATCTCCTGCATTTATAAGAATATTAATGGAGGCACCCAAGAGGATCAAAAAAAGAGGTATCTGGCCGTCTGGTTGGACTTGACTAATTTAACTAATGAGATTCTGGAGGCCATCAAGTCCAGAATCTTCAGGCTGGCTAGTAGACTGAGGAGCAGCCCACATTGTGATTCAAGCCCAAAGACCATCTGCTGGAAAAGGAATTCCCTCTTGCTGGGGGATGGGGTGGAGTAGGGTGGGGACAGAATGTTTCTGTCTTCTGTTCTTTTTCAAGCTTTCTACTGATTGAATAAGGACCACCCACATTCTAGAGGCCAACCTGTTTTACCCAAAGTCTGCAAGTTTGGAAACCTCATCTGAAAATACTTAGGAAAAGAATCACAGTAATTTTTTTTTTTAATCACAAATCTCAGATGAGATATTTTTTTCAATCACAAATAGGCATGGGCCAGCCTATTTCATCCACAAACATAACTTGTCACACAGGGAGATACACACAACTTCCCTCTGTCTCATTAGGTGTAAACACTTTTGCCTTTGTTCACCACAGGATTTGATTCTCTTATGCATTCTTTAAAAATTACCAAGGGCCTACTATGCGCCTAGTGCTTAGGGCCCAGTGATAAGCAAGACAGATCGTGCTCTCAAGGAACGTGTAGGAGTCACGGAAATTTCTACTGGAGCAGCAATTGGCAGCTCATGGCCAAGTCTGCCTGATAGCTGAACTTCATCAGTGAAGAGTTACTGAAACACTACTGTGTCCATTTATTTATGTACTGTGGGTGGTTCTTACCTGCTATTGTAATAAAGTCAAGCTCTTACAATGGTAACCACATGGCCCGAAAAATGTAAAATACTTACTCTCAGATTCCTGATGCCTGAATGAGGAGAAATAGATGATAAGGAAGAGTAAATAGACATCAAATGATGTCAGGTGGTCATTGAGTTCTTTGAAGAATTAGAGCCAGCCACGTAGATAATAGAGGTGCTGTTTCTGATATCATGGTCAGGGTAGGGCTCTCTCTGTTAGAGTGATATTTGAGCAGAAGCATCGATAATCAGAGAGGTACCCTTAAGAAACCGTGGGAGAAGTGAGTCCTAGGCACAGGAGATAGCAAGTTCTTGAGGGACTGGAGAGCCAAAAGCCTGACTCACTTAACTGATTGTTTGTGAGTCGTTCTGTTATTGGGTACACACTATGTAGTCCCGAGCTTCACTGAAGATGAGAGGTTGGTCTTTTGTTAAATGTGGTCTGACAGTGTTGGTTCTGTGTATTAGGACCCCTAAACCTCATAATTGTTCTACAAGTCCTCTAAAATGCTGATGTGACCAAAGGTCTTTGTGATGGTTATCCTTGATTGATTAGGAATGAGAGGGGCACAGGGTTGTCTTTTTTGTTGTTGTTGTTGTTTTTCCCCCTGTGGCTTAAAATTCTGAAAAGGACAAGAGAGAAGCAGTATAGTCTCTCCCTGTAGAAGAGGCTGAAGTCAAAACAAGTTACTTAGAGCTGGGCAGTGGTGGCACATGCCTTTAGTCCCAGCACTTGGGAGGCAGAGACAGGTGGATTTCTGAGTTCAAGGCCAGCCTGGTCTACAGAGTGAGTTCCAGGACATCGAGGGCTATACAGAGTAACCCTGTCTCAAAACAAACAAACAAACAAACAAACAAGAAAATAAAAAGAAAATTACTTAGAGCAGTGGTTCTCAATGTTCCTAATGCTGTGACCCTTTAATACAGTTCCTCCTGTTGGGTTGACCCCTCACATCAAAAATTATTTTTGTTGCTACTTTCTAACTGTAATTCTGCTAATGTTATTAATTGTAATGTAAACATCTGATATGTAGGATATCTGATGTGTGACCCCTGTGAAAGGGGTCATGGTCAACAGGTTGAGAACCACTGACCTACTAACTTGTTTGTGCCAGCACTCTGGGTGGTCCCTGAGGAGAGAGCCGTGAAACATCTAATCTTGACCTTTAGAAAGCTCACAGTATAATGAGGCAGGGAAAGTCCTGTGCAAAAATACTGCACCCAAACAAGTGAATGTGGTATGGTACTGATCTTTATAGAATGTATTTTGGAAACAGTAGCTCTTCCTAGATGAGTCACGGTGAACTTCGTTGAAGAGGTAACCCTTTAGTAAGGAAAAGGAGAGAGAGTTTTTGCTGAAAGGTAGCAAAGCCAGATGGCTGAAAGGTGCTGCGTGTTGGGACTTGGGGAGATGTTCTGGATGAGAAAGACCAGAGACGGGGTTCTGAGAATGGTGGGATTGGTTTGTAGTCAGAAAGTTCTGCTGTAGGCAAGCAAGTGTGATGGAACATTATTTTTATCTTTGTATCCCCTCATCTTATGTGGTAGGTAACTTTGACAGTGTTCTAGATACTTAATAGTTACCTTTTTAATTAAAAAATTAAAGTATAATTATATTACTTCAACCTCTTCTCTGTCCTCCTTTGACCCCCCCCCCCCCGCCCCGCCGGATCCTCCCATTCCTCCCCATTTTCTCTCAAAATGATGACATCTTTTTGATTATTATTGTTTTATACACACACACACACACAGAGAGAGAGAGAGAGACAGAGAGAGACAGAGAGAGACAGAGAGAGAGACAGAGAGAGACAGAGAGATAGAGAGACAGACACACATACACACAGACACACAATTCCATACATACAACATTCTGAGTATGTTTAGGATGACTTAGGAGCATATGATCTCAGGGCTGACCGCTCTGTTATTGGACAACCAATTAGGGGATTCTTCCCTGAGAAAGGCTGACTCTCCTCTTGCAGCAGCAATCATTAGTTGCCTATATTTCTTTGTCTGGAGATGGGTCCCGTAAACTTGATGGCTTCTTGGAGAGATCCAACCAGCCATGATGTACAATCTCTGAAACCTTCACAGATTTGATTATGAATCTTGAGATCCATTGAAACATGCTATCCAAGTAATTTTAATGTGAGACCATTAACTGTAATGATTGAGTCAAATATATTAAATAATATTATGATTTAAATGTAGTGTGCCACTCCAATTCCTATGTTGAATCTTAACCCCCCGATTAATACTACCAAGAGGCAGGGCCTTTAGGAGGCAACCAGACCCTGAGAGTGGGACCCTGAAAAGGGGGATTAAGACTTTTAGAAGGAGGCTGGGGAGTGTTCTTCCCTAAGTCACCATTTGGTGACATGTAGAACATATGATATATAATGGAATGGGCCCTGCCTAGACATCCATTCTATGATTCTGGATCTTTGATATTTCATCTTCTAGAACTATGAGTGATAATTTCTGTTTCTATAAATTAACTAGTTTAAAGCAGTTTGTCCTTGCATCCAGAGAAGACTAAGGTATACACAGGGAGTCCTTCATTTTCAACTTACCGCACTTCAACTCGACCATTGTGCAAAGCAATATGTTTGTAGTAGAAATCTAATTACACATTTTGACCTTTCTGTCCAGGCTGGTAAGGTGGAGTGTGATGCTACTGTGACACTGGACAGTGGCAGTGATCAGCTCAAGATCAGCCACACGGCCACAGAGACAAAGGACCAACACTATCCAGGGTACTGTGATGAGCTGTGATGTTCAGTAGGTCAGGTATAGGGATTGCATTTCTAACTCAGGGCAATTGTGACCTGTGATGGATTTCTTAGGATGTGGCTCCACTGTATGTTGAGGGGCATCTGTACTTTACAAGGCAGCATATACCACATGACATTGTTGCTATGATGGGAACAGGTGCCTGAATCCCCTGATCCTGGCTCTGGTTTCCTCTTCAGGTATAAAACGTTCGTCGTGCATAAAAGCTCATTTTGCATCAAAATAAGAATTATGTCTCATGCTTAAGAATGAGATGCATGGGAACCAGTGGACCTCCTGGCATTTTCCTTCCATAGGAAATGCCACTAGATAGAAATCATGTCAGGGCAAGCAGTAAGGACAAGATTGCCTTAGGGAGGGACTGAAGAAAGAGTGACCTCTGATCATTCAGTGTCAATATTTAATTACTAAATGAGGTGAATGTCATCTGATGGCAATTGGATTTCCTAACCAAATAGCCCAAGCCTGACCATGTGTTCTCGGCAGGAGGATGGCATCATCTTAGGCATGAACCTGTTCTCTATTAGGTCAATGAGGAGTGAACTAAATATTTTCTACTCTGGTCTTCAAATGATAAGAGCTTAACAGCTTTGAAGGAGCTATTACAGGCAAATGCCTAAAAGAAGTAACCGTTTGAAAAGCCTGTAATTATGTACTTCTGTAATAGTGTGTGAAGGGATCATGGTTTCCCATCAAGGGTTATTGAGTAAATAGTGAGTTCTCAAGTCAGTAACTACTTATTTACATGATGGCCAGTTACAGCAATGAAGAAACCATTGGAAGCCGCTCTTACTCATCCACACAGCCTGTGCATAGTCTGCTCTCCGTGCAGAAATGCATTGTGGGACTTGGAGCAAAGGGGAAGGTAGGTGCTATCTCAATGTTGAGATTTTTTTTTTTTTTTCTGGTAAAAGGTCTTTTCCTTTGGGATCTACCCTTTTCATATTCCTTGAGACTCTGGTAGGGATGTCAATCAAATAACGAGGCCCTTTGGTCAACAAGTGACCCAAGAAGATCTTAAGATTCCTTTTGAGGAATTGACATGCTCTCTGGGAACCACAGGGGGTATTTGTTTTCTAGGTTCCCTTTGTAAAAAGGTCCATGTAAGCTTGAAGCTGTTGGTAGCTTGCTATACCACACAGGATGAGAATCTTGCCTCAAACTAAAACCAACACAGAGTAAAGCAGAGGTGTGAAGAAATAGGTCACAGCATTGCAGCACCTTAGTGACCCATGCCTGCAGCTACCTTATATCTAGAATGTGCTAGAGGATCACAGTTCTGTTTTACATATATGTACTTTGATGGTTTGTATTAGGCAGACTGTTCTACTTGTGAGGCATCCCCCTAATTGTATAAGGATTTCTTAATGTGTCTAATAGAAGATTTGTGTTTGTAGATAGACTACAACAGCTTGTTGGCATCTGCTGTGAGTAGTCTCAGTAACAAATAGTAGGATTTTGGAAGAAGGTGAAATTTGGGCAGATTTGGCTTTCTCTGCCCAGTGCCTCCTCCATTAGCAGGAATCAGCCAAAATTACCCATCTGCACCTGAGAGACAATCCCAGAAGAGAAACACTCCTGCCTACAGTTCTTCCTTCCATCCTTTCTTTTTATTTTTGCCAAGTGGGTGAGCCCTACCTTCTTAACTTTAAAACAGATGGTGAATATGAGGATAGTCTCTGTTATAAAACACTTTGCTTAAATATTTAATATGTTTAAAACTTGTACAAAGAGTGGGAGGCAAGGCTGGATACACTGGATTATGCCTGTAATCCTAGTACTTACTGTGCAGAGATAGGAAGAGGAGGAGTTCAAGGCCAGCCAAGGATACACGTGAGACAGGGTCTCAAAATCCAACCACCAAAGCAAGCAGTTGAACAAAAAGGAAGGAAGGAAGGAAGGAAGGAAGGAAGGAAGGAAGGAAGGAAGGAAGGATGAAGGGAAACAGGGAGGACAGAAGGATGGAAGAAAAGAAGGAAGGGGAAGTTAGGAAGTAGTTCTGATTACTAGACATGGTATGGTTTATGCCTACAATAATTTTGGGAGATGAGGCGAAAGGTATTCATCAAGTGTTCCAAGGCCAGCCTCATGGATATAGCTTAAGTTACATGACATAAGCCTAAACTACACTCGGTCCCACCCTTCCCCACTCAAAAAGAAGAAGGAGAAGAAGAAGAAGGAGGAGGAGGAGGAGGAGGAAGAGGAGGAGGAAGAGGAGGAGGAGGAAGAGGAGGAGGAGGAGAAAGAAGGAGAAGGAGAAGGAGGAGGAGGAGGAAGAAGAAGAAGAAGAAGAAGAAGAAGAAGAAGAAGAAGAAGAAGAAGAAGAAGAAGAAGAAGAAGAAGAAGAAGAAGAAAAGAGGAAAGCATTCTAGGAGTGATGTGGTCTGGAAGCCATGACTGTGGCTGAAGAACCACTCTCCATTCAGGATGGAGCTGCATAGCCAATCCTGTCTCCAAAGAATGGAGCTCTCAAGGAGATGACAGAATGTCACTTTAATCAGCATAATTCGCTATAGCTACAAATGTAACCTTCATGATGGAGTGAACGAAAACTAAAGACCTTGGCAAAGCCCCAAGGAAGCGTTTAAAAGAACAAGGGATTACAAGGTCACAGGGAAATGAGATTGCCTCACATTTGGCCTGATTTTTCTGTAGCCAAAGGAATACAGTTAGGAATTTGAGAACTCGGCTGGAGCCTCTTTAGAAATGTCATTGCCCTGGGCATCCATGACATCTTGGACTAGCGCTCAAAGATCAGGAGATTGGATAATACTCTTCCTCAGTGTTGACTCTGAGCCCCACTTACAATACCGTCCTTTCCCTTGGCTTGGCCTGACTTCCAGTTTTGTTTGTTTTAGCAACCACTATTTCTGCAAACTGTGGAATGGACCAGCAATGGTTACCCTCTTCCTAGACTTGCTTCAGCTGGAGAAAATCTTAATTGATGTGATGAGAAAGGGAACAAAGAGTAGGAGAAAATGGTAAGAAACATCATGTTTTTAAGATTTCAGTGTAAACTGATAGTAAAAATCTAGAATAGCAGGTGAATAGATCTGACTATCTGTCATCTATCTATCTATCTATCTATCTATCTATCTATCTATCTATCTATCTATCTATCTATCACCTATCTATCTGCATAGAAGGAGGTGTAGAAAGAGAGGGGAGCCAGCCATAAATGCATAATGACAGGTCGAAGTCTGTCTTTGATGCTCACATCATCAGATCCCCTTCCAAAGCAGCTGCCACTCAGCCAAGCCCTTGCCAGGTCTCCACTGTGTACTTCCATGGAGAATGCCTCCATGTTTTTCACCATTCAATTGTTGTAAATGCCCACTTCCAAATGAGACTTCCACTAAGAGGCTTAAGCAGTCTTACTCCTGAAAGAAATGCCTAAGACAAGACAGCCTGCCCATCTCCCTACCAAAACCACAGGTGAACTGTAAGTTACTTTAGTTGATCTATCGGCCAGATCAGATCTTAAGCCTCTTCCAAGCCATTGAAAATATCTCAGATTGCCAGGCGGTGGTGGCGCACGCCTTTAATCCCAGCACTAGGGTGGCAGAGGCAGGCAGATTTCTGAGTTCGAGGCCAGCCTGGTCTACAGAGTGAGTTCCAGGACAGCCAGGGCTACACAGAAAAACCCTGTCTCGAAAAACCAAAAAAAAAAAAAAAAAACAAAAAAAAACTCAGATTTTTAAAATTGTATTTTGATGGCAATGGAACGTGGAAATCAACAAGAAAAAAAATCGATATTTCAATCTTGTTTTTCACATGTGTTTGGGAATCTCAAATCATTTGGCCATAAAAAGCAGATCCGTGTCATATTTTGGGTAGGGGGAGAATGACGAGTGCTTTTGCATAGGGTAGATTTTGTTCTTGTTGATTTTCACATTCCATTGCCATCAAAATACAATTTAAAAAAATCTGAGACATTTTCAAAGGCTTGGAAGAGGCTCGGGATCTGATCCGGCCAATAGATCAACTAAAGTAACCTATAGGTCATCTGTGGTTTTGGTAGGGAGATGGGCTGTCTTGTCTTAGGCATTTCTTTCAGGTAACTTTATTTGCCTGGTCACACTTACTAATGTTCTCCTAGCGCCTACCCACCTAAGTACTGCTTCTGTCTTCCGTCATCCTTGCTCACCTCGCCACCGAGTGCTTATGAGCTCCTTATTTCTACTCTAACTTCATCTCTCTTTGGGCCAAAGTGGCAGTAGAAACAGGCAGGGGTGGGTATATCCTAGGAATATTGGGTAGAAGTCCCAAATTCCATGAATGTCATGATCCTGTTCTTTAGCATGCTTTCTGTCTTACAGTGGCCTCACTGTGTTCCCATTCAAACCATCTAGAATATCAAAGGACTCACTACATATGAGGATTTGATACACACTTCTCTGAAAGCAAAGGAGACTGCTGTTACCACTCACTAACTCCTGATATTTCGTTCTGAACATCCAAAATCCTTCTATATTTTGGTGAAAATTTTAATTCCCATTTGATAGTTTAATGTATATTCTGCATAATGATCTTTGCAATTTAATGACCATGGAGGGGATGACAGTTTTCAGGCAATATACTTATTTTGACTATTAGTTTATTGATGTTCAAGTATACAACTTGCATCCATTTAAGTCCTAATGGAGGTAGTTCCGTTCCTCAACGGATACCAATCAGACGGATACCAATCTCTAAGACTATGAGATGTTGAGTAATTAAGTTCAGGGTCTCCTGTGTGTGTTTGTATGTGTGTGTGTGTGTGTGTGTTTGTGAGTGCGTGTGAATGTTTGTGTGAGTGTCTGTGTGAATGTTTGTGTGTAAATGTGTGAGTGTTAGTGTGTATATATATATATATGTTTATGAATGTTTATGTGGGTGTGTGTGAGTTTGTGTGTATAAATGTTTGTGCGAGTGTGTGTGTATATAATGTGCTTAGAGAAATGCCTCTTTCCAGATGTCAAACTAAAGTATCTGTTCCTTCTGATGTTGTTGTCAGGACCAATTGGGAAGCAAAGAATCACACACAAAGACTCCTTTGACTCCCATCACACAAGGCAGAGAATTCCTGGTCTTCAGGTTCTGGCCCTTGTTACTTTGTGTGTGTAAAGAAGAAAATCCTTTCTGACTGAAGGAAGAAATCTTCCTTCTCCTTACTTCCTCCCCCAGCCCTGACCCCTGAACCCAGCTAAGTTCTGCCAAAATGTTTTGTCTCAGCATCTTGGCACTGGAAGGTAAAAGAGGAGAGACTGGAGGAATTTGATCCAGTTTCCATGATTGCCACTGGGGATAATGGAGACATTTTCTGTGATATTTAAATGCTAATCACTTTGTTAGATTTTCATTTCTAAAGCAAAACTATGGACATGCATTTTCACAACTGAGCAGAGACTGTGCATACCATGGGCTCCTTAGGAGTTTTTCTCTCCTTAACTGAACATCCGCAAACGCTTGTGTGAGTGGAAGAACCATGGATAATCGCATTCAGCCGCAGGTTCTTGCTTTGGTCCCAAATGAACCTGAGCATTTGGGGTGTGCAAGGAATAGTGAATTTTGTGCTAAAGAAAAGATAATGTGCTGAATCTATGTTATCCTTTTTGAGGACGTTGACTTTCATTTTTATGTGTATTTTTAAATGAGCTGTATGGATTCCTAGAGTTGTAGGCCAGGGCGGACGGGAAACACTCTGTCACTCTCGGCCACACAGATCACAGACTCTCTCATCCCACTTCTGTCTGCTCTCCTTTGCCTTCATGTCTCCTGGAAAGTGGTCCAAGCTAGAATGTGCATGGAGTAGGTGAAGAACATGTGGATGGGATGTCACTTCCCTTTGTTTTTTTTTCTCCTGTGGGTTTTGGTTGTGGTTATTTGTACTTCTGTTAGCTGTCTTGGGACTGAGGGAAAAGGTGCCTTTGGAAGATGGGGAACAGTCTCAGGGTCTTTTTTTATATTACCTTTAAAATGAGATTCATCTCAGCTATTCAGGGACAGATTATCCGGTTTGCTGACTATCTGGGAATTTAGTTTCTTTCCTTTCCTCTCTTGTTGCCAGTGTTTTGACAGTTTCCTCTCTCTGTTGACAAGTACAAGATTGACCATAAAAGGAGAAGGGAAACATCCAATCAGCTCTGTTTGTTGATTGCTCTGGTACGTTTTGTGCAGAAACAAACTAAAATACAGACCCAACAGGAGTTTGAAGATTATCTGTGAGTTGCATCTACCCATTCCGTTTCTTAGCCTCATTCATACAGATAATCACCAGTTGGCAGAACTTCAGAGATCTCTCTCTTAAGGGAGATCAAACACTTTTCAAAACCCAGCCGCCTCTGAAATGGTACATTTTTTTCATTCCCATGGGAAAACCATGACTTAGAGGAGAGAGAGAGAGAGAGAGAGAGAGAGAGAGAGAGAGAGAGAGAGAGAGAGAATGTTTCTTTTCTCTCTGGTCGAATCTAGCTTTGATGGGACAGAGAGACCAACCTGGTGATGCTTTTCTGGGTGCAGACATGTACGTATACAGGCACATATGCACGCCTGTGCCTGTACATGTGTATAATATTCAAATCACATCAAGGCAGTTTGCCATGGCCCCATAGCTTTCCTTGCAGAGAGAGCTTGCCCTGACCTCCAGTTCCCTACTATCTACCCTTTGGGTTCAGGGTCTGCTCTTCCAACTCTGACCACCCAGTGGTGTGAAACTAACGATTAACCCTTCGGCACCAGTGCGCTGGAGTGTTCTCCAGTAATTGGCAATGTAAAACCCATTAGTGGATGGTGTGGGGGTTACTCTGGGTCCTTATGTCAGGAGGTTAATGAAAATTTAAGTATTGTATGTTGCTGAGGATAGATTAAGATGTTTATGGGCTATGCCCTTTTTTCTTTTCTGCCAGCACCTGAAACTGAGCTTCAAGCTTCTGGCCTACTTAGACTAGGTTGCTTTCTCAAACCTGGTTTGGGTTTTATCTGTGAGCTGGGGAAACTCTTGCCACCAAATCCACATGGCTCCACTATTCTTCACAGCTCAGACATGGAGACAGCTCCCAGGGATCACAAAAAGGAAGTATATCTAATTGCTTAGTAATTATAAATATTTCGCCTTCAAATGTATTTATTAATTGAAAAAATGAACTGGTGCGGTGTTTGGGGGTTCTATTTAGACTCTTGGAGATGGGTAAGTGGGGAGTTTATTGGAGACTTTTCTTGGGACTCAAGGACCCATTTGTGTGAGTATACTGTTTATTAATGGGTCTTTGTTCTTGCCGAAACCCTCAGACGGGGAGTTTGAGGGGCACACTCATTTTCTTCTTAGGCCTATCAGCATAGTAATCACTCTTGGCTGAAAACCAGCTGCCATTTGCATGTTTAATAAAAACTATAACAGTAACACCATATTCAAAACTGCTTTTCCTTTTAGCCTAAGACTTGGAATTGACCTAGTTTCGTATATCTACCATAAATGTTCTTTGCCTCAGGTGGAAAGTCTTTAAAATAAGGAGATGATGCTAAAACAATCTGATTACTCTTCCTTTCCCCTATCAGTCAAAACCATCTCTCTTAATTATGGCATGAGGACATTTACATAGCTGGGGAGAGGACCCTTTAACTACATTTCTGTTATGCGTGGCACTTCAGTGAAAGGATATTGTATTCATGTGCATTAGTGATTGCTTATAAAAGATCAAGACAATAATAGCCGATTCGGTGATAAAGGTCTCTTTTCTCCTCACAGACAGGCTGTCTCTGACAGAAGAATACAGTTCATCAAGAGTGTCTGCAGGTTGTCAAACTCGGGGAGGTTTGGGGACCCTGTGCGGCTGTCATGGTCAACAAGGAGATTTTCTGTCGGTCTCTCCATCACTCACCCCGAGGAAATAATCACTCACTGCATTCTGCATGTTCTCCTGATACAGTTCTCCATTTGAGAGAAAAGAGCTATTTCATCAGAGGACAATATAGCCCTTCTCTGGGTCCACGTAGCTTCCATTATCAGACCATAATAAATCATATTTATGCTCTCAGTTAATAAGACTGATTACAACGCAAGTTCCAGACATGGGCAAAGCAAGGCAGGTGAAAAGATGTTTTAATGAAAATATGATAAGAAAGCAGCTTCTGGCGAACATTTTGTGCTATTATTCGTCATGATTACGGACAATTTTTGATGCATCTTCTTTAGCAATGGTTTAAGCTGCATAAATTGGCTCACGGGAAGATAAGTAAAAATGATAAGAAAAAAAATCATGAAATTTTCTTATGTTGTCTAGAGTCATTATGTCCATAACAAGTACAAAATAGGTTTAATGTATATACCAGGGAACGGAGGAGAAACAGAATTCTCAGGAAACCATGGCTGGGGTATTATTATTCAAAATGGTTTCGACATTTTTCTCTCATCTTGCTTTGCAAAAGCGGACACTCCCTGGAATTTAGGCACCCTAGTTGTTAATTTCTGCATTGTAAATGAACCTACAGCCCTTCTCCTTTTATTTACCCCTCCCCCGTTGTTCCTTTTCTTTCCCCTCTTCCTTTCTTGCTCCCCTCCCCTTGGAGCTGGGTACAAAGAGACACAGAGATATATGGTTTTTTTTTTTTTTTTTTCTTGATCTTTAGTGCTAATGGGAGTTAAGTGCCTGTTTGGGAGAAAAACAGACCCCAAAGTTTAATACTGAAAGCTACCTTATTAAAAAGTCCTGGACATTTTTAGCTTCACCAAGTTCAATTACACTAAAGCACCAACTTTCTAAATGAGTACAAAAAAGAAAAAAAAATCAGATAAAATACTGAAATAGACAGAGTCATTAGCTGTCTAATCTGAAGGCCCCGACTCAGGATGCATAGTACAATCTGTTCTTTTATAGTCATTCTCCAATTTACGGCATAACAAATAACAATTCTGGGTTAGGGTCTGACAGGCAGAGTGCTTCCTTCCACATCTGCCTGTGGTCTTGGTGAGAGTTGTGTTATCCCAGAGTGTGTTTTCCCAAAAGCACCAGAGCTTCTCTCACTGAGCCTTGCTTGGACAGCTGTGTTCTGAGATTTTGAGCTGGCACAGTTCAGATCATGAAAGTAGCTGGCTACCTTATTTGGGGTAGAGATCGAGAGACAAGTTGGCCTGTCCTTCACATGTGCACTGGGGCCTCTGCTTGAGGAAGAGCCACGTGGTAAATGAAGGAGAGTGTCCTCCGAGGCAGAGCTTTGTGCGGGCCTGCAGAGCTGCAACTCAGAAAGCAGAGCAAACTCTTTCCACTAAGAGAAAACAACTCTCGCTGTCTCAGAGACTACTTGGGAGTTGGCTCAGAGATGTTCGGATTCTGTTACTTCTAAGGTGGTTTCCACTTGTTAGCTTTTGGGACTGCTGATAAAGTCAGTGGGATCCAGAAGATGAACTGTGTAAGTCAACTAAAAAAAAAAAGAAAGAAAAAAGAAAAAAGAAAAAAGAAAAAAGAAAAAAGAAAAAAAAAAGCATGAGGAAACTTCATGAACTGAACCAGTAAGGCAGGGCATGTCCCTGTGGTGTCTCCTGTGTACACGCAGGGTCCTATGCTTTTCAGTGACAGTATCCTTTTTCCTGAAATTAAAAGCCCATTGAGATTCAGTCCCCTCCCCCTAGGTCCTGGCTTTCTTTGTTGGTAATCTCTCTTTGTTCTATTTTAACATGAATGCAAGAGTAATTGCTGTGCCCCCACCCCATCATTCACATTGTCTGAATCACACACACACACACACACATACACACACACACACACACACACACAACTGCCTAGACTTCTGCTGCGCCATCTTTTGATTTTAGCCCTTATTCCATTTTTCTTTTCATAGGCTGACTGAAAAACATTGCCCGGGAGGGAATCCCATAATGACACCATATCTCTGCTATCTACCGGGCGTTTTGTTTTAACGTTACTGGACTTGACCACAAAAGACTTTGACGCTGATAAAGAATCTGTCACGTCTGTCCCATCTTTACTCTGAAATCACTCATGACAGCGAAGACACCCCGCCCCAAAGCAGCGGTAGATTAGGGATGATTAGAGGCTTGTCGTTGTGGAGCCATTTCATGTTGGACCCTCTACTGAGCCAAATGTGCACGCAGTGCTTGTCACACTCCATTAGCATGTGTGAAACAGTTGGGAAAACGGCCATATGAGTAGACAGAAGGAAACCTGGATTCTTCACATTGGGACTTGTTACCACTGAATAATGTCTTTGCAAGAGGGATCGGTTTAGGTTTTGCTAATTTCTTCTGTGATGGAAAATAAGTGGCATTTGTGGAGAGAGTCTACAGAGGTGGCTCGCAAGTCATGCCTTTAAATGTATCCCTTTTAAAAACATTAAGAAAACTTGGAGTTGGGCCTGGAAGTGGAGGCCTGTAATAGCAGTTACTCGTGAGGCTAAGGTGGGAGGAACACAGGTTCAGGGCCAGCTGAGGCAACTTGGTAAGACTGTCTCAAAGAAAAAAGTGGAAAAAAAAAAAAGGAATATCACATAATTCAGTGGTTAGGCACTTGCCTAACATGTACAAGACCCTAGTTTCAATAGCTCCCAACTTTAGTAGTGCAAAATAATATGTAAATAGGTATCTCATGGATAAATAACATAAATAAGAAGAGACCATGTGAACTGAGTGTGATAACACAGGCTTGTCATCTCAGCATGGGGGAGGCAGAGGCGGGTAGATCACAAGTTCGAGGCTAGCCTGGCCTATATAAGTAAGATCCTGTCTTGAAAACCAACCACTCAGCCAGCCCTTCAAACAAAATAAGTAAATGAATGGACAAAAAGGAAATCCACCCACTTGCCAGTAGAAGAAGCTTCAGTGGATACTTGCCTCTTCAAATGTTCTCCTTGGCCCCTGCAGGAACCAATAAGCTACATTTTCACGTCCGAAGCCACAGGCTAAGGATTTGTTTTAGACGCAGACTTACTTCTAAAATCATTCTTACCTGACTAGGATCCAAATTCATGCAGCTGGTTTACTTTGTCCACAATTTTTTTAAATTGCTCCTGCTGCTGTCTGTTTTTAGGGAGAGAAACCAGAGCAAAGATCCTTGAGGGATGGGGAGATAAGAAACTCTTGGATACAGGGTATTCCAGGACTGCTAAATACCACAGCCTCTGGGCTACAAGGCAAGGACAGGGTAGGTGTTATTTTCTCCTGGGGCAACTGTTGAAACCCACGTTGAATGAAAGACAATCTATTACGAAAGGGAACTTTCCTGACCACTGCCTGCATAATTTCATATGTATGAGTATGGCCATGCCCTCAGTATGAGAACTTGTCCCACATATGATTGGGGAATTATTAAATGTTGACTATTAAATATTTTAGTTACTCTCACACTGTGTTTATCTTCCTAGAATGATGAATATGCAGATTTAGAATGAAATTTCTTCATTTCCAGGCAAATTGTGCCATCAAGTCCTTGGCAAGCAGGGCCCCTGATGGCTGACTCACCGTGGCAGGCCGCTTCTGTGTCAAGAAAGGCCACAGCATCTCAAGACTCCAAGAAGGGGGACATTTAGATGGGGCACTGTATCACTCTAGTGACAGTCTCTGGACACTTATGTAAAACCATGGCCTGATTTAGTGATTTTGAAAAACAATCTCCCAGCCCGGACAAGCAGGGAAAGTAAACATATGCCACTTTTAAGAGCAGGGAAGGGTAAAGATCAACCAGGGCACAGGGAGAGAGGTCTCTGCCTCCGGACAAGCAGCCTTGAAGGCAGCAGTCGCTACAAAACACACATCCCTGTCTTCAGCCTGTCTGGCTCTGTGGGCTCCAAGCCTTGGTCCAGGAATGCAGTGCTGTTCTTTCCCTGACTGCACAGAATGTGTTTGCCTTGTTGAAGGCCAGCCCAGGACTAATTTTGAAAAGTAAATCTGGGAAACGGCTTAATTTCATTTCCCTAGAGATTTTTTCTGGAACAAAGTTGAAGAAATGGTAAGGCGAGCAGAGGAGAAGTCACAGGCAGGAGCGGCAGGATTTTTTTTCTCTCCCTGGTTTCTGGACTATGAATGGAGTTTAATGGATTTTCAGTAGGCAGTGGTGATTTTTAAGACTGCACTGCTGAAATTTACAGCCCATGAGATACTGCTATAAACTCTACGATCTTTAACTCGCATGTCTTCTTGAACATCCAGAAGAAAAGCACCAGGGACTGTGTCCTAGTGACTCACGCTTTGTGTTCCCATTACTTGTGTTTGCTGAGCACCTACTAGCTGCCTGGGACTGTCTCTCATCCATCTCTCTCTCCACTGCATCATAGCCTCTTCCTTGGAAGGATAAAAACGATGACAACAACAACAACCAAACTCCACAAAACCCAGAAAAACAAACAAACAAAAAACAACCAAAGAAAATAAAATAAAACAACAACAACAACAACAACAAAAAAAAACCAAAACAAGACAAAAAAACAACCTACGTGCTGAGAGCTGGGACAGGTTCAGCTTATAGAGTACTTGTGTAATATTCACAAGGCCCAGGGTTTAGTCAGGGCATGGTAGGGGATGTCTGTAGTTCTAGCCCACAGGAGGTAGAGAGAGGAGGACTAGAAGCTCAAAGTCATCCTTAGCTGGTCTGAACAATATGAGACCATGTCTAAAAAAGTCAGAAAAAAGTAAAAGAAAAAAGACAGAGCTTTTGACTTAAGTAAAAAATAGCCGCTTTAGCAGAAACCCTCAATGGAACTTGCTTTCTCCTAGGGGTCAGTGCAGGGTGGTGTATACTGGCTGTGGACCCGTGTGCTCCACCACAACCCCTAGCCTCCTGCTTTCCAGTTGCTTTCTGAGAAGCAGGTCACTTAGTCATTCTACTCCATGACTTGCCCGGGTATGCTGGCTGTGCCCTGCCTTCCCCTCCTCCTGTCCTTCACTTTCCCCGCCATCTACCTGGGTTATTAGTGAATGACCCAGAAGAGTGACCCATCTCTGAATGGCCACAGCAACCCTCTTGGTTGTGGTGGCTGACTTATGCAAGAGCTGGTGGCAGAGCAGAAGCCTGGGCTCCTCTGGGCTCAGGAGGGGAGGGGAGGGGCTGCCTGCCTTACCAACCAGATTTTTGCTTAGGTGTGGGGCTTACATGCTGGGCTAATCTCCTGGGCCCTGGTTGGAGTAATGCCCTTCACTTTGTATTTCTTGTTTTCCAAACACTGTTTTATGTACACGCCTATGAGCAGAACAGATTTGGCAAATGATGTTCTGGAAGGAGAGCGGAGCTCAGAGCCTGCCCCATCCTTTCCAACAACCAATTCTCTGGGTGTAACCTCCCAGGAATTTGTTGGGACTAGAAGATCTCCAAGATCCACCTGTATGGGAAGTGACCCAACAGTGACTAAGCTTCCCAAGGGCATGCATTCAATCTTTTCTTCAAATCTCACTCCGTTCCTTCAGTGCGTAGCAAAAGGCAATATAAATTTAAAAAAAAAAAAAAAAAAAAAAAAAAAAAGCCGGTGTTTATTGTTCCATGCAATTCTTTGGTGACTAGAAAAACCACTACAGAATCTATGTGCTTCCACAGTTTTAGCCCATCTGACCGAGTACTTTAGAGCTTGTTTGGAATGACAGAAATTAGCATGTAACTGTTAATGAGCTGACACCTTCCATTCCTAGGTGTTGGGTTGGTTCTTGGTTCACATTGCCCCCTTCTCGTGGTCTGGCTCCAACTCAGGTGCTCCTGAGTTTTTCTAGGCAACATGATATGACCTTATCTCCCCAAGGGTTGGCTCTGGTTTTTATTTGTCTGGGAGTGGACAATGACTTCAAATCAGGCCAATCAGAGTACTTCTCTAAGGTTTTCTAAATTGGAACCCAGGGGAGATTGTCCATCTCTGACTATGGCAAACTCTGACTGTTGGGTTTGGGAGCTTTTTGTGAAACAAAATGTTTTGTTTTCCACCATGTAAAGGCAGTCAGTCTGTAGGAGAAAACAGTCTCTCAGAGAAGAATGACCCAGATTCATGGTCTCGCTCGATCTCAAGTGTTTCCCTTGTGCATGATATAATCTTGGTGTCAGAGAACAGAGGCAGCCTTGGTTCTGGTGCCGGCTACCTCAGGGGCTCAGATGCACTCTCTCTGTTTCCTCTTAGGGATCTGCCTTTGAAGTTCAGTTGTTTTCTACTTTTCCTAAACCGCCAACTCTGTGTATTCTATTCTTCTGGATGTCAGAGGTATTTGTTTTACCCCGTGATAGGAGGCAGTAGACACAGATAGGAAGAACCAAGAGCACAACAGTGCTTAGAGGCTAAGGTATACAAGCAGAAAGATCTGGGGCCTGGTACCAGCATTTTGAGGTCAGAGAAGCCCTGGAGACCTGTTACTACCCTCCCCAAGAGAAGCCTGGCCAGCCTATTCAAGATCTATACCTGCCATGACTCTGTCCCCAGAGAATCAGTTTCACCTAACAAGCTATGGTGTACTGTTTCCCATATACCATACTGTGTTGTGACATGAGAAACTGAGGAATAGAGGACTCAACAGGCTTCCATAGTTCCTAACTGCATACACATTTAGGTCTGGCTGTGTGGAAATCTAGAATTCTTAAATGGTTATTCAGGAAGAAAGGTCTGAGAGATGCTGGAATGTCCTGCTAATGAGGAGCTTCAACAATTAATTAGGAAATACAAGCATGTCATGACCAATTCTGTATTCCAATTTTAAAGACATATAATACTGGATACATGTTGAATAAACAGAAAGCAATGTCTGGGTTCATCCTGTTGAACTGAGTCAGAGGGTTTCCACATGTCAGAAGGCCCCTGTTGGTCTGTTACACATTGAAAATGTGACATATTTGCATAGGTTTTGTGCTTTGAGTTAGTCCTGTTAGACAAGCAAGACAATTAACACCATCTCCACTTTGAAAGTAGGAAATTATTACTCCAGGAGAAGAGGTCACCGGCCATCACTGGGACAGATCATAGTACAGTGGGGTCTACCATGTTGAGATCTGTCCTCCAGTAGGGTAGTGACATCTCTGCACTTTGAATTTAGAGAACAAAGGAAGCCTTGTGGAGTGCAGAGAACACATGGTCCCTTGTTGTCCACCCAGCTTCTGGTCTATTCAGCAGCTGGTTGGTGAGATCAGGCAAACCCTTCCTAGGATTCTCCATGCTGTCTTCCTCTCACTTCAGAGGATGAGTCAAATGGACTCAAAGATCCTTTGTAGCAGAAATAGCTCTCAGATTTTAAGATACAAAGAACAAAAGTGGTTTCTAGGTAGAGGCTGCCAGTTGTCATTCAGTATGTAATCTTCCAAAAAAAAAAATTTATATTGTTGGGTATAGTAGTAAATGCCTTTAATTCCAGCACTCTGGAAGCAGAGGCAGATGGATCTCCGAGTTTGAGGACAGCCTGGTCTACAGAGTGAGTTCCAGGGCAATGAAGGCTACACAGAGAAACCCTGTCTTGAAAAACAAAACAACAACAACAAAATTATTTACACATAGATAGATAGATAGATAGATAGATAGATAGATAGATAGATAGATAGATAGATCGATCTAGTGTAACCCAGGCTGCTTGTGTGTATGGTCTTGAGTGTATGGTTTATATGTCTCACTGTGTCTGTGTGTCTTCAGTATTCTATTCTGGAGACCATATTTCATGTGTGTTAGTTGCTTCTCCCATGTCCACTTTCCCGATTTTCCTTGCTTTCAGTGACCTTGGCCATCTTGGGTAGTACTAGACAACTATTTTATAAATGTTGCGCATCTGAAATTTGAATGGTGTTTTAGTCATGATTAGACTGAAGTTATGTGGTTTGGGGAAGAGACCTCTGGGGTTAATCACTGCCCTCCGTGTACCATTGCAGAGTTCAAGATATTGACACGAGCTGTGCTTTTAACCTTTATTTTCTGGCTTGGGGCAGATTTGCTAGAATTCTCCACTTTCCCATACCGTTCTCTTTGGAAGGAAGTCACTGCGTGTAGGCCATGTTTATAGAATGAGGAATTATACCTGTCTCCTTAAGAATGAAGGAGTGCTGCAAATTATTAGAAGATGATGGGGGAGCTGTCTATTCTTTCTTATTTATTTACTTGTTCGATCATTTATCTATATCTCACGGGTTCACTGCACTATACATAGGGTTATAATCTAGCGTGTTACTCCTTTCTTCCATAGTGAAGTCCTCTGAACTTCAGGTGGCATATGGCTGGCATGAAGATGAGTACATTTCTCAGATTCCTTGTAGCTAAATATGACCATACAATTAAAGTCTGACCACTAGGATGGAAGCAGAGGGAGTCTGTGCAACTTTCTCCTGTGTGCTTGCTAACACTCCAAGAGGCTGGAGATGGAATAGCCATCTTTGGGCCAGTGGTGGTCATCGTGATGGACTAAGGGAACAGTTTGGGACCCTGATGCTATTTAACTCCATAGAAACCCTGGAGAATGTGGCAGTGCGCTACTTGGGTAGGAAACAATTATTTTCTCGTTTAAGTCTTCCAGTTTTGGAGTTTCTACAATTCCCTGAACTTTATTTTAAATAACACAGTGTGGGGAGAATATGTGTATTCTTGCAAGTGCGCATGTGTATGTGTGTCAGTGTCTATGTGTGTATGCAGAGGGACAGGGGTCACTGGTGTCTTGTCTGGCTGCTGTGCCTTCCTTTCAGAGGCAGATCCATTCTCTCATTGAACAGGTCCACTGGTTTTGCTAAGCTGGCTGGCCAAGTGAAGCAGAGGAATCTGCTTGTCTCTGCTTCCCCAGCACTGAGATTACTTACAGGTGCACACAACCATGTGTGGATACTGGAGATGCAAACTTGGGGCCTCATGCTTGTCCATCCAGTGTTCTATTGACCTAGTCATCTCTTTAGCCTTCCCACAGCTCCCCACCCCCCAACTCCTGGCTTGGTTTGCTTTTTAAATAAAATGTACTGAGAATGAATAAATTTTAAAAACTTGTAACAATGTATAAAGTACAAGAAAGGAAAAAGTGAGAACAATGAACAAATAGCCAATGGGTGAAAAGAACTAGTCTTGAGGCTCATTGAGAGAATTGGGTTTTTATTACATTATTTTTAAATTAATAGAGATGGTCATAGTAGGTTTTTCTTCTTCCCAGCTTTAGTGTCTCTGACTTACTTTGATTAAGACTATTAATATTATTGTTATATTATTATTATTATTATTATTATTATTATTATTATTATTATTATTACTATTATTTTGGTTACAAGTGAAGACAGCTTCCAACTATTACCTTGCTGAGCATGGTCACAGTTCCAGGGCCTCTTCCCAGTTGCTGCTCGGTGTTCATTATATTGCCTTACACTGGGTAAAGTCTTCTGCTGTGTTTTTGAAGGAAGAGGAGAAGCTGGTTTTCTGGGAATGCTTACGTTCCCTTGCCTGGGTTTAATCTTGTACACACAGACTCTCCATAGGCTGGATTGTGTTTGCTCTTAAAGCAATGGGACATTATGGACTGAATTGCGTCGCTGTCAAACCTCATACGTTGAAGCCCTGATCTCCAGAATTTAGAGCGTAGCTATATTTGGAGACAGGGTTTTTAAGGAGGTAATTAAGATGAAACGAGTCATTAGAGTAGCCTTAATCTAATATTACTGGTGTCTTTATGGGAAGAGGAATTTAGGACCTGGCTTATGTATAAAATAAGGGTATTTAGGGCTTCTGGAAAAAAAAAAGAATGATTGTGAGCCCTTCAGCAAAAACATGGTCTGTTTTCGCATCTGCAGCACTGAGCACAGAATTGAAGGAATTCTCCAAAGAAAACCAGAATGGGAACATTACTGTTAAATTGAGTGTCAGAAGTGTACCCCTGCCTCATTTCCACAGTGGCTTCCACGTGTAGCTGAGGGTTGGGAATGACATGGTGTGCTTGGGGTCAGGGGCACACTGAAGATAAAGGAGAATTATCACGGAGACAGGGCTGTGAATTAACTTGATGAAATTCTGTGCTGGCCAATGGGGTAGTTAGCAAGTATACATGGCTATTTAAATTTAACTCAATTAAGGTTTAAAATTCCATCTCTTAGTCACACTAACTGCATTTCAAGTGTCGGTGGCCATATATAGCTACCATCCAGGATGGCACAGACATTTCCATCTTTACCCATGTGGCCTTTTCAGTTGAGGAAGTGGGATGGTTTATATTGATTGCCAACTTGACAGCATATAGAACCATGTTGGAAACAATCTCTGGGTACATCTGTGAGTGTGACTGAGGTGGGAAGACTTCCTTTAGTGAGGGTGACACAAGTCCCTGAGCAGGAGTTCCAGACTGCACAGAAAGAAGAAAGGTACCCAACTGTCAGCTTTCCATGCTCCCTGCATCTTGGTTCTGCATGGAACATGACCAAGTGCCTCACTTCCGGCCATCATGCCTTCCTTGCCTGCATGATGGCAGGAAGTGCCCACATCCCTCCGACCCGAGAGCTGAAATAGGCTCTTCTCCCTTAAGTTGCTCTTTTGTCGGACGTCTTGTTGGCAGCAATGAGGAAAATAATGAATATCAGTGGGATGGTAGCCAAAGTTGAAGAGATAGCAGACCTCTCTGAAAGGGACTTGCCTAGCAGGCACAGGGCTCAGACTTCACCCCCCAAAATGGCGGGGAATTGTGACACCATTTATACATTGGGATAAAGTATGTCAACCATATTTGCTATCTTAACCCTTTGCAAACGTAGTGTTCATTGGCATTTAAGTACACCTTCAATGTTGTGCTCTACCTGCTACTAATGGTCTTCAGAACTTTCCCGTTATTCTACGTGGAGGCTTCATATGCTTAGACAATCACCTTTCACTCCTTCAGGCCCCGATAGCCCGTATCCAACTTTGTTTCTCTACTCAAGTGGACTCATCTTAGGCTTGCTTCGCCTGGGATGCTTTCGAGGTTTGAGGATGTTGGAACATGTATCAAACTTCATTTTGCCTTGGCACTGATTTTATTTCACTGCACTTGTGCACCATCGCATCTTCATCCGTCCATCGTGTGGTAGACATTGGGTTACTCCTCTGTCTTTGAATTTGTGAGCAATGCTGCTATGGATATTGGTGACAATATCTTTCTGGGTCCTTATTTTCAGTGCTTGGGGGGCATCTACCCAGAAGCAGGATTGTTACATCACATGGTAAGTGTATTCTTTAAATGATTTATTTTATTTTTAAGTGTGTGTGTGTATGTGTAGGTGCCCACAGGGGCCCAAAGGGAGTGTCTGATCCCCACGTTGCTGGAATTACAGGCAGTTGTAAAGTGTGTCACATGGGTGTCGGGAACCAAACTCAGGTCTGTGAGAGCAGAATATACTCTGAGCCATGTCTCCTGCCCCGAGTCCTTACCTTTTTGAAGCCAACCTACAGTCTTCCAGTGTTGATATCACCCTAGATTTCCACCGGCAAGGCAGAAGGCTTCTGGTTTCTCTACTCCTAGCTAAAATGTACTGTTTTGTTGGTTTGGGGATAACGGATATGCTGGAAGACTTGAACAGAAGACTTGTGATGTCCAAGGAGCCCACAATTTCCTTCAGGAAATCCTCCTGCTCCCGTCCTTTTCATTTACTTGACTTTGATGACGTGATAGGTGAGGAGCCTGCAAAACATTTATTGCTGGGGCCACGAAGATTGCAGGAAACAGGTGAGCCGATCCGAGTCACAACCCAGGAGCCAGGCTTCTTCACACTGAAACGTCACACTGAAGCTTCTAAGCATCAGTCGTGCTTACATGGAACTGATGGTGGCCATCTGGCCACTGTGAAGAAGGCCATCTTGAGAAAGAACCAACTCTCATCCCAGAGGATGACTGAGCTGAGCACAGAAGATGAATATGTACACTGCACGTTCGTCTTCATCTTCTGAGCATGTGACTTTCTACTCCGGGTTATGAAAACCAATAAGTTCTCTCTTTTGTGTAAATCAGTTTGGCACTGGTTTCTGACAATAATAATCATAGCTCTTGAAGCACGCAGATACATAAAGATTTACGTTTTAAAATTGTTTCTTTGATGCGTCTGTGAAGGGAAGATGTCAGATGTTAAGTCCAGAGGCAGAGAACTAATTGGGCATCTACTACAACAAACAGAAGGAGTTGGGACTATGTCAGCAAGGACAGAGAGAAGGGCCTGAGATCTGGTGTTTTACTAGAACAAGGGTGATCACAGTTGGGTGGCTGGTTGTGATGGGAGCTGGAAAAACAACAGGAGGTCAGCATCTTTGTGACCCTCGGCGTGTGGACAGTGATGTCACTGAATAAATGGGTACTATGCAGGGAGGCCTAGTTCAGTGGTGAGATGCACTATTCTGAGCATGTTAAGTTGATGGGCTTGCCTGAGAAGAAATAGGCATAGGCACAGCAGAAACATGAGCTGATGAATTCTTTCATGCGAAAGGTCAGAGCCGTGATCTGAGAAGGCCTTTCAGAGCAACAGGGTGAGTTAGACAACCCCAGGGAGAGAGTGCAGTACCCAGGAAGAGAGCAGCAGAGACTGAGCTTGGAACTCAGGAATGTCAGGAAAAGGGTGTCCACCCAAGAACAGCGGAAAAGCAGGCCAATGTTGCAAAGAGAACACATGCAGCTACGCCATGTCCGTGGAGAGTCTGAGCAAGTGGACTGTGCAGTGTCCTGGGCCACTAAGTGGCTTCTATGATCGAAGTGGTTCTTGTAAGCTTTGGAGGAAGGGCTTTGTGTTATCTTGAAGAGGAAGAACTTCACATCAGCTCCCACACACAGATGTTCAGTGCAGGCCAGGCTCTCCCTTGTCCATGCTCTCCCTATCAGTGCTGGCCACTGACCACTTCTGTCTACTGTTCTCAGTCTGAAGAGAGGAAGATGACCTTCAAGTGCCTAGAATCATTAAGCCTCAGCTGGTTTTGAATTCATTTTGTAGCCCAGACTGGCCCTAAACTACTGATCCTTCTGCCTTCATCTCCCAAGTGCTGAGATTGCAGGAACATGCCCCAACACCTAAGTCCTGAAGAGTACTTGTGTCTCCTCCCTTGTTCCTGAAACAATTGATATAAAAAGATGAAATGAGTGCACAGGAGGAAGCGTGCAGACAGAAGGGTTGGGGGACCATGCTGTGGGAGGGAAGAGGCACTAGTCTGTAGCTCCCAGGGTCCTGGAATCCCTGACTCCACAGGGTGGCTGATACTTAACCACTGGGGACAGAGCCAATGCTTGCCACACTATGGGCCACCAGTGGCCTCTGAAGCAAAATCCTATTTAAGAGAGGCAACTATTCAGGAAGATAGAGCCCTTGTAGGGAAACAGTAGAGTAGAAATGGGCTTCGCTTACAAGAGGGAGAAATTTAGGGGAGAGTGGTTCTTGTGAATAGAAAAGTTCTCATAGGGATTGCTATTTTATTTTTTCGTGTGTGTGTGTGTGTGTGTGTGTATACGTGTGTGTGTGTGTACACATGTATTTGCAAGTACATGTAGTGTTTCTAAGTTGTTGTTGGGAATCATTCTTCCTTGCTCTTCTACCGTGTTCATTGAGGCAGAGTCTCTCCATCAAACTTGAGAGTTCATGGATATAGCTAGTCTTACTAGTCAGACTCAGAGTTCACAGATACAGCTAGCCTTGCTAGTCAAACTCAGAGTTCACAGATACAGCTTGCCTTGCTAGTCAAACTCAGGGTTCACAGATACAGCTTGCCTTGCTAGTCAGCTTGCTCTGGAGATTCCATCTCTCCATCTGAGGCTAAAATTTCAGCAGTCATTCGTGTGGGTTTCTGAGGATCCAAACTCCGGTCCCCACACATATAGCTGAAGCACTTTAATCATTGAGTAATCTCCTCAGCTCTGAGGCTTACTATTTTCATAGTCAATATATGTTCTGGAGAAACCAAACTGGAGGGAATTCATTACACACATGTCCCACACAGTCTGTGGAGCACACTGAGTAACCTGGTAGTCATAGGTGGGGCAAGCTCTCCTCACAGCAGTGAGATTGGAAGATGCTTTATGAGGCTTACCTCATAAAAGGCTGAGGGAATATGTTTACTCAAGTCTTGTTAATAACATTTTTCCTGATTATCTTTAACTGATAAGCTATGAAATACAAATTAATTTTGAATATACATTCTAGAAATATCAGGTATTTGATATTTTTAAGAAATTTAACCATGGTCAGTTGTATAGATGCAAACCTTTAATTCCAGTACTTGGAGGCAGAGTTGGAGTTGGAGGCAGAGGTGGCAGGCAAATCCCCATGATTTCAAGGCCAGCCTGGGTTACATAGTGGATTCCAGAACACCTAGAAGACTCTATTTCAAAAACCAAAACAAACAGAAAGTATAACCACATTAAAGGAACCCTTAAAATTATCTAGTTCCCCATTTTACAACGTAAATATAGCTAGTAAGAAGGGCCCTGTACTGTGCTCTCTAGAAATATGGACATCCAAGTTGTAAGCCTGGCAGCCCCAGAAAGACAGGTTTGGCTAGCCAGGCTTAGCGACAGAGCCACTTTACAGCTGTTGAGATAATGAGATAACGGGCCTAGGATCTGAATGTTTCAGAGATGCCACTCAAAGGCTGGTGAACATATCCTTTTGTTTGCTGGCATATACAAACTGGTTTAATTAACCAATATAGATCATCTCTGTTCAAGTGTTATTTGATTTACTTCTCTTGCACCCTGACAGAGTCTTAAACATGAGGACTTTCGTACTCAAGCACCAGGCAAATGAACAACTAAGATGGGAGTGGGAAGGGACAATGAGGGGCGGGCATTAAAGAGCAGGACAAGCGGAGTGGTAGCCATGCCACAAACCTGCAGGGAGAAAGGAGGCGGAAGCTTCCCAGAGTTCTTCGGTTCTCTGTGGTCCAGCAAGCTAGGGCCCAGGAGCACTGGGTAACATCAATACATTGCCTGGGTGTGTGATTTGCATAGTTTGGCTCCTGTGTCATTTGCCTTTTAAAGATTTGGCTGTGACACTCCCAAGGATCAAAGCTCAGTTAGTTCACAGTGAGTAAAGCAGGAAAGGCTAGCCGCCTCCCCTCAGTTAACATTGTCCTGCCTGAAACCCTTGAAAAGGGCCTGAGAATGAAGCAGAAACATCCTCCTCCTTACAGTTCTCCCTTGTCTAAGTAGATGCAAGCATTGTAGGTACAGTTATATCACTTTAAAAAAAAACACCTACTAACTGGCAGGTCTGGCGAGGCTCGGAATTACGCTTGTAAGCGGAGTGCCAGCAGATGGCGCCCTTTGTCGTTTATTGTTGCTCTTGCCGGCCGAGAAAAGTGTTTGGCGTGGCTTCTTTCATTTGGGTAGTATAAGTAGTGTTTTCAACTGTTTATTATGCATGAGCCAAAATTCCATGAATGTGTAACATTTTCTCCCGTATTCCCCTTTTTATAACATCATTTAAATTCCGTATTAATAATTTAAAAATGTTCTGGATTTTAATCACTTTTCTCATCACTAAAATATCTGATGAAGAGATTTTTTTTCCCCCTGCTGAAGGTGACATAGAGGAAATAATCTGCAAGAAAGGAAGAAGAAAGTCTCACTCTTAAATCGGGCTCACCACCCCCTCGGGTGCATCACCCCATCTTTTCAGTTTAATTGAATAGTATTTATTTAATTAATTTAAAAAAAATAAAGAACTGTCTAGTGCAGGTTTCAGAAATCTAAGGCTAGAATAGGCTGCCATTAATAAAACAAGGTTTTTTTTTTATATCCAAGTTTAATTATGGTGGTGTGTGTTTGATAGCTTGTTACTGTAAATAAAAGGGATAAAGGCAGCCCTTCACTGGAGTAGCTGCAGAGCTGTGAAATATGTACCTAATTAAAACTATTGGTGTAAGAGGCCAATAAAGTACATGTGCCTACTAGATGTCTTATTCTAATGAATCTCGGCTAATTTGCTTTGACTGATGAATTTCGGTGTTAGTGGTAGGGCTGAATAATTATGAAATTTATCACAAGATACAAGGACCCATTAAGGATTACTCAGGTTGAGTAAGAGGAATGTTTTCTTTGTCATGAACACAGGCCTTGACCGACATAATTACAGCAATGCCAAAGAATAGCCTGATTTCAGACCAGCCCCAAGTGAGTGTTCAAGGCCAGGACTAGGCTTGTGTTCCCAGATGAGGTTGGATGAGCCACTGACGTGGCCTGAAGACTGCCTTGCGTCACCTCTGGAAGACACACCTGTGTGGCACATAGACCATCCCGTCTGTGGTTCTAACAATGACCCTTCCCTTCCTGTGCTTTTATTGAAAACATTTCTTCATGAGGAAAATGCACAAGGTTAGGTTTCAGCAAGGACACTGCTGTAGGAAGTTACAGTCTGATCTCCAAATTTTTCTGTTCCCTGCCCCCTCTGCTGACAAGTCTTAACTCTCCATGTCCAGCTTATTAATTAAATGGAGTTCATTAAACCCTGGTCAGTAGACTCTGAAACTGAGGCTGTGATTAGAGTCATACTTCCAGCCTCACATAAGCAACTCCCAGAATGCACCACAGGTAGAATTTATCCGAGATGGAAATGGGGATTCTGATGGTTAACTGGCTGGACATCTTGCCTCACACTGCTGAACACAGGCTGATGCTGAACACCAAGATCCCTCTCCTAAGAAAACAGGACACGGAGACAGCAAGACAGTGGCCCTTCCCTGGGCAGTCAGGGTCCCAGTGTAGGGAAAATGGATCAGTGAAAGACCACTGTGAGACCCCGAATCAGTGTGTCTGCCTGGGGACCAGGCAGCAGGGTCCAGCAGTGAAGGGGGATGGGCAGCAGGGCCTGCTGAATGACACTGGATGACAGCTCAGCTGGAAGTCTTGTAAGACAAATGCACACTTATTTTTTCCCTCCGGCACCAGACATGGCTGTTCCCAAGAGCTGCAAACCAGGGATGGCACAAGTCTCATGGACCTGTGATCTCAGAGCTGTTATAACACGAGGGGATCTTTCTTCTTGCTCACAAGTTAACGTTTTGTATAAACAAACAACTTGGAGTTCTTTGGTTTCCAAGCATATATATAAATATATACATGTATGTAGAAACACACATGCACACATACATGCTTCTAAATCTGATTTAAAATAATGATAAAGTCAACTGGTTACATGTCTGACCACTTAAGTGGCCCAGCTGATTAACCCTTTGCTCTCTGGCTTTCTTCCCAAAGATAACTTCAAACCAAACTTCCAATCTGCTTTTCATTGAAATGTCAGGTACATATTACATAAAAGTTCAATTTCTTATGCCAAAGATCAAAACTCATTAAATAGTTTATAGAATTTTAAAATCATTGCTTCCTCTTCTTTTTTTAAAGCTCCCAACTCAGAAAGGTGCATTCTCTTCAGGAGAGAAAATAACTCTGTGATTTAGGACAGTGCAAAGAATAGGAACTCCCAAAACTTCCTGTCATGTCTTTCTTTCTCCTCAACATTTATCTAAAAGAAGCAATCACCAGTAATCCGTAGTGCTCACTGTGTCACGAACAATGCTTTATATTGTTATATGACTCTCATAATAACCCTAAGAGGTAGCAACATATTCTTTTATTTCACAAAATAAGAAAATTTTGTATGTGAGTCTGAGAGGGTGGGGTTGGGGGAGATCTGTCTACCAAAACCGTAAGCAATGGAATGATCCTCTATCTCAGATTGGTCTGTCTGTCTGTCTGTCTGTCTGTGAAACAACCACACAATGTCATCTTTTGTTGGAAACATGTTTGTGGTGGTTTGAATATGCTTGGCCCAAGGAATAGCACTATTAAGAGGTGTGGCCTTGTTGGAGGAAGTGTGTCACTGTGGGTGTGGGATTTAAGACTTTCCTCCTAGCTGCCTGGAAGTCAGTATTTTCCTCGAAGCCTTCAGATGAAGATGTAGAACTGTCAGCTCCTCCTGCACCACGCCTGCCTGGGTGCTGCCATGCTTCTGCCTTGATGATAATGGACTGAACCTCTGAACCTGTAAGCCAGCCCAATTAAATGTTCTCCTTACTTGACTTGCCTTGGTCATGGTGTTTGTTCACAGCAGTAAAACCCTAACTAAGACAATCTTACTGCTACCTTGAGAACCTTCTAGAACATCACTAATGCTTCAACTTTCTTACAAAATGACCACTGACTCTAATGTAAATGAATGCCGGAGCTGTCAGTTCAAAGCAAGACCTGTGAGGTTGGCATCTAGTTGAAAGGCTTTGCTGAAGGAACTGTGGAGATGCAGGAGGCGCGGACACCAAACTGAAAACCAAGACTGTCAGTTAGCAGTGGCAAGACCACTTCTTCAGTATCTGTTTCTCTTGTATCTTGAATCCCTGTGTCTGTAAATCTGGGCTGGTGGAACAGTTCAGATGTTAAAAAGGATTTTGAAGCTCTGTTGAGGGGGACCTGGTGTAAACTCTGAGTAGATCTACCTGCCTCCCGAAACCTCGGCTCCTCCAAGCCGTGATTTATATACACTGCTTCATTTTTATGGCTTCCTGAGTTAGTTATTTCAGACTAAATCTGTGTGTTATAAGCCTCAGTGTGCATGATTTCTTAGGTTTTTAATTACAAAATGTAGTTTTGACCTATTAAATCATGTGTGAGGTAAATTTACCATAATAAAGCCTTATTAATCCCCTACAATTAAGAATTTACAGTTCTTTGCTAACTTTTTATTGAATTTCCCATGAGGACCTTCGCACAACTGATCGCTAAGAAACTTTTTAAGCCTATAACCAGCTAGCCTACAGAGCGGAAAGCTAGAATACCATTTAGAAAATCGCTTGTACATGGAGCCAGACTTCCTGTCTCTGGAAACAGTGTCTCATTGAGGTCTATAGCAACCCTGTGGGGTGACCACTGTGGTTCCTGTTTTATAGGCGGAGAAACTGAGGTATGCAACATGATGTAACTGACCAAGGTCACAAAGCTTCCACACGGCTTCAGCCAGGTCGCTGGGCTCCAAAATGCCTGTTCCAAGTCACAGTCGCCATTGCTTCTCTCCATGATAATTACAAGCGAACACCATATTTACTGTTCTCTCAGCTCTGTTCCCTGCTAGTATATATTTATTACTATTTATTTAGCTCATTAATTCTCATAACAAGTCTATGAGGGGGTTGCCACTTATCATCCCCCTTTTATAGGTGAGAAAACAGAAGCATAGTAAGGTCGTACGGCCTACCAAAGGGTTCAGTGATCAGTGAGTGGCTGAACCAAACACGTGCCAATGTGGCGGGCTGCAAAGTTCCTGTTCACAGCCCCAGCTGACAGTGTCCCGTGCTCTCCACGTCTCCCATCTCTCGACATGACCCCAAAGCTCAGCAGGGAACTCCAGGCTGTACAAACCGGCTCCATTTCTTTTCTCTGGCCTCACTTTGCTCTCTTTGTTCTCCTGGCGGGTAGAGGGAAGGCTTTGCTTTGGGTCTCTAGGGGTAGACAGGCTTGGTTCCTTTCTGTGCCATTTGTAAGTGGCACAGATTCCCTTCTCCTGGTGCCATGATGATTCTGGCAGGATGCATGTCAAAGGTGGTTAAGTGTTTTAGGAGGTATCCCGAGAGAGAACGCACCTTTCCGTCTTAGTCTCAAAGCCCAGCTAAGTCTTCCTTTCTGCAAACCCCTTCTGCAGATGGTTTGATCAGCTGCCCTATAAGCCTCCAAAGCCTTCTGTGTACTCTCTTTACCCTTAATCACCACTTTCTTTGTGCCACGGTCTCTTTTGAGTATGTCTGTCTCTCCACAGGGTTTTGAAGTTCTTAGGGTAAAAGACTGTATCTCATCTCCACGTCTCCAGACAGAAGCCCAGGGCCTTAGACATTCAAGCTCTTAAAATCTTTTAATGAATCGAATTGAAAAGCCGTGCTTTAGTATCGTCGGCTCCACTTTGAAAACGCGTGCTGCTCGCTCGCTCCGAGGTCTCTCAGGAAGACTGAGAGCCACTCCCACTAGAGCCACACCAGCGTGTGTTGCTCAGACCCTCTGCGGTCTTCCTTACTGAGCTGTCTTTCCTCAGTGAGACTCAGTTGACTGCAGCATGTTCAAAGAAGCCTCTGGATGAGATCGTGAAACCTGGGTTCTGTGAATGCCTGGAGTAGCCATCTGCTCTGAGCTAGAAGTTTGTGTCTTTCTAAAATGAACATATTGAAAACCAACCCATCAAAGTGATACGGTCAGAAGGTGGGTCCTTTGGCAGGTCGCTAGGTTACAAGAGTGAGGCCCATGGGTATATATTAGCACCCTTATAAAACAGACCCCAGAGAGCTGCCTTCTTTAGTCTACTGTGTGAAGACATAGCTGAAACTGCCTTGATTTGGGACTTTGATGACACATGAAGAGGACTAATTTTGGTTGTTTACAAATTACCACGTTATGATTTTTTTTCATGCAGATGAACCAGACACTTTCTGTTATCACTGGGAGGATGGTGGATAGAGACTTGCCTCTCTTCCAAATCTGCTTTCAATGGCGTGAACCAAAACCTGCAAATTCTGGCTTATAATTCTGGCCAAGGATGAGGTTCCAACAGTTCTAGAGCTAAAGTTTAACCTCTTTGGCCTGAGATCTAGATAAAGTATGGGAGGGGATGAAGTTGATGACTATGTTGGTGATGACACTGGTGACAACGTTGCTAACTATGTGCGAGAATGAGAATGATGGGCATAGTCCAGGGACATCCTGAGAGCCCTTGCTTCTTTCTTATTGCTGAGACTCCTGATGCATATATGGTTGGTGACTGAAGGCCACCCACCATAGAAGACATTCTTATACTCCTTCATCAAGAAACAGAAAAGGTGAGGAACAGAGTACTGTGAAAAAAATCTGAGTTTGGGGCCTGAACACTCAGATTTTCATTCTGATGGTGCTAGGAGCTAGATTGGTGGCCTGTGAGGCTACTCTCTGTATCTCAATGTTCCCATCTGTAATATGGGACCATAAATAACGATGCCTCATGAGGTTCCCAAGAAGATTAACCAAGGTCTTCTCTGGTAAGTATCCACTAGACACCTATTCTTTTAAAGGAAGGCCAGCCCAGCTACTCCAGGCCTCTCTGCCTAGATTCCACTGCAGAAAGTAGTTCTGGGTAGCAGGCAGACTATGATGTTGGTCTTCACAACCTTGCAAGGTCATTCTGGAAGAATCTGATTCAACCTTCCTTAATTTTAAGGGGAATAGAAAGACAACAAGGTGTCTTGACACAAGTGTGTGTGCGTGGCCACAAAGCCAAGGAAGTGTCCCTTGCAGGCAGGACTTTATGGCTTGTGGCCAATGGGGGCCTGCACAGGGGCCTGAGGAACAGCAGGCTTAGCGAGCAAGCCGTTTCGTTTCTCAGCCAGTCTCGTAATCACCATCCTCAGGCCTGGTGGCTGAAGGAAGAGGTGTCTGTGAGGTGACAGATGGATTGCACATCACTTCTAGGTGAGAACAATTTCTGGGCACTCAGTGAACTTGAACTATTTTTCTTCTCCTGAACATTCATCTCCTTAGTGTGCTCTCTCTTTGTTTCTTCCCAGGCTAAGCTCAGTCCCAGTGTCTCTGCTTATGGGTGTTCCCCTCCCCCATCCTCTTCCATCTTCCCTGGTTCCTATCTGGGGATAGGCAGTGATTGAAATTATTGATTCAATCAGTTTATTCTCCTGCCGAGTTGCTTCGTTGCTGGATCACTGATTCAAGCTAGGCCTCAGCACAGCCCACTGGCTGCCTCTGCTTAATGCCAGGGGCAATTGGAACTGCAGAACCTCCTGGGGTGTCATCAATGCAGACCTGAGGACTTGACTATGAATGGGCTTCCTGTTTCTGCTCCTGCTGCTGAATCCCAGGTAAGAGAGACCCATCTAGCTTCTCTGAAGGCAGAGCCCATCAGTGCAGTCCATTTACAAGAGGTCAACCCAAACACCCAAGATTCCCTCAAACCCTGATGGTGAGCAGGTATGAGAAGCCTCTCAGATTGCTCCTTCCTGGAATAATCTGGAGCCACGAGAATGAAGATGTTGTTATTTTTAAAATTATAATAAAGGCATCATGGAGGGGGGAATTTTTGGCAGGTGAGCGAATAGGTTTATTGTTATTTGCAAATGTCTTCCCCCTCTACTGGATCTCTTACGTTCTTTCTTCAGCCTCATTCATTTTCACAGGGATTCTGTGAAGCTGAAGTACTGCGCGTGGATCTGGCATAACGTTCCGTGGACAGATACAATATCATAGAAATAATTTAATTGACGACCTGTAATGAAAAGAGTGTGGGATAAGTCGCTCGGGTTGCAATTTCTCTCTGTATTTTTACGTTGCCGGGGATAGTGCTGTTGACGTGAATAGGCCAGTATTGATTTCATTTAAAAATTTCAACGCCTTTAGGATGTGAGCAGTGATCTGTGGGCCGATACTGTGGTGTCCCAGCATATCCCCTGCTAACAAAATACCATATTAAAAAGATTTTTCTATTAGAATTTCCAGAGAATAAAAGAGGTTATGAGAATGCTAGAAGTTTTTACGGACCAAGGAAATATAAAGTCACCATCTTCATTTTATTCTTAATTAATTGAATTATTGGACCTTATATAATCTTCTGTTAAATGCCTAAAAGAAAGCAGGCAGGCCCTTGAGCTGGCTGTATGGAGCACTTTGTTTTCTGATGGTACTGACTTCAATGACCCTCTGAGAAAGTCCCTGACGTCTCTCTCACTCCCCCTAGAAATGGGTTTCAAATGCGACAGTGATTCCTTAATGCTGCCCTATTAACAGGTTCCAATTCAGTGGCTAGAAGTTACCGTTGTCTAACAATAGCAGCACAAATTAGATTTTCAAACTTTCCAAGATGCTTCATCCGCCAGTCGCACAACAAAAGGCTGAGGGGAGACTTGTTTGGTGGGTGTTGTGAGAGAAGCTGGGGTCTGGTTTGTTTTGAATAGCCCCCCAACATGGTAGATTGGGGAGTGGGAGTTTGGGGCGCTTTGCTTATGTTTTGGAGACAGGAGAAAATGTGGACAGTGAGTCGGGGGTAGCCTTTCCTTCTGCATTCCACCGGCCTATATTCAGATGGGCAGGCTGGGGATAACAGTGGTCTCACCTCTGCAGGACAGAAAGCTATCTTTCCAGCAACCTTGAATACAGTCAAAGGCTTGGAAGGCATGCACAGGGAAATATCTTTCAAGAACCATAGGTGACAGGTCTTCTTGTAGTGGCCTAGTGCTGGCAATTCTCTGGATTGCAGAGTTCTCCTGCCTGCTGGCCCAGCAAAGAGGAGACCATCAACCTCTAGAGAACACGTCTGTGAAGGAGAGCCCAGAGCCCAGCCCAGTGTGTTTAAGAAGGAAAGGAATGTGAGCTCACTGCTTGTTGCTGTAAATGAATACACAGACTCCAGCTTTATTATGGTAGCTAAACCAGAAAGGGGCAGGTTGTCCATGAAGCCAGAGAGGACAGTACCTTATGGATTCTGGGTCTTCCCCAAGAAGAGCAGTAACAGATGAATATGTTATACATCCACAGATGCATATGGTTCTTAGACACATCCATGTGTACCCAATAAAAGCAATGTCAACAATGTTGTCCGTATTGTTAGAATACAATCTCAACTGTAAGAGTCTATCTGAGTAGCCAACTTTTTGATGTTGTCACATGATGTTGGCCTACTACAACTGTGTTGGGTCACATTCATAGCTATCCTGGGACATATGTGGTCTGCAGGTTGGACATGTCTGCCTATATTATTTCCATAGACTCCAGCAAAGCAATTTTTATTTAAAATAAACAGCATTATAAATAACAAATAAACAAAATGTGATACTGGTGTCATACCTTGCTGAGAAAGTCTTTCAAAGAGGCTCTAGTATGGAGACAGGTACTGACCAGGCATGTCTTGAGCTCAACAAAAAGGAAGGTGATATTTTCCTCCCATGAGAATCACAGAATAGATAACAACAGCAACAAAAAAATAACAAAACAACAACAAAACCATCAGAAACATCTCTGTAGGAAGCTTTTCTCCAAACCATCCTATAAAATTCCATTCTGTGAAATGAAGCCACCCATGAATCAAGGCTTGCTATCTGTACCTAGGTATAGTAGCCTACCACTGGTTTCCGTATTCCCAGAATGGGAGACAAGCTTGTGGCTAGAGAGAGGCCGAGAGGCAGAGTGACGTGGTACCTTATGAACTTAAATTCAGGGGCATAGGCATCCTGGAGTTCCTCCTAAGCGTCCATCCAATCTCACCTCAAGGAGAGCCAGACAGCAAAATGGAAAGACTGGAAGTTGTATGTTCTTACTAACCAGAGCTTTGGCCTCCAGAGCAAGGAAACCTGGAGTCTGTCACTGGTTCTCTAGAGACACCAGGTCCTGTCTAGTCAGTCCATCTGGTTCTCAGGGGACTCTAACTACCAGGGCAGAAGAGTTTTCTCTCTTCCCTTATTCAGTACCTCAATTCTGATTCTCAGGCTTGTAGCTTTGTTACTAGAAAAGACTGACCTACTGAACAGACGAGTCCAGGGGGAACCTCACAGACCACAGTCTTGTTTCTGATGCTCAGCAAGGAGCTGGCTCATCTCTCCTAGGTCTTACTTTTAAAGGTCCTTGAAATCTCCTAGGAAACAGAGGAGCTATGTAAAGAGTTGGAGAAGGAGAAAATTAGCGTACCACATATCTGCCATACCTTGTCACACTGCTAGAGAGAGAGAGTTTGCTAAAATGATGGTGATCTGTCCCATCCCCTGTGACCAGATGAATAAGATCCTCTGTTAGAACAGTCAACATAACACTTCTGCCCTTGAAACAATCCACATGTTGTTTCTATATTAGGCACCGTTTACCAGTTTCTCCTATGGTCAGGTCAGTACACCTAAGGTGATTTGGGTGGTTCATGGGCAAACATATTAAAGTATATTGTTTCACTAAGTGAGAAAGATTTTTCCATTTGAAATTATTTCGATCCTGATTAATTCAAAGAGCCCTCCTCCAGCAATGCAACATGTCTTTAAAGCCCTTTAAATAATTTATTTGATCTCCCTTCTAAGAAAGGACACACCTTATTCTAAGAGGTTTCAACAGGGCATAATATCTAGGAATCACTTAGGAACATTTCATTTTAAATAACTTTCTTTTATTTAAGTCAAACAGAATACCTCTCATAGTGTTAACAGATCGGTAGCCGCAGGTTATGTAATACTTAGCAGGAACCAGGAAGTGCTTTGAATGTTCGGGTGTATTGGTTTCTTTAATGCTCAAACAAGCTCTGATGCTATCCCCCCACTTTACACATGAGGACACAATACTGAGGCAGTAGGAGAGCCACCCAGTTTGAAGGTGCTGAAGACAGGTCCATTTCTGTTACTATGACTATGGAGAGGAAATGGGTGGTTGCCATCACTAGCCATCCCGACCCTCTAATCACTATCTGTGGAATGTACTGGTGTCTTGCTTGACCTTGGTCATCTCACTTAGGCCCAGAATCTGGATTTAGTCAAATCTAGCTTGGCCCCATTTCAGCAGAGCACTGCCCGCCTCTGGTTTGCTGTCTCCTTCTTGCTAACATGGAGGCTGAGCCTAACCTGCTCTTACTGGCTCCTGGGAAAGTGGATAAAACTTTGACCCATGATAGACTATCATCCAGATCGTCAACACAACCTGCAGAGGGACCCAGTGCCCACGTGATCACCCAATTCACTGTCACGGGAGGCTGTGGGCTCTCCCCAGGACTCTTGCTTGTTCTCTCTGTGAAGTCAGAATGGAAATGGCACTGATTTTTAGACAGAGTGGCCTGATGCTTCTGGAGAGACTCTAGGCTGACTCTGTGTTCCAGACTGAATCATTGTCCGAAGCGAAGCAGATTAGGTCACATCTGTACTTTTGAAAACCTTCATAAAAGTCTAGGAAAAGGGGCGTCTTTCAGATATCTTAGCAGGTAAAGGAACTTGCTGTTGGGCCTAATGACTTTAGTTTGATTCATGCAACCGATATGGTAGAAGGAAAGAAAGAACTTCTGAAAGCTGTCCTCAGACTTCCACAGGAGTACCGTGGTTCAAGTTCACCTTCCACACCTATTCACACAGATACACATACACAAATAATAGGCACATAGACACACATACACAAATACATGTAATACATTTTAAAAATGTTTTATATTATAAATATAATTGATGTTTTACTATATTTAAAGTCCTAAGTATGGCTAGTCAGAAAGGGTCATCACTGATGACTTTGATAACAGAACTTTTTACAGGTGTACATGCGAACTACGTGTATCTACGTGTATACACACATATCTGAAGACACTGTGTATTTATGAATTTTTATTTATTGTGTGTGTGCATGGGTGGAGGTCTGAGGTTGTTGTTGAGTGTCTTTCTCAATAGCTTTTCACCTTATTTTTTTTGTGACAGGGTCTCTCAGTGAACCTGGAGCTCCCTGATTGGCTAGACTGGTTGGCCAACGAGCCCCAGCGGCATCCCTGTCTCCCTTACCCTTGACGTTGCCCCACCCTCTCCTCCTCCCTTATCAGGAGTGCTGGGGATCTGAGCAAATGTCCTTATCCTGATGCAGCAAGCGCTTGACCAACTGAGCCGTCTGTCCAGCCCCACATACTATCTCTTCAGAGGTAAAAATAAAAACAAAAACAAACAAAAAAACAAAAAAACAAATGAGATCAGATCATATATTCTATATGTGTTTCTTTGATCTATGCACTGAGTATTTGTGCCCCTGGACACAAATGCACAGGCCAGAGCAGGATGCTGGTGTCTTCCTCCATCCCTCTGAAGCCTATTGCCTTGAGACAGTCTCTCACTGAACTGAAAAACTCACCTTTGTCTAGGCTGGGTAGCCAGTGAGCTCTTGGCATCCATCGGTCTGTCTCCTAATCCAGCTCTTTTATGTGGGTGCTGGAGTTTCGAACTTGGGCAGAACCAGTACCCACTGAGCCATCTCAGCAAACCCACTATGTTCTTTAAAGTGAAAATAAGACCCTATCCAACACGTGGCCTTTTAACGTCCTCTCTCACCTAAATCAGCTCTAGTTTCTCTGATCTTGGGCCATGTCCTTGTTTAGAAGGCTGTCCCTGATTGGGTGAGGTTTGAAATGACAGAGTCTAGCTCACCGTAATAAGACTGTAAATGAATGGTCTTACGATAGCTGTCAAGAGCCATTAGTGTAACAAGATATCACTCCCGAGTCAGAGGGAAAGAATCCTTTTGTCTATGTGGAGTCTGATCCTTTTCTATATTTGGGGCTTCATCAAAGGGGAGGTTTGTGGTAGTCTTTCTCGTTTTCCACTCAAAACTCAGAAAATTGCTTGATTTAAAATGCAGCTTCCCCTCCTTTCCATTTGTCATCTCTGAAACATGTTTTTAAAAGTGTTAAAATGAATAGGGAAACACTCTGAAATATAGCAATAATATTTTAGGTGGGTAAAAGCGTATCCTGGTACAGAGACAGAAACGTCCAAGTGGAAAGAAAGAGATGTTGCTCCAGGTCTCAGTTCTTTTCTAATTTAACGAGTTAAGCACTTTTGAGGTTTGTGATTGTCCGGATGGGGAACCCGGGGCAGTTATTTGCTAAGCATGTCATCTGATGGTGGCAGCACAACACGGGCCTTTAAAGAGCTTTTCCTCTGTCTTTTATTTTGAACATTTTTTTTTTTACATTTTGAAGTCTTTCCTGGTGGCCAAACGCTAATATTCTCTGACTCCTAGAAACACAGACTCCCCTCCCACCCCTGGTATCCCAGACCCTCTGGCTTTAATTAATACCGTACAATAGAATTCTGACTCTACAGCCAAACCACCATCAGCTATAATCTTGTCAACTCTCACAAGCCAAACAGAAACACACACTTTCTCTCTTTGTCCAGACGCTTGCATCTACTATTTAATTTCCAGAGAATCCCCATTTTGCTTGTCTGTATTCTCCCCTCTCTCTCTCCCACTTATTTATTTACTAGTCATATTTTCCCCCCACAGAAAGCCAAAGTGTAGAGGCTCTGTAAATGAAATCCTGAGGACTCTAATGATAGAAGGCTCAGCCCCTGACAGTGAAGCCCTCTCTCCCAGTTGCTGCACATGGCCTGACAGAGAGGGTCTATATCTTTCCTGGGAGCAGTAGGTGGGAAAGGACATGTCTGCAGCCGTCTTTGCACATATACCAGGATGTGTCACTCCAGAGTCTGGGGCGAGTTTTAATGCTGTTCTTCTTTATCTGTGCAGAAGTGTATGTATCCTACACTGCTGTGTTTGACATTTGCCTCTGCTTAAGGATTGAGACAAGTATACTTTACATAACATATAATTATTCAAGGGACCCATTGGTATCTACTGAGGTGTGTGTGTGTGTGTGTGTGTGTGTGTGTGTGTGTGTGTGATGTACATACTCACACATTGCCATCCTCATCTCCTTTGTCCACAGCACATATCCGAGTCCTGTCAGTGGGATTTCCAAAATTCACACACTGTCAGAATCTCCCCACAAATGTGGCACAATGAGGCTATGTCATTTCTTGCTGGGCAGGGTGTTGTGATACATGTCTTTAATTCTAGCAGTTAGGTGGCAGAGGCAGGAGGATCTCTGTGAGTTCAAGGCCTGTCTGGTCAACATAGTCAGGACAGTCAGAGTTATGCAGAGAGACCTTGTCTCAAAACAAACAAACAAATGGACAAACAAACAAACAACAACAGTGAACCCCATGTTATTCTTTAAAACCTTGTCAGCATTTTAGTCCTTTAGCAGGAGGGTTGGCCTTACTTAAATTTTCTTTCCTTTGTATTACTAAATATAAATTGTATGTACAGTGATAAGTTAATAGAAAGAAATTATATATTTCCCAAGTAGAAATAAAATTGCCATTGAAAACCTTTAACTCTCAGTTCCCTGGCTCTCTGGTGGATGGAGTTGTTAATGCAGCATTAATGGGGTTTTGCATTGAATTGCCTTCTGGGGTTTGCTTTGCCTTTCAGAGAGGCCAGTGTTTGACTGCATGTTCAAACACGGCGTGTATTCTTATGAGCGATGTGAGATTCAAATAAACACTATGGGCTTGCTCATTTTGATGACCCTCCTCATCACACATTCAAATAAACACAAATGTTCTCAAATGTAGAAAGGCAGCTGTGTTTATGTCAACGTGCAAGGCACCAGATATATACATCCAGATTCACTCGTCTATCTGGAACCGTGTACCTCCTCGCATCGTTAAAAATTTAGTGGAAAACCATGCACGGGGCATATGTAATGTGCAATTTCAACCATACACACATCTCTAAACAAATTTTCTTCAAGCATGTTACTGACATTTATTCTAATTGAGGATGAAGTCTGCAGAAACTTTGAAGTTTTTGAAAACAAAACAATGCAAAACGTAAGTTGCTACCAGAGGGCACAGCACATCTGAAGAAGTCTGAAAGTACAGGGCTGTCACCTTCCTTGATATTCAGAACAACCTTCTAGATCTTTCTTTCCCTTCCCTTCCCTCTGCCCCCTCCTTCTCCAGGACAGGCTAATAAAGTACCTGCTTTTTCTACCACCTGCTCCCTCCTGTTTTTTGGTTTTCTTTCTTCTCTTTCTAGCAAAGACAGGCAGTGTGCCAGCTCTTTAGGTTTGGCCTGGTTTGCTTGGAATATCACAAACAGGGAGACAAACCTGTTCCTTAGAACTTCCGCTGGAGAAGCTCAAACATTAATGCCAGGTTATACCGCACCCTCTGCATGAGAACCAACTTTGGATCGGTATGTCAGACTAAAACAACACTTCCATCTTGGGTTTTTTCACATCTAAGTACAATTTGCCACTCTCTTCAAAATGCTCAGCCTTGGTTTTGCGATTAGTAGGGCAAAAATGAGATGTGGAGAGGGAGGAGATGATGAAGTGTCCGATACAGAAGCTTGGGGGCCTGAGCCTGGATCACCAGCACACATGCATGGAACCGGTTTTGCTAGTGTGCACCTGCAATCCCAGGACTGGGGACATAGGCAGCAAGGTGGATCCCTGAGGCTTACTGGCCAGTTTAGATCATCAGTGAGCTCTGGGTTCAGCCAGAGCCACCATCTAAAAGAAGTAAGGCAACGAGCAATTGAGAAGAATACCTGCGGTTGACTTCTGGCCTCCGTAAGCATGCTTGTGGGTCTCCACTATGTGTTCATAACATGAATACATGCGTATGTGCACACACAGGCACATACACAGAGATACACACACAGATACACAGACACAAACACACACACACACACACACACACACACACACACACATACACACACCATATAAGGTTAAATGAGATTGGCCTCCAGTCAGAGATTTATGTTTT
This sequence comes from Arvicanthis niloticus, assembly GCF_011762505.2. NCBI lineage: Eukaryota > Metazoa > Chordata > Mammalia > Rodentia > Muridae > Arvicanthis > Arvicanthis niloticus. The sequence goes on along the minus strand of NC_047661.1, from coordinate 120,466,924 downwards.
ACTTGGTACAATTCTCCAATGCCCTCTGAGGTAGGTACTGTCATCCTCTTTTAAGCACGAGGAAACTTTCACTGTCTCTAGGACACAGCAGACCTAGTTGATGATGGATCCACATGGACTGGCATGTTCCAGAACTTTCCTGCATGTAAAAGAATCTGCAAATCCAAATATTTACAGGTAATCTCCATGTTTTTAAGTGTTAGCCAAAAATTCAAAACTTCAAGATGTTGCCAGCCAAATAAAACCCATCTGGTGGCTGGATTAAGCCCCAAGGCTGCCCGTTTACTCTCTGCAGTTGAAGCAAGGGGCACTGTCTAGTCCTGCGTGTTCCAAAGCCTGCTGAGCTGGGAGAGCCAGAGCCAGGGACTCATGTTGACATCTGTGCCCTGCCTATGTCTGATTACGTGACGTTGTACAAGTCTGCCTCATTCCTTGGGTGTTTGTCTCCTCACCTCTAAAGCAGAGATAATTCCTGCTTTAAGTGGGACAGGATGAGAGCATGAAGTCCTTACAGCTTGTGGACAATAGTTACAGAAAAATAGTGTTATGTAACTGGAAACTCCTGTTATCACCTTCTTGCATCTGACTATGAGCAGAGGGACACGTGTATACTGAGTAGGTGACGCTGGGCCAACATGTGCAAAGTTCACTAGCAACTATACTAGACCTGGTTCATAAAAGGGACCCTTCCCTGCCATTCGAGGAAGTTAACGAAATCACCCAGAGATACAAACCTGTTGAGAAGTGGAGCCTAAACTCACTCCACAGCAGCCATGCATGCCAGTCTTAGTGGGGATCTGTTCCTAAGACTTGTCCAAGTGTCAGCTTCTGGTCCTGCTCTTTTTATGAGGCTTGAGATGGGACCTTATTGATGGAGAAAGGAGGGCCCACACACAACGTGGGAATGTAGGCACAGACAGCTGGACTGACCTCACAGTGGACGGACATGACTCCCTGCCAGGCATGGGAATGTTAGGGAAGAAAGGGAGCTTAGACATCCTCCAACCCTTCTTTTTTTTTTTTTCAAAGTCATTGCATGTGATAGCAATGTATTTTATTAGATCTCTTTGCCAGAATCTTACACCGAGAAGTGTGTAATCTTACACTTTACACAGCATGAGTGTCAGTATGGTCCACCAACTCAAACTTCCTTAACTATCTTTCACTTGTTTTTTTTTTTTTTTTTTTTTTTTTCCGAAAGCTGATGAAGAACCCCTCCTCCTCCCCCTAACTGCTTTCCCCAACCAGTTACCAAAGGAGATCTGCGAAGTTATGAATACAAAGAATTTGAAGAGAACCCCAAAACAACGACACAACTGTCAAAGGAAACCTCAAGGAAGGAGGAACTTCCATGGAACTCATTCTGGTAAACCAAAGACTGCTCCCTGCTTCTAAATGAAACTCCAGGTCTTGCTGTGTCAGAGGATGACTCCGGATCCGTTGCAGCATCACATTGCCTTTAGCTTGATTGAAAGTGTCCTGACTTCCCACTTTTCTGATCATGTTCATCACCCACAACCTGGCTTTAAGTGGTCCCACCACAGTGACTCGGGTTTGGCCTGAGGATGTGAACCATCTCTCCAGCTGAATGAGGGTGCTGCTGTGGACCTCCAGGGTGCGAAGGTATTCGTCCTCAGGACCAAATATGTAGTCTTCCTGGTCCTCTTCCATGTAAAACATTAGTGGGTAGTGGAAGTTGTCAGGCACATTCCACCATGCGTCCCTGCGTGGGTCACTCATTCCTGTCTCCTGTAGGCTCCCACTTGCTTTAGAAAGGAGCAGTTCCAGGCAGCTGGTTGCTTGGTGCCTCCTCCAACCCTTCTTGTCAAGAGCAGACCACAGGGAACAAGCCCAGCCCTGTCCACTGCCTGCCCCTGGTTGGGCCATAAAGGCTTGCTCAGCTCAGACAGTGCTTGGGAAGTCCAGCTGGGCTGTTTGCACCCAGATGGAAGCTATATCTTTAGTCCTAGGGTGGTGTTTGGGCCTCTTCCAGTCTTGTTCAAGCAAAAAAGAGGGTTCTGCCTCACATGGTGAGAAAGTGTGATCTAACCCACCATGGTCTCTACAATCTTCTGAGCAGTGTATCTTTTGGGTCACTGCTAAACATAGGGGTCTTTACGATTAGAAAGAGTTCCACTTCTCACTGAAGCCCAGAGGCCTGCAGGAACCTTTAAGGACATGTTGGACTCTGGGAAATCTCCTTTGGGGTGGGAACTTTACAGAACGCTGTTTTTAATGCAATCCAGTGACCTTTAGGGAAGGGATGTCTTTTTCTTTGCAGGTCATTTCTGCTAAAGTTTGGTTCCTCCTTGTCTTACAGTCCTGCACAGAGAAGAAACTTAAGGTGGTGAACGTAATGAATATCCAGCCCCGCGGAATTACAGGATGGACGGTTTCCCCAGCAGATTCAACAGTGGTCACGATAAGAAGAATCAATACAAATTAGGGGACAGGCTTCTGTTTTAATGCACTTAGTAACCAGATCTCTCATCCTCAAATAAGTCCAAAGGAGAGCCATGTGCTCCTAAGTAACCGGGCGCTGTTGTGTAGGAGTGTGTGTGTGTGTGTGTGCGCGCGTGTGCGTGTGTGCGCGCGTGTGCGCGTGCGCGTGCGCGCGTGTGTGTGTGTGTGTGTGTGTGTGTGTGTGTGTGCTGGAGCGAGTGTGTGTTCCCGTTCCTCTGAGGGATTCTATAACTCCCTTCATTCTCCGCCTCTCTCATGTTACAGAAAGGAGGTAATTTTTCCTGGCCATTTACTAAAGCTCATTAAAGACTGACGAGAACAAACAACGCTACTCCTCAGAGACGACCATTCAAAGTCACTCTACAATTCTGTGTTCTAATACTTGAGACAAATTAATTATTCCTTAGTGAAAAGTATATAATTCCTATTCTTCATTTTTAGGGGGTGGGGTGGGGAATAATAATGGGGGGTTTCTATCTGAGTGAAAAGCTGCCGGGCTGAGGGGAAATAAGGAAAAAAATGTGTGTTCTGAGAGGAGTAAAAGCAATTATTCTGATAATAATTCTAAGAATATTAATGTCTTTTAAAAGTAGATTGCCTTCAAATAAACACGGAGGTTGGAGCGATGGGAGGCTGGTTTATTTATTAATCACTCCAAATGTGAGTCCTTCCAAATGAACAACTGCATGGTCAGCCTCGCCCCACATATTCAATTTAGTTAAACAGCAACTGGCAAATGTCTCCAAACTTTTGTAACCGGAGACTAATTTGTTTAACACATTTAAAATGTTATATTGATGTAAAGCCCCACATATTAAACTTCAAAGGGAAAGGCTCCTGAGAGCTCCTTGTTTTAAGAACGCCACACTGGAAACGAGACGCAGTGGAGGCTTGTTCTCCGTTCTTCTGCTTTGTTTTGTTTTCAAACATGAAGTGGTCTCTGGGTCCTGGCCTCATCCTCTGCACTGTTTGGTCATCTGCAGAGCAGCAAGTGTCTTGCTGTGGGGACCGCAAGGCGGTGGTTAAGAAAGGTCTAGTGTGTCCCTTTCATCTTCATTAATTAATCCTGGCTCTGCTGGCCCAGAGTACGTTGCCGTTGACATCACCTTTTCCTTACACTTTAAGGAGTCCCAAGAGAGATCGGCTGCAGAACAAAACTGGACAAAGAGTACATTTGGTAACCATTTTATTTCTCAATTACCAACCCAAACGTATGGAAAAGATTTGCGCGCTATCCGATTTACACAACAATTATGCTTCAAAAGTTTGGGAATAAATAACTTTTTTCTTGGACTCATTAGTTCCTCCACCAATCATAATTGGTGTCAACCGACGAGTTTGCTCTGCGGCTCGCCCTTAATTACTGATAAAAGCGAAATTGCAACTCTAGCCAATCAGGAACTAGTTTATTCATGAGAGTATAGTATTCTTTTAAAAGCTCTGTTTGTCCTAATAAGTGGCTTTGTGTTTGTCTGAGCCCTTCCATAAGGCCCTTAACGTAAGCAAAGGACTCGTAATAACAGTATGCAGCCATGGAATATCATTACAACCTGCACTCACGGGGTGAAACAAAGGGAGACCGGTTTGTAAATTCCAAATGTATACAACCCAAGCTGACCAGGTCCTGAAATCCCATCCATCTGGTGGGACCCAGATATTAGTGGCTATGAGTCCAATATGGAGAATTTGTTTCATCTCTCAATGTCGAGGTTTTTTATTTTTGTTTATTTTTTTTTAAAGTGTCCCCAGCCTTCTGACACAGGCAGGGAGAAACAAGAGAAGCCCAATAGAGGCATGAGGCATGTTAAATTCTAATGGCATAAACAAAGGTTGGCCGAGGCCAAAATCCCACATTAAAAATAACAGGCATCCTGGAAACAAGAGTGCTAAGAGATAGCACGTGGTGGGACCGTGCCTCGGGGAGGCCTTGCAACAGGAAAAGCCTAATGGCAGACCCTTCATCCACAGACAGCCTCTTCTGCAGGGGTGGTGGTGGTGTCAGAAAGCCCACAATACCTCCTCGGGATCATGGGAAATCCTAGAGCTCAGTTCTCACTCTATAATAATTAAGGTGCCTTTGACTGAGACTAGAACAACAGATGAGCATTGATTTCCTCACACAGCAAGAAATTAGAGACCGGAAGTTTATGTTTAGATTAATTCAGGCTGCACCAACCCCATGGAAGTGACAAGTTCTTACTGTCTCTCTAATCCCTCTGCCTCTCCTTGTGGCCGCCAGATGGGGCAGGCAGGAGGTCCAGCCATCTTTCTTCACATTATATCTAAAGGCAAAAAGAGAAGGTGACCAGTTCCCTTACCCCCCCCCCGCCCCCATTACTTTGTTTGTTTTGATAAAAAGCGAGGGTATCTTCAACGGAGAGCAGCTGTTGACCTTATCCTGCAGCTTATTGGTCAGAAAGGGGTCACAAGCCCACTCATAAACCAGTTGCTGGTGAAGCCTGCTCAGGTCAGGCCAGTTGTAGATTTCCTCTAGGGGTTGTGAAGCTCCTAAGTGTCCGTAAAGCTTTGGCACTTTGACACCTGACCAAACCAACACCTCACAAGAGTGGAAGGTGGTAACAGCCTGTCACATAATTAATTCAGTATAACCATCCTCAATGGCTTGGGTCAGAAGGGGAAGGCCGGAGGAGAAGTGAGTCTGGAAAACAGCTAAGCACGGGCTTCAGTCTGTTGCTGCTTCTCCTACAGGTGTTCTGGCAAATCACCCTTCAGTGAAAGGGATCTTGTCCCGAATTAGAAGGGAGTGACAGCCGAATGATGAGGCAGGGGACGACCAGGGGACAAGTGTAGGCTCTGACATCATCTTGCTAGAAGATCCCTAGTTTCTCTTGTCACCTTGGAATTTGACCTCTGCCATCTTATACATCACCTTTGTGTCTTCAGGGTCCAACCCATGCAAATGGCAAGCTCCCTTTCCAGATATGGCTTATCCTTTGACTCTTTCTTCTCAGAGTGGACTTGACAGACAAGAACCCCTTGTGTGGTTTGCAGTGCCAGCTCTGTTCCTTGAGCTATTGTTCATTGCAGACCCACTCAGTGCCACACACTGTGGGAAAGGCTTTGTTCACACCGAGTGGCCCTCTACTGTTAACTCTTTATTGACTTTGTTCAACCTCTTTTGATATCTTCTGGTTTTCTTATGGGAAATAATCTGGCATTCTGGGGTAGAGGTATTACACATTTAGTTTGCTAGTCTGTGAGATTGAGGCCAGGCCTATCCCTACAGGATCACCATTTCTGTGACCAAGCAGAACTCGGAGCTACCCATTGCCACCCATTCATTTCATAAGCACAATTCCCATGTATGGCAGCAGTATCAGAGGACGTGATCCCCACAACCTGTCTTGGTCTGGAGATAAATGACAATGGAACAGTCAATGTGAAGAAACTTTAATGGAAGAAAGAGAAAGGTCTTGTTTTGCTTTAACATAGAATGAAGAACCTGACACAGAAATCCAGAGCTTGAAGGACCACGTAGGGAATTCTTTTGGACTTTTTTTTTCTGCATAACATCATTATCCCTTAAAAATTTGTTCTGTAGTAACAGTTGATCTTTTATGCATGTGATCAAACTGTGTTTACTCTTCTAAGGTTGACAAGCAGGTGGCTCTAGTGTTACAGAGGAAAAGCATCCAAGCCGTCGATGCTTCTCCTCACTTGGCAGCGTCTTTATTTGGTTTTAGAAGTCTTTGGTGTGTGGAACTTCTTGAAGATGGGAGTGATTATTTCATAATTAATAGCATACAAATGCCAGGCGTTTGGTTCATCATAAGATCGGCTGAAACAGCAAAGGCAGAACCAACTCCCCTGACTACACGTGCCCCAAGCAAGACCAGCTCGAGTTGTGATGAGATTTGGAATTTTTATGTGACAGTAAAAAAGGATCTTGGTGGATATTTTTTTATTACCCAACGACCAGCCAATTCCCTGACCCAGCTTCTCCACTCACTCATTCTTGAGTTTTTCCCTCTTTGTTCAAAGCTAAGAGGTCTGTTCGGTCCAGAGGAAATCTTTTCTTACACAGTCCAGGAGTTCAGTTGTGATTCGCTCAGGGGCAAGCACATGACCCAGCTTTTTTTTTTTTTTCCTAACGAAACCGAAGGAGGTGGAGTCTGATGGGCAGGTCCTTCCCGTGATTCATTTCCAGACATCCTAACTTCTTTGAGGCGTTTGTAGATGTCACTACCTCTCTTCAGTATTTTCCCCCTGTGGTCTCGATCGCCCTCCAATTTTAATGCTTTTCCTCTGGACACCAGACTGGCTGTTTCTCCCCTCCATAAGCTCTGAAGCTGGGGTAACCCAAGGCTCAGTCACCCTTTACTACCCCAACCCACTCTGTTTAGTCTCATTGATGACTATAGTATTTTCAAATTTATTTCTATGGCTGAGACCTCTCCCACGAGTCTAGAGTTTTATATCTAACTGACTTTGAAAACTGACTATGTCTAGGTACGAATAGAATCTTGACTTATCCCTGTAATTCATCCTTCTTTAACTTCCTGTTTCAGGAAAGAACTGCCTCTTGCTTGCTCCTCCCTAGAATCTAGAGATCAGCCCTGATTTTGCTGCTTTCTTCTAATCCTTCACGTTCAGTGCCCAGCCTTGAACACTGCCTTCAGAGTCGGTCTGCAGTCCGACACCTCTCACCACTTCCTGGTTTGACTTGGTCCACGGGCCTTTTCTCAGGCAGAACATTGCAGTGATCTCTCTCTTATTTCTCCCTCCACTCTTTCCTCTAAAACACGAGGGCCAGTCAGTGTTGTTTTTAACTCTATTAAAAAAAAAACTGACAGAGATTTAAACAAGCTAGGTTGATTTCTCGCTCACATCTGTTTGAAAACACCTTCTCCAGTGTTGATCTGCCAACATGTGCTGTCACCCGGGACCTACGTTTGCCAGTCTGCGCTATCATCCAGGACTTTATCCGACAGCATGACTTCTGTCCTCAAGGTTATCTTCTGATGAACCATTAGCTACCCGGTCCACATTTCACACTCATGGAGGGCCCTGCAGGAGATGCAAAGGAGCTGAGGCAATAGGTCGCTGTTTCCTCTGCATCTCCCCTTAGATTTTATTTCCTTCGATAAAGTTTAATCAGTGTCCATGGGATGGCGGAGAGTGGGGGGGGGCGCAGGGAAGTTTAGAAAATGCAGTCTTTAATTCCAAGTGACAATACTCACAGCTTAAGTTGGGGTTCTATTTCTAAAGATGGGGGACAGGTCTAAGGGTAGGCTGGGTTTCTGCCTTTACACTTTTTTATTCAAATTTTTTTTTTCGTAAAGGAGAGTTAATCTTTTAAAAAATTAAGTCAGGTTACAATGTCTTCCAATAGCTTTAAATGAGTCTTTCTGCATATGTGTTTTTGCTTCCACGTGAGTGTAGGTGTGTACATGCCAGGACGCACATGTCAGGGTCAGAGAATAGCCTCAATATTGGTCCTCAGCTTCAGTGTGTCTGGTTAATGATGCTGCAGTCTAGGCTAGATAGCCCGGCAGCTTCTGGGATTCTCTTGTCTCAGCTTCCCATCTTGTCATAAGAGCACTGGGATTATAAAGGTACTTTTATGCCAATTCTGGGGATTCACATTCAGATGCTCCTGCTTTTATGGCAAGCACAGTTACTCACTGGGCCACGGCCCCAGCCCACCCAACAGCATCTCCTTATGCTCAGAATCTAAGGTGAGTGGCCCTGTCTGTCTTCAACATCTGCCGTGTAACACTCTCAGTCTGTCTCATTCTGTCCTAGCAGAAGCAGCATTTGCAGAGAATGCCCCCCCCCCCCCCGCCATTCCCATCAAGAATTTTTTGTATTTGCTATCTCTGAAACACCTGCTTTTCAAATCTTGGCATACTTCAACAGCTGACTTCAGTCGGGCCTTGTGTCTTGATTTCACTCTTTGACATAATGACTTTAGACTTACTATCAACCTCCCATGGAACCCAGGAGAATTTTATTTTGGGATTATTTATCTACAAAACATCAAATACATAGAGAATTTATAATTTTAGTGAGCGAAGACATATGATTTGGATAAAAAAATTATTTTTAGTTTTACATGTGTGCTTGTATGAGTGTATGCCGTGTATGTGTAGGTGACTGTAGAGGCCCAAAGGGTGTCTCAGAGCTTCCCTGGAGTTGGAGTTATGGGCAGTTCTGAGCTGCCCAACATGGTACTGGGAACCAAATCTGGGTCCTCTGGCAGAGCAGCAAGTGATTGCTTGCTGAGCTGTCTCCCCACCCACAAGAACTAAATTCTTGACATTTTCAAGTCAGTCACTTACTTTCTATAGACAATTATTTGCGCATTTATTCATTTTCAAGTTTTGTCATTTTGTATTTTCAAACTCAAAAAACTTATATGCATTGAACTTTTTTTTTTTTCATAGAATATAGTGAATAGAATTTCTCTGGGATGGCTATAAATTTTGCCTCAATCAGAGTGAAAATTTTCTGGCTAAAGGAACTTTATTTGTAAATGTTTATTAATTATTAACAGGAGTTCTACAACTCACATTACTATGTCAGTCTAACTCTAACAACTTAGACTTAACAACTTAACAAGAGCCGGGATTCTTTGCCTTGGTACTATGAAAATTTTGGAAATAATAATAATTATCTTTAGCTCTATTTATTTTTTTATTTTATATGTATGTTGGCCTGTATGTATGTAAATATACTGTGTGTATGCTCGGTGCCTGCAAAGGCCACAGTAGGGTGCTGGATCTTCTGGTACTTGAGTTAGATGGTTGTAAGCCTCCTTATAGGTTCTGGGAATCTAACCCAGACCCTCTGCAAGAGGAACAAGTGCTCTTAACTTTGGAGCCATCTCCCCAGCCCACCTTCCCCTGCCTTGATGGGTGTTTTTGTAGCATCTTTGGCCTTTACTTATTAATGCCAGTAGCAACCTCCATTCCCTGAGTCAGAATGGCCAGATATATCTCCAGGCATTGCCAAATTCCTAACAGATAGCTAAATAAATAAATTAATTAATAAATAAATTCCCAGTTTTCAAAGTTAAAGATTCACAAAACAATTAACAATTTGACAGAGATCACCTTCCCATTGATCAGTAGACCATGGAAGATATTTCTCAATCTGTGGAACTTCATAGAGCTTCTACTGGACATTGGAACTTAATGTCCCAAACCTGCTAGGCAAGTACTCTACCACTGAGCTGTCCCCAACTCTCTGTATGCTTTGTTTTGAAGCAGGGTTTTGCTAAGCTATCAAGGCTGGCTTTGAACTTGTGCTCTACCCACGACATGAGTAGAACTTGAGTTCCTCCTGCCTGAGTTTCCATTGTAACTGGGATTACACAGGTTATCACTGACAGACCTAAGAGGCACAACTCCAGGTTCTAAGCCTCAGTTTTGACACTGGTCTTGAGCAAACACTTCACTTTTGGATTGGAGTTTCCTCAGTTTTAAAATGGAGGTCATGATAGATCGTGTAGGATGCTGGGAAAAGAGAGTCACTCTACAGAGGAAGCCTGGCCTGGTATCTGGCACACATAGAAAGGTTCAGTACTGGCTATGGCTGGTTTTTTGGTCGTTGTTATTTTTGTTTGTTTGCTTTTGTTTGGTTTGGTTTTTTGTTTGTTTGGTTTTTTCCAAACTAAAATGGATTTGAATGAAAAAGCAATATTATGGTGACTTCTGGCACACTGGGCCTTTAAGGAGGGGAATCTTATTGTTGTTGTACATGTATGTGTATGCTGAAGAGATAGGGTACAAATGTCCTGTCTCAGAAGTAGAAGGGAATTTATAGCTGTTATGAAACACAAAAACACAAAACAACTTTCCAAGGCAAATGAACTCATTGTAAACCTATAACCGACTTTATGGTTGTACCTGCCACAGATGGTCAAAATATATCCACAACCAGAACAGTCCTCACTTCTGCTGTCCCTGTGGTCCGATCCATGTGCCCCAGTGATCCTTTGGAAGACTACTGCAAGTCTCTCTGCCTAGTGGTCTCTCTGATTGCCACTCGTGTTTGAGATATTCCACAGGACAGCCAGGGTGAGGCTTTTGAAACAATGGAATCTTATCTCTTCTTTCAAAATCCTCCAGTAGCATCCAGACAAAGTCCCACATTCTGATGTGCCTGTGTCTAACCTTTAGCCTTGCCTTCTATAGTCTGGGCTTCTGGGCTTCTTCCAGTGTCAAACTGGAGTTAACTACGCTCCTAAGGGTTTCTTCATTGTTGATGTTCTTACCTGGAACTCTCCCTTGGAATTGTAGCTTCTGTATTTTCTATAGGTCTCTGTACTCCAGTTAGTATCAAGGCTCCTGCTATCTCACCTATGGGTAAATTTTCCCTCCATACACTACCACCTGGTCAAACGTCTGAGGTAGAATAATTTATAGGTGTCACTTTGCTGCTGTATGTCCAGAACTTTGAACGCTGCTGACATATAACAGGTGCTCAATTAACCTTTTGAATGGATAGAACGAAAAAAAAATAGTTAAAAACTTCATTAAGAGAAATATGTATACAAAGAAAGCCATGATTCCACTTATATAAGCATGAGATGCAGGCCTCTCGTTGCCTGTGTCTGCCTGGCTGGTTTTCCCTCTGTCTTGAACATTTGCTTATAACAGCTCTGACATGTATAAAACATCCCCAGAATCAAGAAAACTCACAATCCTAACAGAAGAGAAGTGTGACACCATGATAGGGCTGGGGATGAGAAGCTCATGATCACGAGGCTCCAACTAGGTAGGTAGCCTTTCCTTTCTGGCTGCTCCACCCAAGTCAGGGGTCAGGAACAGAGACCCACCTGGATCTTTAGGTCTATAACTTGCTCATAAGAGCCCCCACCCTATGCGGTGGCAGGCCATTCCTCAGACTCATCCTGAGGTCTCCTAGGACCCAACAGTCCTTTTTTTGATGACACCCTTTGGATAATGGTTGATAGGCTCTCTGCTGGCCAGGATTCTAGTGGCCATGCACGTTGGCAGACATTTGTCACTTTTAAAATGGTTTAGATTCTAATTCCTTCTAGGGTATTCTCACCTCTTGCTCAGGTACAGTCTCAGCAGGAGAATGCCTTCTGGGCTTGTTCTCACTAGGAGACTCTAAGAGCCCCATTTCTTCCTCATCTGTAGGAAGCAGGTCCTTGAGCTGACAATACCCAAGGGGAGGCTTCTTCAGGGCCTTTGTGAGTAGAAAGGGTGACCCAAGGCAGTGTCATTCAAACCAACTATTCCTGCTGAGACACCCCCGGAAATTCTTATTGTCCAACTTTGCAACTCTTGGCTTCACGCTGTTTTCCAGGCTGGTCCTCAGGCCTTTTCTTAATTCCAAGGATTCCTACCCTTCTATATACCTCTTTGTGCCTGAGTTACTTATTGGTATTATCTGTTATAACCCCCAGTCCCAACTGATACACATCATGGTCACAGTTAGGAAACTTGGGCTTTTGGCTTCAGGCACTAAGATAGGTGACGGTGTGGTCACAAAGGAAAAATAGAAGGGAAGGGTGGAACAAAACACCTTCTTGGTCTTTTCCCCAAAGAATTTGGCTTAGTTTTCTGATAACATTACATCTCACTAAAGGCTTAAAACAATCCCTGGCTGTTATTACAGGGTCTCTGTAGGTCAGAGGTCTGAGAATGGTGGCCTGTGTACCTGAGTTCTCTCCTGGGTTCTCACCAGGCTGAAGTCCTGGTGTCATTTGAATCTGCCATCTCATCTATGGCTCAAGGTCTCTGGTTGTTGTCATTGTCCGTAGAGCTGTGGGCCTGAGGTCCCTATTTCCTGGCTACTTGCTGGTGAAGGATCTCCCTCAGCCCCTGAAGGCTTTTCTCAGGAATCTTCTCATGTGTCCTCTCCAAACAGACCACCATCTTCTACAACTTTGAATATCTCTGATTTCCAGGCCCTCTTTCTAAGGGTCTTTAGGTCAGGGTGACCCACCAAGAATAGGTTTTGTGAGGCACTTATAACAGAGAGTTGGAATCTGGAGGGTATGTTAGGAATTCTGATTTCCACCACATTTCTGTTATTAGGCCCTTGGAACTTTTGTCTAGATGCTACTGGGCCAAGAAGGACAGCTGGTTATGATGTCTAACATGTATGGACAGACCCTCTCCCTATGCTTGTTAGGAAAAAAAAATGTATTAATGCCAGTGCGAGGCTTATCATCATTTCTAGAATAGTTGGTACCAGTAATTGGAGGGGGTGGTTCTGATGGTAAGGTCCTGTTCCATGATTGGTTCTTAATCAATCAATAAAGATGCCAGGGTCCAATGCTGGGTGGAAGGAAAGAGGAGGTACTTCTGAGTTCCCACAGGCCAGACGGGCTAAGAGACACAGGAGAGGAAAAAAGATCCATCATGTTTGGGAGGAGAAGGAACCGTCAGCCACATGAGCTCTTGGGTGTAGTGCCTATTGGCCGCCTTCACTACTAGGCCTGGGGTAGCAGGCGAGAAATTAGAAACCTAATTATGATGACGGCAGATTTAGGAGCTGAACAAGGAGAAGGTAACTGAGCAACTAAAGTTGAGGGCAGATTTAGGGTTCTGGGCAGGGAATGAGATAGCCCAGGAAGAGTTAGAGTGAGATAGCTTAGGAAGAGTTAGACGAGCCCAGCAACTGAGCCAATAAGGCAGGCTGAAATTGAGCTGAGCTCTGTGTGTGTGTGTGTGTGTGTGTGTGTGTGTGTGTGTGTGTTAGTGAGTGTGTGTTTCACCCACAAATCCAGTATTTCTCTGGGCAGGGGCTAGTAGCACAGTCTGCCCAGAGCTTAAATCAGGGTAGCAAAAACTATACACTACAAGTAATTGTTGCTGCTTTCCCCCCCTCTTCCTTTTGAGGACATATTTTGCACTTTAAATGGGCAAGCGGTACAGCTTTATAAAGCCTCCTCCTAGGGCTAGAGAGATGGCTCTGTGGTTAAGAAGTCTTGCTTCTCTTCCGGGGGAGCCAAGATCAATTCCCGGCACCCACACAATACTGCTTACAACCACCTGTAACTCCAGCTCCAGGGGAATCCAATGGCTTCTTCTGATCTCTTAAGGTCACCCATAAACGGGCAAGCATGCTCACGCACACACGTGCGTGCATACACACATACACACATACACACATACATACATACATACATACATACATACATACAGACACACACACACAGACATATACTAAAGAAAACAGAAGTCTCCTCCTCATTGAAGGAGACACACAAGAAATTGTATCTAGTGTAAAAGAATGTACTCTGGTCATGGGGGCTTGAGGCAGTGCCATTGCCACTTTCCACCTTGAGAGAAAGATGATCCTTGCCTACTGCCATTTGGCAAAAACTAAGCAACGTGATTGTTAACACAACAGTGTCATAGGATCCATGACACCTGCTTTGAAAATAAATTTGCCTGCTTGTTTCCTTCCATTTTCAATGAGTGCTCCAGCATTGTCATGGCTGCATTAAATCTAGCAGCAGGGGACCGTTATCCTATGACAACAGCCTCTCCCATTAACATTATCTTTTAATTTTAAGATTGTCTAGATGACTGCTAGAAGCTACTAAATTAAGACAAAATGAAGAAAGCATTATTTTCTTCCCGCCAAGTATTCAGTCAAATAATCCGCCTCTAGTCCCGACGGCTCTTGCAAACATGACGCCATTATTTTTATTTCGGATCTCAAAATATTATTTGGGCGTTAGGTTGAAATTTCCAGATATGTAGACATGTTTTAAATGTCATCTAGGAAAATAACCGTTAAATCGAAATTATTATTTATATTGCTTGCCTTATTCCATAGTATATATTAAGAGTTGGGAACACTGTTATTTTTCTAGGAGGCAATTGTTGTAGTAAATCAGACAATAATGAAATCAGAATGATGAAAACTCAGTAAAGGAATAAAGGAAACATTTGTCTGGTAGAGTTTACGCTGGGAAATAATTGAATTTGGAGAATGTAGCAAAAATGAGACAGGAGGAAAACAAACAGGGAAGTAAAATACAATTGTGGTCATGGGCGAGTATTATCTAATATTCTGACAAACTTTAAAGTGACAGTAATCACATTGAACAGTATCTGAATTTTATATCCATATATTACAAGATTTTCAAATAATAACCAACTAAGCTAATATTCATTAGATCTAAAGAGTCTCTTTTATCCCATGGGCTATATCTGATACTTGCAGAAATGCAAAAGTCTTTCAGTATGTGTTTTGTTCTCCTGCCTCCAGGTCCTGCAAAGAAGAGACTACGACAACTGCAAATAAGGAAAACATTTACGTAGTTATGAGAGTGATGAGTTTACACACTCAGGAGTAGAGAGCTGTGATTCCCAGTTCCCATGAGTAAACCAAACACAGGAAAATTCATAGAGTTACTGTGTTCATAGAATCTCTCTGGAGGCAGGCAGGGGGTGGGGAGAAATGCTTAAGTTGTGAATTCCCCTATATTGTTAATGTACTTCAAGTAGACCATCAATATGTGTCCTATTTACTGATAGGCACAAAATAGGTGGAGGGAAATCAATCAAAGCCCCCGTCCATAAATTATCGTGACTTCTAGAAATTATCAAAACTTCACTGGAGTGTCATGTGCAGTCTTCCCAGCAATGAGTTATAGTCAATAATTCACCCCCTGACTGGACTGATAACAGGCAGATACTCTAATAACGTGTGGGATTTACTACCGGACACCAGCAGTAAGTAGGAATTCCAGTGCAGTGGGAACTGTTATCTCAGCGGAGAAAAAGCAATAAAAACTGGGGTGAGACATCTGGGTGCAATGTTGGGATGTTTAAGCCCTATGATTTGAACAAACATATCTTCAAGGTAGTGTTGTTTAAGTTTACGTTTTCTTAAGCGAACTGTTTCCATGGTATGGTGTCGTAATGCCTCTGCCTGGCCTTATTGTCAGAGAACACAGCAGATGGCTCCGTAGAAATGCTGACGATAAAGTCAATTTCATTCTTTGGTTCTTCCCCCAAACTCCAGAATGGCTTCACTTGAATCTTTCATTCTAAAGGAAATTTCTTCTTCTTTTTCTTCTTTTTTAAAATCACCTTAGACTAAAAGTCTCAAATATATTTTCAGTGACTTCTTATCATACAGAGAGATCAACAAATTTGCTTTCTCTGTCAGAATGTTTTGAAGCTGGATAAGAAGTGGTGATTCATCAAAAACAATTTTATTATGAAATTTGATTTATGTTGAGAAGTATAAGTGATGACGTTATAATGTGTGCCTCTGCATGGAGGGAACACATTTTAGCCAATTGAGTTATCCAATTTTATTATTTTAAAAAATCCATATCTGGTTGTTCTTTTTTATTCGAAAAAATTTATAGTGCTATATAGAATAGAAATGTATGCTTTTCAAGTCCACAGACAGCTATGGATTGTACTCCCTCATTCCAAGATTCATTCATTACCATGAATAAATATTCTCATATTTTCATCAGTTTCTTTGGTAAGCAAATAGGAACTATTCATACTTAAAATGGCACTTTTCATTATAAAACTAGAGAGTTAAAAAACCTTAATCACATCCAATACGATAATTAAAAATGACACAGAAGTTGTGGTTTATATAGCTTAAGATTTCTGAATTATTAGTCTTTCTTTTACCCAAAACAGAGATAACAAAAGGTAAAATGAATTGCGCTGTATGGTTTTAATTCCTTTTTCAATAAATAGTCATTTCCTTTGTCTTAGGGGGCGGTAATTGATTTTAAATATGATCACTGTTTTTGACAGAATATGTAATTTTAATATACTCAGTACTGACTACTCACATACATACACATTACCTTGTGTATACACTCTTTTTGTATCTATTATTAATTAAATAATAAATGGTTGGGGTTCACCACAACGTGGGGAACGGACATTAGGAAAGTTGAGGACCACTGCTTTAGAAGGTCTGAAGGAGCTCAGAGTAGACTCAGACAAATAGTCTTATGTTAATTGCTTTGCAGACTATCACTTGATGTTTGGAGACTGTTGACTGACTTACATATGTAGTCTGGAGAAGCCAATTTTCTCCAAAGAAATCGTCACTGTGGACATATTCCTAAATGAAGATTTACCAGTAGATTTAGGGTGTAGTTAAAGTTTTTCTTCTCTCCTTAAATCCACATAGAGAAAAAGCCTTTTTCCCCCTTCTATTAAAGTTGCCTTGCTTGTCAGAGAAAATATTCCCAAGCCCGTCCCCTTCCCCCCATCACTTTTCCCACCTTCCCTGTCACTGCCACAAATTTCACAATGCTCTGATAAAACAGAAAAATTAAAGGCAACTTACATCTTCAGTCACATTTCCAGTTTCAACAGTCTCAGTGCTGTTTCAACATGGTTACTCTTGTGTTTTCTCCAGCCACGTTCTGTTTCATTTCAATACAAAATCAATTTCTTCACTACGGTTTTAATTCCCTTATAAGATACATGTTAGTCTAGAACTTTCTATCTAAAACTAAGTAGCATAAATAATTAAATAATTCGGTGGGATATTTATCACATATAATCATTGAGATTTTTTTTAAATGTTGGAATAAAGCAACTACTCTCCTTTTATCATGTGAAACACTTCTTCCTCACCCCTCCCTTTCCTTCTTCCCTTTTCTTTTCTTTTAAAACAGTTATATTTTTGAGACAAAAATCTCCTGTGGCTTGACTGTCTTGGACTGAGGATGACCCCCGAGTTTCTGATTCTCCCATGAACTCCATCTGAGCAGCAGGACCGCAGGCATGTGCTACCACACCTGGGACGGGACTCAGGGTCATACCTGCCGCACCAACTCTCTACCAACTGAGTTACAGTCACCAGTCTTCCTTTTTGCTTTTCCCTTCTTTCTGTTCTCTTTCCTCTTCTTCCGTTTGAGGGTCTTGGTGGCTACAAATTTCCCAGGTCAAGCAGTCTTCCTTCCTCAGACTCCCATGTGTCTGGGACAAAAGGCTTGGATGAGCAGTATTTAAAAATGTTCAGTTTTAACTCCTGTTCTTACAAGCTGCAGTGATCCCGGGTCCTAGTTACTGCACTGTGTGCCCCACACCCAGCCAGGAGAAACACAACCCGCCAACTAGTCTTCTACCTTAGTGTTTAACTAGTTCCCTCACTACAGTTACTATCCTGGACCTTTGGAGTTCTAAGGATCTCTCTGATGGCAGAGAAAAGATAGATACTCATTCTTGTAATGGGTCCTTTCTAAAAAGCCTTTATTCAGAAACCAGCTTTGCACTGGCCTTCAAAGGGCACCATCTCTTCCCTTGTTCCTCATCAAAGAGCCGGATGCTTGTCTTGGATGCTGCCTCATCAAGGGAAGGACAGACAGAGCCACTGCTGTCTGTGGATTCTTAGCAGAACTGTCACTGAAGAACACAAAGTCCAGGAGTAAGACCTTAGTTGAGAAGTTGAAAAGTATAGATAAATAATTTCAGGGCAAGGAGGGCAAATGAAGGCTTGATCTAGCATCCATATGGTTCCTATGTCTAATAAAACCCCTGAAACAGTTTGGGTTTCTCTTTTTAAAAAAAATAAAGTACCAGCCTTTTGTCTCATTTTAGGTAACTGGCTGAACGATGGGTGTGTGACATCAGCAGGGTCTTCCCAAGTCAGTAGACACCATGCAACAGTATTCTGAATTAGTTACTTTTATTTTACATAATTATTTATTGGAACTATTTTTCTAATTGTCTGAACAATTTTTATTATACACAGCGTCAGTACCCTTCAGGAGCATGTATGTGTTTATCGTTTTAGTGTGTTTAGGGGTCAGTGGAAATCAGCCTGGCACTGGTTTCTCTCTCAGTCAGGCACTTTTGAGAACACAGATTTTGCTACCTGGAAGAGAAAGGACTGCATGGAGTAAAGAATGCAGAAATAAAGACTACCCAGAGGTGGCGCTGTGGTTAAAGTACACCTGAATTTTTAATACAGTGAATGGATTCCTTTCCTACCCTTCAAAGATGTTAGCTTTTACAACCTTTGTATTTCTATAACCACAGTAAATAACGGTTTCTGGCAATATATTCCCACCCATTCCACTTTATGTGTTCAGACTCTACACACAGTTCGAATCAAAACATTAAAACCACCTCTAAGGCCCCGGGTAGCCTAGAGACACATGTTCAAAGTCCCATCCTTCCAACCCTTCTCCCCTTCCCTTCCCTCCACAAAGACTACCCAGACCCTTAGAGAATCATTTAGTGACACCTGAGCACATTCCTGTTTAACTTTATAACATTTCATTTTAGAGTTAAATATTCATTTTAGTGTTCATAGTTTAGGAAATACCATAACTCACCGTGATGCTGTATGTTATGTGTTCTTTTTTTTTTTTTTTTTTAATTTAAAAGGAAATATAAAGACCATATGGCTTGATTTCTTCATTTTTTTCAGATAAGAAAGTAAGCGTACAGATATGGAAATCTTCTCATATGATGTATTTTAACACAACAGTAGCCAAGAAGATCTTGTACCAGCTAGGCAAGGCAGGCCTGAAATCTCAGAACTCAAGGGGGAAGCAGACGTATCTGCTTACGTCTGGTCTTAAAAGCAAAAATCCCTGATTAACTAGTTTTAATTGATTTAAATTGTAGCGAGTCAAAAATGAACCCAGGAATTACAGTGTCTTATATCTTAATGGCATCCTTTCCTCCTTTGAGGTTATTGTTTTGTTGTTTTGGGTTTTTTGTTTTGCCTTAAAAAAAAAAATCTTTCCTAGATTGGCCTGTTTTCATCATGGTTGTCTGCAGTTGTTTTCTGTAGAGGACATGCCAAATTATTAACACGTTGATCTTTTTAAATAAAACTTTTAATACGTGCACAAGGTGAATATATTCGATCGCAAGGACGCAACGTTAAATACAAATCCATAAAAATAATTTTTGACTGTAACATGCTAAGAACTCAAGGATCTAGAATACAGAAATGAGTATTTTTAACTGGCATTTAAACCATCCTCTTCCTGATTTCATGGGCGATATTTATTTCTTTGCCCTAATTTTGGCGGTTTAAAGAACCAAAATTCTGCACACAGCTGCTAGGACTGTAGATGTTTCTCCTGATTTTTCTTCAATCTAGCAGCCCTGTGTGTAATACAGTATGAACGCTTCCCCCACAAGACTGGTTTTAGTTAATACTTAGCAGTACAGCTTTGCACTTCCACGACAATTTCCAAGAGAAAAATCTCTCTGGAACTTACTATTAATAATCAACCCTAATATTAACCTCAGATCGGAGATTTATTAAACCTATTTGGCAGAGTAAAGTTGAATAACTTGATGTTCAAGGATCCATCCAGGCTGAGCTCTGGCCCTGGAAAGAGGCTCAGAAGCTAGCTAGCATTCCTCAAATCTTGATTTGTACAAGAAAGAACTAGTCTTCCTTTCTCAGGGTTGTGAGCTAGCGGGTCTGGCATATGCTTGCATCGCTTTAGGGTGCTACGAGGGAGCTAGCATCTCATCCCCTACACTGAAGCAGAAGGGTGGGCAAAAGCTTTGCCCATAAAGTTTTCTTCATCTCTGAAAACCAGGGTGTGATCTGCATCCACCAGCAACTGACAAGCGTCTATGAAATGCCTGCCCCTTCCAGTTTACGCTGGGATTAATGGGAGCAAGATGGGGTTAAGCAGGCAGTACTTACAGGTAGGAACTACTTCCCACTTTGCCTAAGGTTTTGAAATCTGCAATCCGAAGAATTAAACAAAACACCCGTTTTTGCACTCCCTCCGGCAGAATGAATCCTCTCCCCTAACAGGAAGAGACCCATTTCTGGGAAAGTAAGTTTCCCGAGGGTCTGTTCTCTGAGCCAGGGAAGGCGATCCCCGAGGCCCTGCGGGGGCGGGCTCCACGGGTCCCCGCGCGCTGGGCAGGCAGGTGTGGTCCCGAGCCTGGGCACGCGCTCGCTGGCCGCGTCCCCCGCGTCCCTTCTCGTCCCCCCGGCCCCGGCCCCCCCACCTTCCCGGGCCCGGCCCGCTCAGTCGCCCGCCTCGCTCCCCGCCCCCCGAGTCTCGTTTCAGTCACCCTTTGTCCTTCCCCGGATTGGCAGGTTTTATTATTCCGCCTGAACAATCCGGCCGCCCAGTGGCTGAGGGTCGCTGACGTCGGCGGCAGAGCCGGGGAGTAGTTGGGATTCTGCTCTGTCAGTAACACATGTGTAAGCGCCGCCGAAGGAGCGAGCGAGCCGGCTAGAGGCCCGCGCCGCCGCCTCCGAGCCGGGCAGCAGCAGCGGGGCAGCCGATCGGTCCAAAGCTCCGGGCCGGCCCCGCAGCTCCCCACTCCGTGCGCCCTCGCACCGGCCGCGGGACCGAGCCTGCACCGCCGCTCCCGGGCCGCAGGTCGCGGGAGGGGGGGAGCTCGGCCGAGCCGCCGGCGGCCCCGAGCGAGCGGGCGGGCGGGAGGAAGGCGGCGGCGGAGGAGGAGGAGCGCGGGCGCGGCGGGGGCGGGGGCGCGTACAAAGTGAAGCCACATTGCCAAACTTGCAGCCGGGATTGCAGCAGTGGCTGCCGCTGCGCCGCGCGGGCCGGGCCGAGGGCGCCTGCAGCTGCTCGCACGCAGCCGGGGGCTGAGGACCGGGACCCTCCGGCTGAGACTTGACACTTCTGCGCCGGGCCGCCTGCCACTTAGCGTGGGGCTCCCTCTACCCGCCCCAGAGCCACGCGATTAAAAAAAAAAAAAAAAAAAAAAAAAGCAGCCCTTAGCCCCCTCCTCCCCTTTCCTGCTTCTGCGAGAACTCCCTCCCTCCCTCCAGCTCCGCCAGCCCCGGCGCCCCTGCCCTGGAAGCCGAGCGGCTCCGCTCGCATTTCGCCGCCGCCGCCGCCTCTCGCAGTGTTGCAATATAGGGGAGAAGCAGGTAAGGGGGTGGCCGGGGGCGCCGCGGGCCCGAAGGGGACGAAGGAGGGAAGGAGGGGGGAGCTGATCGGGGCCGGGGCTGTTTTCTTTGGCTTCCTTCCCTTGACCGTCCCAAATTGCAAGTAAACAATACGTCGCCTTAGATAATGCGTGAGTCTGAAACTACCCGAGGCCGGCCTGCGAGCTAGCACGGAGGGCAGCCCCGGGCCGCCAGCTTTGTAGCGGTTCCTTGCTTACAAAAGGGTTCTTCTTGGAGACGGGGCTGGTGGGGACCCTGGAGAGGGCTGGGGGCAGTTCCAGTTCCTAAAGGAAAGGCAGGGGCTGCTTAGATGAGAAGTGGTGTGTGCGTGGGTGGGGGCAATAGTCATGACCCCCCCCCAACACTATTTGAAACAGGGACCGAAAAGCTCTAAGTGACCAGGATCCGGGATTGCTGATTCTTTTTAAAAGAATTCCTCTTGGCTTATAAGTCTTTTGTTCCAATCCAGGAGAAATCCGGTGAATCACCTAATTAAAATCAAGACATGAATTAAGCATCCATTTTTGTACTACAAATGGCCAGCGCTACGTTTGTCCCTCCCTTGGTCTCCATTAAAAAACACCAGAGACGTTGTTAAAGGGGGCAGATTTTGCCTCTAGCTGCCAGCTCTGCTTTCTATTTCACTGACTATCCCAGGACCTAAATTGCTTGGCTATGTAATTACTAGAGTATAAGCCTATTTAACTTAAAAGCTTTCTTTTTTTTTTTTTCCAACTCTAAATGAAACTTGATGAGGGCCCGTCCTTAGTTATCAGGGGAGTCAGTTTCTGGTCAGTCCTCTTGATTCATCTCTTTTAGATTTAATCAGCATTAAGGTATTGCTTGTCCTTAAGAGCTTTAGCTAATGGGGTTACTGGATGCTTTTCTCAGTGTAATGTTTCCTTTTCTAAAAAAAATATACATATATATTTACCTTTCACTAAAGATGGGGGCGGGGAGCAGCTTGGAATCTCCTCCCTCCCCCTCCCTTTTAAAAAAGGAATTCGGAGCGATTAAAACGTTGGGGGGGGGGGCAGTTTAAAGACCTAGGGCAGGAAATGCAGATTCATTTGGGTCAGGGCTGAAATTGTAACAAAAAGCAATTCCTCGAGTAAATGCATCAGATAAATCAATTTACATAAAGGTATGATGCATTCGGATAAATGCAATGCTAATGGGTTTTAGAGCGGTTCTGGTTCCAGAGTCTCAGGGTTTTGTTACAGCTTAATTGGTGCAGTTCTTATTCTGGTTTATTGTGCGGTCACTGGACACACGTTCCGGGACTCTTTCGGAGGAAATGTGTTTAAAATCGGCCTATTTAAGGAACCGGAGTCCTTCTTTCGTTCCCTCTCCCCGGTTCTTTGCAGCAGTGAAGTTGGGCTAGGGACAGACAAAGTTCGCCCTCTCCCTTCTGAGGTATCAGCTGAATGTCTTGAGCAGATAGCTGGGAGCCTGGGGGGGAGCCCACACTCTCGCCTTACAGACAAAGACAAAACAAGCTGCTTAATTGGCAGTAAATAACTTGATCTTTTTATAGAATAAGTGACTGCAGAAACACTAGGACTTTATTGGACTCCGGATTGGAGGCAACAAATTAATCGGTTTAAGCTAAGCTTTATAAATTGATTCCTATATTATGCCCCAGTAGAGAGAGAGAGAGAGAGAGAGAGAGAGAGAGAGAGAGAGAGAGAGAGAGAGAGAGAGGTTTAAAAGCAGTTTTTCGTGACATCAAGACTGGCTTGAATTTAACTTGTGTGTCCCTCAATAGTGCCTCTCGCATATTATCTATACCCCCCCCCCCACTTCGGAGGAACAAAGCTCTCGCATTTAAATTGCTGATCAAGGGCAGATTAGCGAGACCAAAGTGGAGAGTGTTTGTATAGGAAGTTAACAGGCATCCTAAAGTTCAATGATCTATTATCCTTGCCTGTGTCCTGAAAACACTCATTGATCTTCAAAATGAAATGAGATTTGGAACAATAATGGGAGATGGCGGTCACCACAATGGCATGTGAAAGGTGCTGTTTAAAATACGAAAAACCAGTTTCGCAACTTTACACCCGGCACCCCCCCCCCCTCGCCACCTTGCCTCCCCTCCCACCACCTCCATCTCTCCCTCGGCCTTTCTCTTCCTCCTCTCCTACCTCTCCCCCCGCTCAGCCCGGGCCTTGCCGAAATCCCGAACTATTTGCAACTTGTGAATTGCAGCCTCACTTCCCCAGGCAGAGCTCGGGAGGGAACGTGGCTGCGGCGGGGCGGCCACCTCCAGCGGCCCGCGGCTGGCTCGCGGGGCTCGGCGGGGGCTGGGGAGGGGCCGGGCGCGGCGGTGGGTGGGTTTGACCCTCATTTGCTGGAGGCGGGCGGCAGCGGGAGGAGCGGGCGGAGGCGGGCGCTGGGAGGAGGGGGAGGAGGAGGAGGCGCCGCGAGGGGTGGAGCGCGCCACCGAGCCTAGCTCTCGGAGTTTTGACAGTCCCCGAGCTGAAATTGTCAGCGGCGAGCGCTTTGGAAAGTTGAGAGCAGCTCGTGGCCCCAGAACAAAGCTTGAGAAAAGTAAACAGGCGGCTGCTGCCGGCGAGCCTTCCTCCTTCCCTTCTCTCCGATCGGCCTCCTTCCCGCCCTGGCCCTGCTGCTGCTTCTCTTGCAGCCACTCCGGGGAGGGAGGAGGGGAGCGCGCTGGCTTCAGGCGCCCTGCGATCGACTTATAACTTTTGCATCGCTCGTTTTGTCTTTCTCTCTCCCTAGACCATGGTGAATCCGGGCAGCAGCTCGCAGCCGCCCCCGGTGACGGCCGGCTCCCTCTCCTGGAAGCGCTGCGCAGGCTGCGGGGGCAAGATTGCGGACCGCTTTCTGCTCTATGCCATGGACAGCTACTGGCACAGCCGCTGCCTCAAGTGCTCCTGCTGCCAGGCGCAGCTGGGCGACATCGGCACGTCCTGTTACACCAAGAGCGGCATGATCCTTTGCAGAAATGACTACATTAGGTAAGTCGGCTGCCTTTCAGCCAGATGGGCGAGCCCAGCAGGAGCAAGCCCAGGGGTTACCAGGGGTTTAAGAAAGGAGCAGGCATCTATGGAAATACATGACAGACTTCACTTAAAAAACAAAAACTCTCTAGTTGGCAGCATTTAAGGGACTCAAGAAAGCATGTGTTAATTCTACAGTATTGATGCCAAACTAAGGTTAAAAACTCTAGTCTGGTGGTTAGGTGGTTGAGCACCCTCTGGATTAAATTCTAAGTGGAGCCTCAGCTTGGGGTTCAGGTTAAAGGTAAGCGTATCTAAAATGTTCAGGTGCTTTCTCCGAGCTAGGTGGGGACTCACATAGACGCTCTGAGACAAAAGGTGTGCTTAAAAATAAAAGTGCAGTTAGTGAGAAATTGGATTCCTCTCTCTAGTGATGGCTAATTATGATATTTACGTAAGCACTTTTCAACTTTTTTGAGCAGACTGCTGTGACTCATAGTGTTCCTTGTGAGAAACACTGATTATACCCATCAGTTTAAAGACTTGTAATTCTTTTTATAGTAAATAATAATAATAATATTAATACAATGAAAACGAGACCTAGTGGGAGTGTTTTTCTTCATAGGCTCTCTGGAGAGTTATGGCATGCTCACTGTTGGTGTGTGGCTTTTGGTGGAGAATTTGTGGGGTTTTTCTTTTCTTTTTTCCTTTGAAGAGTATTGAGGTTTGGGTTGTTGTTGTTGCCGTTTGTAGCACTGCCCTTGATCCCCAAAAGAGAGGACAGGATTATGCTAATCTAACATTTTAAAGCAATGTATAGGGACAGTCTTATGTCCTTGTAAGCAAGCTTTTCCAACAGGCTTCAGGGCAGCTAATGGAAAGAATTCAGGAGGTCAGGTGCCTATAGGATCTTTTCAGGTGAACTCAAGCTACTTAAACTCATTAATTTGAAAGGAGGCATTTGAAGGATTACACATTTAATTTGAGTAAATGGTTTGATAGACTGACGCACATGAATGCTTCAAGGAGGTGTTCTGTTTCAACATCCAGTAATTAAACACACACACACACACACACACACACACACACACACACACACACACCATACCAATACCACTAGAGGAAAAAAACATTTAAGTTTCTGTTCGGAACCTTTGTCTGTCTTAGTGATGAGTCGGAAACCCAGTTCTGTCTTCATAGAGCTGGTAAATCAGTGGATGGGATATTTTATTCAAAGTTTAGCCCTGATGTGGTTTACATTATCTGTGGCTGGTGCTGCCCAAGATCCCGGTGCAGTTTGGAGCCGAGTATGGGTGTGTTTGCCTCCAGTGGTATCAGAATAAAATGAGGTTTGGTTATTCTGATAACGCAACCAATACCCACACTTCGGGCATCTTTAGCCAGTCAAGTGAAAGAAACATGGGAGGGAAGAGGGCTTTTATTTTTAAATTAATATGGCTGCATTAATTTCACTAAGTGTTCTTTTAGAAGTAAATGTTGGAAAATCAGCAGGAGCTTGGGTGTAATGCTTTCTGGTTCTCTTTCCAAGCAATGCCATGAGCTTTGACAGTATTGTAATTAAGTGGAGACAAAAAAGGGTGCTAAGAGAGGATGGTGGTTTTAAGTGGAAAAATTGACCTTGCAGTTAAGATTTAGTAAATGGTGCAGTTTCATCTCAAGTGTCTTCAAAGGAAAAAAGCCTATCTTCACTTCTGATTACCACTAATTAACAGGAGATGGGTCCACTTGGATTCCCATGGGACAAGTTTAGGCAAGTGGCTTCCTGAGAATGAAGCCCATTTCTTTCCTTATCCTTGGGGGTGGGGGGAGCAAATAATAAATGTTCTTTTGGTGTTTTCTTGGGGTCTAGCAGAGGATATACACACAGCTCTACCCCTTAGATAATCTTGGAGTCTTGCTTCTTTTTGCCCCTGAACTTGTGGGCTGGAATTAGCCTTGCTTTAGAACTAAATGTTACTCTGAGAAACTTTTGTCTGCTGGGGAGAGACAAATTCTAGTTCAGTGCCAAATGGATCATGGATTGCTTCACACTGTGATCAGGGCCGGCCAAGCCCAGCTTCCTGTCCAGCCCCACAGATACCTGAAGTCATGCTGTTCTCTCTGACACTTAAGGAACCCAAAGGGTGGGAAAATGAAGAATGTGCTGACAGTCTTTTTCTTCCCACATACCCTTCTCCCAGACTCCCCCAAATCCACTTGTTGGGGAGCTTTCAGTTCTTTAGAGCCTGAGGGCTACTAAGATTGAAAGGATTTGAGTTTTCCTTTTGCAGGCCATCAGGTGAAGAGGACCCCTTTGCCTAGCTGGGACCACCCAGCAATTATATTAAGGGGTCTTTACCCTGTCTGACTTTGAGGGTTTTTGTTTTGTTGCTGTTTTTAAAACAACCAAAATCTGGCTAAAACGCTGCAGGGAAGGAGAAGGAGGTGTTTTCCCCCATTCCCAACCCCCATTCCCTCCCCCTCTCCGTGGCCGAGTGTCGATTGGGCAGAGCTGGGCTTCTGCCTCCTCTCCTCCAAGATTTCAGATAAAGCCGAGGCCTTGCTGCAGCGAATCTGCACAATTAAAAGCTTTAATTAGTGGCTCCTCCATTTTCTTAGTTCTGATGGGCTTTATCTAATGAGATCTGGTCTCTGGCTTAGATCTACTCCGAATGACGTGTCCGCAATGAATGAGAGCTTCGTCGCAAACAAAACATTTAATTAACAAAATTGGCCTCTAAGAGAGGGAGGGAAAGGCTAGAAGCGGGGTGTAGAGAGGAGGGGGAGGGTGGATCTTAAAGGGACCCACGTCTGCCTGACCCCTCCACCTCCCAGAAGTCCGGGAACCTTACAGCTGCCCCCTCCCTTCCGCGGCTCCCGACCCCTCGGCTCCACCCATGAGCCATCGAGTTGCTCAGCAAACTCCGGTTCTTTCCCCCTGCACGCTTTTCTCTATCCCTACTTCTGGCCGGGTGGCTGGCGCGGAAAGTGCGGCCAGAGGAGGAAGTTCGGACGCCGTCGGGTGGGGCTCTAGTCAGAGCATGCGAGTGGGTGGGTGGCGGGCCAGGTCCACGGTGCGGGGCCGCGAGGGGGCGAGCGCAGGGCAGGAGCCGG